>NC_143404.1:58827991-59129565 GCF_052110815.1 Crocodylus siamensis | reverse complement strand
CCTGTTGACACAGACTTGAACTTTGGTAGGTTCTTTAACCTGCCTGTTTGAATTCCTCATCAAGAACAAGGAACTGTTCATGTGCCTACCTCACAGGGCTGTTGTGAGGATTAATTATGTCATGTGTGTAAAGTTGTTGGAAGGTTTACAATGCTAAGTGCTAACAATCAGCATTTCAATGTAAAGAAAATACCATTTGAAAGATACCTGCTTTTAAGACAGTAAATAGTCATAATGTCTGGTGTGATAAATCATCTTTAACGGTGTCTGAGGCAGCTGGTGAGCTTCTAGACCCCTGACTATTATTCACTGGTAAAATTAAAACTTCAGCTAGTCAGAACCAGCTTACTCACAAAAGCAAAGGGTGTTGATTTATAGATAGGTGGTCTTGGTTTAGTCAAAATACCCAGTAGAGCTTATTTCTAAATTAGCAGCAGTTCAGGGTTCAAATGAGAAGCTGTCACTGTTACTCATCAAGGGAGATCTACAGTAGTCATTCAGCTTAACAGAAATAAATGCTCTGAAGGTCAGAGGGAAGGTTTCAGGGCCAGTGTTCCCTGCTTTGGATAAAGAGGGCCTTGACTCTGCAGGATAATGGACAATCTCAAGTTCTGTTCCATTGATACTGTCTAATGCAAAACCATGCTAAGCAGGGCCAAGAGACTTGTCCCCTGCTTAGCACTGTATATTGGCAATTGGATCATCCTTACCATAACATCACTAGAACTCATGCTAGTGCTGCCTTCCTGTTTAAAATAGAAATGCAAACAGAAAGTGCTAGTGGCCTGACTACGAGCCTAGGACCAGAATTCTTGAGAACTGAATCTCGCTGACTCTTGCTCTCTACAACCTCAAGCAAATCATTTATCCTTCCCTACCCTGGTTCCTTACCTATAAAATAGAAATGACAATACCACTTTACATCCTAAGGGAGTTTGGAGGATTCAGTAGCTAATGCTTATGAACTGATTTGAAAACTGACAGTGCCACAAGTGGCATTATTATTGTTCTCTAACTCATCTGAAAAATGACCATCGGCATACAAAGGGGACAAGCAACATCCTGGGCATGTCTACATTTGCATTTATGCTAGCTTAAATGTACTGCGCAGTAAGTTACTCTGCATGATGCAGGTATCAAATTTACACTGAAGTCAGTGTAAGTTGCCATATTTACTGCATAGTACTGGCATGCACATGTAGATACACACCCATACTGTGCAGTAATTTTGGTTTCTGCACAGTAAATGTGCATGTGTAGATGTACCCACTGAGTCACAAATGAGACAAAAAAAAAGGAAAAGACAATCCCCTTTTAATTCCCATAAATATAGAACTGGCAGCAACAAGCTTGAGAAAGGAAACGTGCTTTGGTTAGCTATCAGGATTCTTCTTCCATCATAGTATGACAACAGTGTGATGCTACTTATTTCAGGGGCTTCCAGATTCATACCAGTGTAAGTGAGAGGGGAATCAGGTCCTATATTATATGCTGGTTGTGTCCAAAAAGCTGAAGAAAACCTACCCTTGACTTGGCCATTTGGATGGAGCACTAAAGCACCTGGCTCTTCACCACACTTCTATGTTTACACTGATATGATGCCACTAAAATAAAAGCTGGTTTCAGAGGGTGCTGTACTCTGCTCCCTTTTAAGCAGAGGAGGTATGGGCTTTGTGTTCTGGCAGTGACCAGTACAGTCACTAGTTGAACCAAGTTTAAGAGTCCCTAGCACGGCAGATCAGCCATTCAGTCTCAAGTATGCTTGCTTACTTTCCTATTGCTACATTTCAAGATCATTTTGCACCTAAGAACAGTTACCTTTTCAGGGGGGATGCCGAAATGATACAAACTGTACTGTATATTTTTGCATGCAACAAAACTTCTCATGTTTTAGGGCAAAAAAGTCCAGAGATGATATTTTTATAGAAAATTTTTAGAACTGGCATTATCAAACGTTTTGTAAAAATTCTGTACATAATCCGTGAGGTTTTTTTCCCTAAGTAACTCTGGGATTCTTATTAGTTGTACCAATAATGCTACCTTTTCCTTGATGTTTTGTATTTTGACTTGAGCATGTGTCTCCTACCTTGGGATGGAAAGTCTTAATATACCTTGATCTTCAACTTTGTGTTGCTGTAATGTCTAATCCACATGCGTCCATTTTGGGTTTACTGTTAATTCAGTGTATTTGCTCAATTTTATTTAAACTCTGTAGAGCCATTCAGGAATGATTATATACATAGAAGGGTGGATCCTCTACTATGAGATGTTCTTCCAGGGCTGAAGGGGGTCAGGGAGTGATGGGCATAGCCCCCAGAAGGAACTGACTTTAGCTCCCAGCCCTTAGTGCCAGGCTGTTAAAACTGCTGGGGCCAGTCCCCAGTAAAAGCGGAGTTAACTTTGGCACCAAAAGACGTTTTCCTGCAAACAAATGTGTTGGCACTTGGAGCCCAAATCCTTATTGTTTTATGGGGAGGACGCAAGTAGAATTTTCTGTGTCCCCTGCCAGATCTCCTCAAGCCTCTCTTATCATGGAACAAGCACCCCAGGAAACCCAGCAAAGGCCTGCATACCTGAGAAGTGAGAAAGGAAATGGAAATGGATGGAGAAATGCTACAGCTTAAAGATAATGTGATGTTGGAGCAAATACAGCTTACTTGGTCTGCCCCATGCTCTCAGGCCTTTGTGCACCACTCCTAGTGGAGTCCCCTCCATGAATGCAGACTGTTGCTCATGAGTAAGGTGGGGCTCCCCACCCCTGCATAAGAATTGTCCTCAAGTCATGCCTTGAGTGAGGAGTGAAGCATACTCACAGTAAAACGGCAACATCGCTGGTCCCCCACTCTGGGTTTTTATAGTCTACATAAGCATCTACAATTTTCTTGGGCAATACCCCTTGGCTTTTGCATTTTCCTCTCTCCTAGAGGGCTTCACAAGTTTAATTACAGCATTTAGGGGTTGAGATGATCCAGTGAAAGACCCTGTTGACAAGGTAATTACTCGGATCCTGAGCACATGCCTCTGGGTTAGCTTCTGCAAGCTCTCAGGAAAGGAGAGGGGACAGAATGAGATGATGTGTTCTCTCATTTCCCCCAGGCCTCTGCTTAGGCTCCAGCAGTTTACACTCCCATCTGTTTATGGGAATAAAGAGAAATACTGTGCAGGAGGAGGTACAGCTCTCAGTGTAGCTATATTTGTGATTCCTTTTAAAAGCAGAAAATAAATCCTGCTCTATTCCATTACTGCCACCAGCATATCAGGCAGGAGGTTAGTTTTACTGCGATCAAGGTATTTGGGTCTCAAACTGAAATTATTGCATCAGGGCAAAGGTTCAGATCTTAATGTTGGTTTATTTCTTTTAAAAAGTTCTCTACTTATGGTGAACTGAAATGTGTATATAAAGGGTTACCATGAGTATCATTCAGTGGGATCCATAAGGAACAAGCCTAAGTCACTGTTTGCTGACTCCACATCATCTCTACTCCCAAACAAAGAACCTGTTTTGACCTTTAAACCCCTTCAAGTTTTCTATTATTTTATTCTATTTAAAAATAAAATAAAAGTCACAAAAGGAGTCTGTGTCTGCCTGGGTGCATCTGATGCTAACATGCCGTAGGCAGCAGTGTGAAATAAGGGGACCCTTCATCAGAAGGGCCCCTTTACCTTTCTTGCTAACATGCTAGGTTGGGAAAGCAGTTGAAGATAAACTGTTATCAGGTGCTCAGGCATTTAGGCTCAGCTACAAAAAAGCCAGCTAGTAAAGATCCTTTCACAAGCTTTGTTCTCAAGTATCCCTACCACATAGGTGATCAGCAGCCCCCAAGACTAGGTATATAGAAGCAAAACCAAATTTTTCCCACAACCAAACCCCATAGCAAAGACTCCCTTCCTTCTAAGCATTTTTCATCTGCCTCCCTAGCAGCTGCTTTTATTGAGTCCCCACCCCACCCCCTTATCTAGAGAACAGGATTGGCCCTTTCTTCCCAGCTGTACCTAATTGCATCCTCCTGATCATCACCTGTGCAGGAGCTAGCAATTAAGTAGGGGAAGTTAAGTCCTTACTTGCTGGAAGTTAGTTAAGATCTCTGCATCTTGCACATTGGTCTCCAAAGCTAAGAGCTAGGCTGTGACCAAGCCAGCTCCATCCTTAACGCCAATCTAGCAAAGGTCCAGTACATCAGCTGCTAGAAGGTAGACAATATCTCTAAATGACAGTATATGAGGGCAAGTATCCATGCAACTCTAGGCTGAAGAACTTGTACTAATAAAGCACTGTATTACCCAATTGTGGGCTGGAGCCAGGATGGGGAATGTGATAAAAAATAATGTTCCCTTTTATCAGAGAAAAAAAGAAAATTTATCAATTGTCTGCACTGTATGTGGGCATAACCAGACTACTGCAAGATACATGATGAGGCTTTTATTTATTTCTAGAGAGTGGTAGGTAGCTATGTTATTCTGAAGTTAGTCCTCTGCCTTATTTAGTTCTAGGAAACATAGTTTAGCTGGGTTATTAGGAAATGATTCGGTCCATGTTTTTCTGTAGAGTTTACTAGTGTTTTAGCTTGCCTGAGACCTAGGGCACCAGGGAAAAGAAAAAAAAAAACTTGTCTGTGTATCCAGCATGTACACGGATATAAACACAGGCTCTCTCTCACCTGCTAGATGTTATGAACCAACATCTAATGGTTTCATTCGAGTCTCCAGGGAGCTGTAGCTTCCTTCCTGATAGTTCTCACATATTTTTCAGGGCCCCTGAGGTAGATTTCAGTCTCACTTCCTAGGGGCTGAATTTCTAGTATGTCAATTATAAGGCTATTTAGTAGGTGTCTTCTCCTTGCTCAACTGCCTTCTCTGTTTATGGTCTTTGATGTCTGCATCTGAGATAGTACCACATACTGAATGAATGTGCCTTGGGCCAGCTTCATCTCTTGTTGAATTTCAGACCATGCCCTGTCTTGCACAAGCAGCTGGTGAAGCCAAGTACCCCATCCATCCAGCTCTGATAAGCCCCTTCTCTTAATTACATTTATTGTTTTATCAGTGATTTCTAATTGCTTACACGGAGTTTGTTCCTCTTTGCTCTGGAGTGTGAAGAAGGCCATAAACCCACTGGAACTGGGCAGATTGGAGGGGAAATCAGTAGCCCTGTGCGAAACGGCTAGTATTTGCTTTGGATTCGGCTGATTCAGGGGGCAGTGATTCAATTCAGTGATTTGAATCGCTGTCCTGATTCGATTCGGGCAAATCTGATTCAGAGATTTGGCAGCAGCCGAATCGGCAAATCAGCCACGCCAGGCCCATCCCCCACCCCTCTCCCAGCCCAGTAGTGGCCACACTGCCTACCCCAGCTCCCAGCACTTGGGGGGGAAAAAAAGCCCCAGCTCAGCAGGTGCTGATGAGTGGGGGGCTTGTGCAGAGACCCCCCCCCCCCATGCAGCATGGGACAGTAGAGGGCAGCGGGGATCACCCTTCCACCTAGCAGCACCCAGTGAGCACCTTTTTTTTTAAAGTACACAGCTGGGGCAGGCAGGGGCAGCCATTGGGGTGGGAGGGCTGGAGGAGTGGGCGGGGGTTGGTAGGAGTTCCTCCATGGCCCCTCCCCCCTAACCTAACCCCCCACCTTCCCTGGCCCTAGTACTTACCAGCTTGGGGACTGCTCAAATCATCAAAGCTCTCCAAATCTTATCTGAAGATTCGGAGAGGTTTGAATCAATTTGGACCTTTAAATTGGTCCCCTGATTCAATTTGGATTCAGAGATTCGGCCACCAAATCTCCTCCTATGTCCTCCAAATCAAATCACCACCTGAAGCTTCTCACAGCCCTAGAAATCAGTGCCATCAGCAGTGTCTCCCATTATATACGTGGTCCTAGTCCTGCACACTAAATCTGCAAAACAGGAATGCCCCACTATAAACAAATGATTGAGGCATGCCCCAAGGGCTGGAGGTAAGGAATAGCTCCAGTAGCAAGGACATGTATGATAACACCCCTCCCATCATCTCCACCTACACAAAAGAAGCAGTCGTTTATCCAGGGCCACAGCAACTGGTGGGACCCACAGGGCAGGATGATGGAAGGACTCCATGCTGGTTTGTAGACCTTGGTTCAGTCTGGGTCTGGTTGTCATGCACCTGCCCCCTCTCAGTCTCAACAGCTCCGCTGTATAACAGAGGACCAGCCTGCCACCCCACCAGTCTAGATTCAAGGCAGTCCAAGGCCACCTTCTCTCCCCAGGCCCCACCTTGGCCTGTCCATCCTTCTTCCATAGCAAAGACTAGGGCTTATTTTTCAGTTTTGCTTCCTCCTTCTCTTAGTGCTGTCCTTGAGTTTCTTTAAAAAGACTGGCAATCCCCTTCACTCAATTAATTTGCTCTTCTTACAAGTTGCTTCTCATTAAACTTAATGACTGTCTGTTTTGTGTGGGAAGCTCCATTTTATAGTGGCCATTTAATTAACACACTATATTTTTTTTCTCCCCAAAATACCAGTTTCCAATTATGTTAGAGTCCTGGCTGAGTATTACTGGTGTCTATAGAGTTCCAATAAAAACCCTTTATTTCCTGCCATTATGTTTATGCCCAGAAAGGCTCTGTATGAACTATGAAACTAATACTGCTGAGTTGCCAGTTTCTACTTTCAGACATGCCCCTTGTTTCAGGGTCTTAAAGTACAGATTTTGGATGAATGCAAGAATTTCTTGTGTGCAAAGCAAAATGAGCAATATTGCCATCCTCCTTATTTTCTACTACAATTCAAATAATCCCGCATGAAGTGTGCAGTTCACCAAACGTTCAATATATGAAGCTTCATACCGCTCTTTCTTTGTTTAATGTGAAGACAGAGGAAAGGAAGAAACTTAACAAGTGAGATGATTCAGGATGCATGTTGGGAAAAACTTGCTAAATGTGACATTCTGGAAGTTTTTTGTAAGTATTATAGCTGAGGCGAATTTTCAGGAGAGATTTGAAAGAGGATAATGAAGTAGCTTTGTGGACATTTCCAGGGAGATCCTTCCAAGTAAGAGTAACAGCATGCAAGGAAGTACAAAGGTGCTTTTATAAAAATGTATAACATTTTATGGAAATTATCAGCAGTGGGAACTGTAACAGAGTTGGGGGGGTGGGAATAACTGCTGAAAGGCCTTGTAAGTGAAGATAAGCAGCTATGCTTAATGTAATAGAGAAGTGGTGTGTGTGGAAGGACACAAAAAGGGGAGCAATATGGTCAAAGCGGCAAGCTAGAAAAATGCTTCTTGTAGCAGCAGTGCTGCAAGGACACACACACACAAAGTTATTCTGAGGTACCCAGATACTACCTTAATAGGGGGCATATTTAAGTACTATAGATTGATAGGAGATGACCTCCTTAGAACAGACTTGGAGATATTTTTGCACTGCTTGATCCAAGGAAGTGTGCTTGCCACTTATGATTTTTTTCCAACTATTTAAGTTGGTCTAATGAAAGATATCCGATTCACCCAAAGAACCTTGTCTGCCTATGTCCTTAGACCAACACCCCTGTCACTTATAAGCAATTCTCATATGGAACCTCTTACATTACATAAAGTCTGAGGCAGAGGCAGGAGTTGAGGGGAACCCAGACATTGTGGCTGCGGTTGCAGTTGGAGCAATGGGAGGAGTGAAGGCTGGAGCTCTGGGGTGGCAGTGTAAACCCCTGGGCTGCCAGTTGGATATCCCTGAACTAGACAGATGACTACCCAATTTCTTCTTGAAAACCTCCACAGCTTCCCTAAGCAGCTTGTTCCATTATCCTATGGATCTTCTAGTCAGGAAACAAAGAGACTTGACAGTCCAAAATGGACATACAGAGACAAAGGGACTCATTGGGAAACCCAGAAATGAGAAGGACCAAGTTGTTTTTATTTAAAAGGCAATGCTCTTGGGCCTTGCAGAAAGGGCATGTTTTAAAGAGGAGATTCAGTGAAGAGGGGTAATATCCTAGGGAACTGGTAAGGGGAAGAAATTCTGTTCATGGAAGTCAGAGATGGGGATAAAGGAGCATCTTTAGTGGATGGAGAAAGGGTCAAGAGAATCCACAATAGGAGACAAGACCTGAGCTCAGGAGATGATTGTCTAGGGGTCTGAGAATGTGCTGTGTTGATTGGTCAATGGAGGCAGATTCATATGAAACGTTTATGGACTCTTACACCAAAGACACGTTAGAAAACGGAAGGATGGCTTGTAAAGTGTAATGAGTTTGAAACAACCCCCCTCCCTTCCTTTTTGGACATCTGAGTGATAGGAGTTAGCTCCTATCTATAGCTAAGGGTCTAGCCAAAGCTGTGGACATGAATTGCACTTCATGTCCCTGATAAATTCATTTCTAACTAGAAAATGAAAGAAATGTGGTCCATGGAGCTTATTCTGGTGATCAGCGGAAAGCTGACTGGTCACAGGTTGCTGGCTTCCCCTCCTTATTGCCAGTTATTAAATTGCATTAAAAGATAGGTTAAAATATACTGTACACCTTCCCACTAACCTTCCTATTGCAAATAAGCAGTTTGCATGGGGATGATTTTGGGCTATTATAAATGGGAAATAAGGTGGTTTGTGTATGTGTAAACTGGAAGGCAGGTGCTCCCCCAGCCAATATCTATACTAAAGTGTTGTCTGCACTATTCAAAAAGTTGCAATGCAGTGCTCCTGTCCTGTCCATACCCAGTTATGCTGTCAGGCCTGGGCTAGACATTATATATGACACTGCAACCTCACTGAATTCATTTACACCAGGGTAAGCAAAAAGAAATAAAGCCCCAGGTCTGTATTATCTCCCATAACAAGACGCATTAGGTCTCGTGCTGACTATAAAGTTGCTTATTATTTCACAAAACTGTAATAAAAATAAATTGAAAAATAAAATAAGCCTGAGTTCATATGGGATAAATGATACATTCTTTCCAAATCCTTCATTTCTTAGTCTGGTGTTCATGGGGTGGCTTCATTAACTCTCATGCAATAATTTACAGAGAAATTCCTTCCAAAAAAGCAAATTTTCAAGCACTGTTAATAATATGAATTTGATTTTTCCACATTAAAACTGTGATAAAACCATGATAATTGTTTTTAATTATCTGAAGACGAAAATGCATTACCCATGTAAGTAATTATTTAAGTAATTTAGAGCTGATTAAATAATAATGATTCTCCGCTCATTGCCCTCAAAGTGCTTCTAACCAAATTTAATTTTAAGAAGGATCAAGAAAATAATCACTTGATCCAAACCTTAATTACTAATTTTCATCCTAATTCATTAAAAACAGACCTTTCTTTCCTTTTTCTTTGCAGAGTCTGCAGGGCATTAAAGTGGCATTTTTATTAAGCAAGTCATTTTTGTTCTAAGATGAATGGTGTCATCCTAGATAATGAGGGAGACTTTGCAAAGGGGAGGATACAAGTTACTAGTCAAAGCGTGAATGTGAGAGCCAGGGCTTTCTGCTTCTATCTTTGCTTTCAACTGCAATTCTATTTTGACCTGAATAATGTGTTTAGGATTTGGTCCTAATCCACATAACCTTACTATTACAGGGTTGTTCTTATGCTCCTATGCATTCAACAGCAGTGGCCCCTAACCAGTGGTTCAGAGGCAACATGATTCCTGGGAGACCTTCCAAAACTGCTCACACCAGGGGTGGATCCAGGGGGTGCGTGGCATACCACACCTCATCTTTGATTCCTCCCCCAGCAGCAAAGCAAACAGGGTAGAGCAGAGTAAGGGCAGGACACTATAGTGAGAGGATGTGTTACCATCAAGAGCCAAGTTAAGCCTCCCCTGACTCTGCGGCTGCCACTGAATTAAAGGCTTTTGATCTCCACTCACTATAGCAAATTGTGGTGGCTGCAGAGCCTGAGAAGGGTTAACCGACTTGGCCACATCCTCCGGCACCAGTATCCAGGCTCGCCTCTGTTCTGCCCTGCTCTGCAGCCTCCTTTTTGAAAACCTAGCTCTGGTGCTCACAGCCACAGGAAATTAAAAGTTAAAAATGAGCTTGACAGGGAGAGCGGGCTATGACATTGTTAGCAGCATGTTACTTGCTCCGTCTTGTTCACAAGCCAGCACAGTTTGGGGACTATTGGTGCACCATCTTTGTCTTGGTCGGTTCCACAGATTCCCTCCTTTCTCAGTTGATGAGGACACCCCTCCTCCTTAATTTCACCCCGTCTTCTGTACAATCTAACTACCAGCTTTCCCTCTCCATTCACACATCTAGAAATCTTATCCCAGCTCTCATCATTTCATGTCTTGACTTCCAACACTTTTTCCTGTGGCCCAGACAGAGAATGCACTCGATACAGCACGGGAGGTACAGCAGTGTTGCTGTCCTTGTACTATTCCTCCCCCCGTTTCCCTCCAATGGAGAGGTGAGGCCCAGATCCTCAAAGCTATGTAAGCAACTAACATTGAAAGCAATTGGAGTTAGGCCCTTGATATCTTTGGGAGTCTAGGCCTCAGTGACTTGCCAAGGCCACATCAGAAATTTGTGATGGGCAGGATTTGAACCCAACTCTTAATACTATGCTAGCGCTAACCAGTATGCCTCCCTTCTTTTTCACATCTAGTTAACCTGACCCTACTGTTTGTCCTCCAATGCTTTTCCTTCCCTGGCATGGGGAAGCTCTGTCCTTTCTCTTTCAAGTGTGCTTCCTTTGTCTCCTCTCATTAAGAAACCTCAGAAGTAATGCTCAGAATCAGACTCTGTTATCAATAGCTTTGGAGTCACCGAACATTTTCATAACGGGGGCATATTTATTTAGCTTTGCTTCTTCTAGCCAGAGTTGTACATGTGGGCTGTAATAAAACTGTAAAATATGTTAAAGAAATCTGGAAATACCAGTGTTTAGCAGCAGTAAGTAATAATCCTGCTGGTTTCAAGTTAAATGACAGGCTTTTTCCAGCCATTAAAGCAGGCAGGTGGAAAGAATTTGTGACAAGTAGCCATCACTTGCACAAGCTCAATCCGATTTATTATTATCTCTTCTCAATTCAGGTTGCTGAAAACTTCCTACTTGCCATTTAGTAACAGATGCACAGCTATAATTTCATTATAACTCTGCATTAATAATCCTTAGCAACTGCAGAGGGCTTAGCATCTGCAGGCTGGTAAACTTCATTATATTTTATGGAAAGCAAAACTGCAGTATGTAGTAAAGTTAAGTGATTTGACAAGGCCAATGGCAGGATGCGATTAGAGCCAATTCCTCTTCTCAGTGTGGCGTGCTATTCACTAGCCGATGCCACCTGCCCAGAGCTCCTGTATTTTCTGCTGCCGGGGCTTTGTCTCTTGCACCTGAACATTCTTCTTTCTCCAAGTTTTCATTGCTCTTGAAATTATACTACTGGATTCATCTTCAAGGAAAATAACAAGAGGACATGGGTATTGTCCTGGGCTAATCCTTTATCTAAAAATACACATTCTGAGCTGCAAGCCCTGGAGGGAAAAAAAAAGAACCTAAAAACCTACTCAGCAAGCAATTTACAGTCCCTCCTGAAAAATATGTATGGAATTATCTTCACAATGATGGGGCCTCCATACAACACTGAAAGGAAAGTGTATTAGAAAGTCTGGCTTTGATTTTCAGCAGAGCCCAAGTGATTTGAATTTCCAATTCCATTTAATTTTAATGGGCCTTCAAAAACAGAAATACATAAAGTAAACACCAGGGCAACTCAGCTGCTCTAAATCAGCCCTTGCTTTCAATTGAGTAAAGCCAATTTACACCTAGCTGAAGCTGGCCCATTTATATTCAGTGGCATCACATACACAGCCACCTCCAGAGTGATAAGAGAATTAATTTTCCCAGCTGAACCCACATACAGAAGAAAAATCTCAGTTTAGCAAGGGTGGAACAAGATGTGAGGAGTATTTAATGCTAAAATAGGAGAGTTAATTGCAACTGCTTTAAAATGGCTTTCCCAAAAAGAGTGATCATTTATATCTGTGGTTGAATAACACTCAAACAGATGTGAAATTAATTATTTGTTGCCTTCAAAAGCCAAACAAAATCAAGGTGATCTCTTGGAATTTGCTTCTTCTAAATTAGTATGAGCAGGGAGCAAACATATCAGTATTCACAGGAAATGACTTTTGGAAAGTATTTTTTTTTTTGATCGATAAGACTGAATGATTACAATTAAGAGTGCTTATTAAAAATTAATCTCACTATACATGCATGTGATGTCATCCATGTGATTTGTTGTATACAGTAATACCCTGCTAGTGAGAATACTTTATTTGCTCATCTGGGGGCGAACTGTGGATGATGGACTGCTATTGAGATGCCCAGGAACTGGTTTCAAAGATGTTCAGCCTGGCTAGTTTCAGACAGATGGCAGTCCATAAAAATCTTCAGACAAACTAAGAAGTTCCATATGTGCCCCAGAACCAATACACAGAGCACAGTGCGTTCTTTGAAAGAACCACAACATCACTCAAAACAGATTTAAAATACACTGCACAAACCACCACTCTCACTCTCCTTTCACAATATTGCAACAATCATGGCTTGCACACATCCAAAGCAGTATCACCAATAACAGAAGCTGACACTAGCAGCCACTGGAATCTAATGTCTTTTCCATATACCCCAGTTGCATTAGGATGGCAAAGGCCTGGAATTTGTGAGATTTGCTCAATTATTGAGAGGCTTCTCAAAAGAAAGTATTTGCTTTCAGATTTCTTACTAACTGTGTTCTATTAAATCCACTATAGTTAGCACTCAGAATAAATTGCAGCTTGGAAGATTAACCTAGTCAGATGGGTAAGCTAAGTGCACAATCCATCCTCTCTCTTACCAGTCACTAACAGTTCATCAGTCCTTGTAATAAAAAAAACAGGAACGTTAAAAGCTTCAGCAAGAACCAGGTTTAAAAGGGCATGCTACGTTTTAATCATCTCGGACTCTTTTCTTTCCTGCAATTGCACGTAGATGAGCAATTCTTTCATTTCCTGTTTGAAAACACTGCAAGTGGTGCTTGCTTTGCTGGTTTCTCTCAGGTGCTCTCCTTGCCTGTTTAATCCAACCTCCTTTAGTACTGCTGCTTAAGGATGAGCACTGGATCTTGCAGATGCACTTCACCCAGGGCTTTTCGGATCTCAAAGATCTTGGGCTCTGTCCTTCAGTCCTTTACATCAGCGCATCTCTCCTGAAGCCATCAGAAGTTTCATCTGTGTCAGTGAAAGAAGAACTTGGTCCTCTGTGCTCCAGTTACATGGCACAGGTCTGTTTTCAGTCCGGCAGTGAAAACTAAGCACAGTTTAACACAAAGGAGAACATTTTTCACATTTTCAAAATAATCTATTTCCTTTTTCCCTGTTTTCTTTTTCCTCCACAACCTGCCACTCCAGAAGTGATAGTTCATTTAATCAGCAATGTTTTTGATAAATAAAAGCAGTGTTTTGTACACACTCTGTTGCTTCTTTAGCAATAATAGCTCTAGGGGCTGACTGTCATCCATGCTGTTGATGCAAGTTTTGGGATTTTGGGGGTAGGCATTAATAAAAAAGTCCTTAGGTTTTGTTCACTTTTTCTACAGGTAAAACTGTCATTCAGTTGAATGAGTATTGCATGTTTGTCTAATCACTTACAACTCTTGAAAAATCTTACTTTATTTCGTTTCTATAGCCTCTAAGGCACAGCATGTGCTTAAACATAAATTTAGGCAGGTTGGGCACCTAAATCAAATGCCTTGGTAATGCCCATTAAGCACCTATTTAAGTCTTGAGATACCTTGTAAAGAGGGGTCTTTATCACCAAGGTAGAGACCCCACCTGCTGAACAATTGAAGCTAGCCTTAATTTTTCTCTGTCTCAGGTTTTTTCTCAGCTACCTAAGATGTCTATGAAGGATCCTTTATAAAAATAATAACAGCAATATTTTTCAGCAGAAAGGCTCAAATTATTTTGCTCTGTAGCAGACATGACAACTCCCATGCAGTATTGAGATTCAGATAAGTATAGCATTGGCAGTAAATCTGAAGGATGAAAAAGTCATGCTGCTTTTATTGGCTCCATCCAATGACCAACAGAAGCAGGGTGCTTTTAAATGGAATATGCAAACAACAGGAATCATCCTTCATGGCTTCCAGGCCAGCTTGTGGTTTTGTGAAGAGAGTTTGGAGGTGAACTGCAGAGTTAAAAGAAAACCTTTTGTGAGCCTCTCTGATGCTGTGAGTTTCAACGCGAGTTCTTTATGCCTCTGGTTTTGCATAATATCACATTCTTGAAAGCCTCTGGTGAACCAGGAAGTAGAAAGAGGATTTCACACAGTGGAAATAATAATAATAATAATAATAATAATAATAATGCCAGAAAGCTTATTTTTGAGCCACTTATCCTGCTGGCCTTTTGAGGCTGTTCTGAACACAAGCCCAAGATCAACTTCATTATCATTTTTGTTTTTCTATTTATTATTATCAGGCTTTGCACCTAAGAAAACACAGTTCAGTGATAAGAGCCATCTGCCTACAAAAGAAGCAATATGTCATTGTAAGAAATGGCAGTGCTGTAATGTAAGTAGGAGATGCACAGAGCCAAAGACCTGCGGGTGAAAAGGGTAATCTAAGTTTGCAAAAAATAGTATCAAGACACCAAAAAATAGAAGACCAGTATTTCATTCATAGCCATAAGACAACTTGTAAAGTAGTGACCAGGCGGCAGTGTCAGCCAGGCACATGCACAGAATAGGCAAATTGTTGAAGATAGAAGTTTTTTGGAATAAGTAAAAGCAAGGATGTGGCCAAGAAATGCTAACTGCATTTCTCCACAGCAATAAGCAGATGTTAATGTGATAGTAATACTAACCAGTAGCTGATATTAAGAGTAAAGAATTTACCAATGTATGAACTCTGAGATGTGAGGATGAGAAGGGCAAGGGCATCATAGGTTATGCGAATGAACTTTGTGATATCAAGGATATATAAAGGCATCCCAGGAACCCCGAAGTGGGAAAAGAATGGGATGTTGCCTTTGTGTTCACAACCGGACTGTCACCCATCCAGGGGTTTCCATAGGAAATGTGAGTTGATAATAAAACAGACCTTTCTCATTGTATCTTTCTTCTTCCTTTTCTAGTTTGCTGTCGTCCCATACGTCCTTGGGCTTGCACACAAGTTACTTCTTCCTCTGTGGGATGCTGCAAACATAATACCTTTGTGGTCTGTGCAGCTGATCTAGTGAAACGCAAAAATCTCAGGATTAAGTCTACCAGCGGCTACAAAGGTCAAGAAGTAAGATGTTCTGGAGGGCTATCAAGTGCATGAAATTTATTCCCCAGTAATTACTCATTGCTTTCAAAGAGCTATGGGCATGACAAAATATTAACCATGATGCAACTAGCCTGCAAGGCCTGGCACAATTTATAACAGCGAGCAAGGGACTGTTTCGCTTAGCCCCTGCTTGTGTTTGTACCCAAGTGATAAACCCTGGTATGGCTGGTATGTTATTACTTATGTGGTGGATAAAAATTTGGGCTCAGAATTAAGTAGATGCAGACTTAAATATAAGCATATGCCAACATGAGACATGGCAATATGCCACCCTCTCAGGCTCATTCTTGTTGTGAGCCAAAAACCACTTTCTCATAAAAGCAAAACTGGGTTTCCTGCATTCCCTTGTCTTCCCGGTACTCATTTCCTGGTGTTTCAACATGCAGTTCACATCTGCACTGCAGAAGATCCACTTTTAATTAGCAGCTGGCACATTCTACCTAAGAAGTGGCTGCATGTAACTGGTTGGTGAAATGTCTGGTGTACAAGTGCTTTGAGATGACAGTAACTGAAACAAAAATTTCAGATGTATTTGGAACCAAGTTAATAATAAAGTCAACTCGCTCCCTACAACCTACACCATTCCAGTAGAATAAAGAAAGAACACAGAAGAATTAATTGCACCAGAGATTGGACCCTTAAGGGAAACATAAATACCTTACAGAAATGTACATCCCTCATAAATCAAGGGCAATCTCTTTGTCCCCATTCACTTGCAGTAGCAGAAGTATTATTTAAGCAATAATGATAGCATAAGGCATTTACTGGCAATAAGTGACTAGCTGATGGTACTCAGCTGCTCCTCCAGTTAACCCCTGCTGGTCCATGAGCTGAAGTGGTGATTGCTGGAAATGGAAGTAAAATGCAGAAGTGCACATTGTGAACAGAATCTGGACAGACAGTACTGAAAGGCAGGGGTGATGTCTGAATTAGCTGGTAAAGGGCATTTCTAGTCATCCACTAGGCACATAATAATAATTAGCTTCTAAATTAAACTTTCCATACATGCATTTCAGTGTGCTTTACAAAGATGCATAAGTATCAATATCCTCATTTTATAAAAAGGGTAGGCAGAGACTGAATGATTTTCTCACAGTCATGCACTGAGACAGTGTTAAAGCCAGGTAAAGAATTCAAAGTTTCCGGGTGGGCCCTGTCCACTGGACCACGCTGTCTGCTGTCTATAGGCTGGGTATCATTTTGGTATCCACATATCAAAACAAATGGCTGATACCATAGTTAGAGGTAGATTTGCACCTTATAGACTTACTCCAGGAGAGAGAGATATAGGTGCGCGCACACACACACACACACACACACCCTATAGTGATAGATCGATTGATTGATCCCAGGGCTCTAGCCCCACAATAGCTTGTTTGATTGATCTATTGATCTATCTATCTATCACTATAGAAATGTCTATATATATCTACTTGCATAGCCCATGATAGCTTGTGCTACTCAAGCTATTCTGGGCTACTCAAGCAGATAGACAGATGGATAGATAGATAGATATACACACTAGTATATATATATATATATATAACTAGCACAAGCTATCATGGGTTACAGCCCACTTCATCAGATACTGTGAAAGGCTGTGCAGGGAACATATAATACAATATAATCACTGGTCACATTTTCTGAATGGCTTGCAGCATGACAAACAGGAACCCTGCAGAGGAGCTCTTCATCCCATAGCAGGTTGTGAAGCTGCAATTCAGATGAACGGACAGATTTCATGTGGCCAGTAGATGGTGCTAATTCCCTTTGCATTTGAAAGCATCTTGAACTATGGCCATTAGTAATGGAATCAAGTCGTGTTAGTTGTGGAGGAAGCAAAAAATATGGCATATTCAAGCCACATTAAGAAAATTAAATTCCATACAATTAGAGGAACAGAGCCAAGTTTTTTTCTTATTGTAATTTTTTTCACCATCTTTTTTAGTCAGGGAGAGAGAAAAACTGGCAAATTGATACAGGGCTGCAAATAAAAACTCTCTAGTGCACACTATTCATGTGTACACATTGCAGAAAGAGCAACTGACCTTCGTATTGTGATTCTGTCTGGAAGTGGCTGTTCAGTAATATAGCCTGTAAGGTTGGATATAAAGAGCGTGTACTATAAAGGGTGTGCATTGGAAAGATAAATCAATCTACTTGCCTAAGTCTATAGAGATATATAAAAATGACAGCTCCTCCCTGTGGGTGGACCTACACTGTTAACTGAAATTCATTTGGTAGTCTCATAGTGAAAGTGCTTTGACCTAATAAATATTGCTTAGTTTTTAATTAAACATGAATTCATTTTCCCTGGCTTGACATTTTTCAGTGGTTGCTTTTCCATGTTTTCATGGAATAAAACAGGTCAATTTGTAGTACATGACCTCTGGTTCCAGACATCTCAGTAGCTGGATTGTGATGATCCTCTGCATCTAAATGCCTTTAGGAAAGCCAAGAGGACTGATTTTGTCCATCTCAAACCTGACGAGAGGTGGTAATTTTGAATGGAAGTGAAAAGTTCCTTACCTCGGTAGTAACCCCCTCCCCAACTCTTCTCCTTCTCTGCACAATCCCTGGAACGCACTGGTTCTGTATGTTGGATAACTGTCTTTGATATGCTTTTTTCCTGACTTGGAGTTGCTTATCCTCTTATCCTTAAAACTCTCCAGAATGCATTATAGTTTCATAGTGCTTAGGGTCAGAAGGGACCTAAACAGATCATCAGGTCTGACCCCCTGCCCCAGGCAGGAATGGGTGCTGGGGTCATATCACCCCAGCCAAGTATCTGTCCAGCCTCCTCTTGAAGACCCCCGAGGTAGGAGAGAGCACCACCTCCCTTGGGAGCCCATTCCAGAGCCTGGCGGCCCTAACTGTAAAGTAATGTCTCCTGATGTCCAGCCTGAACCTTCTCTCTAACAATTTGTGGCCATTATTCCTAGTAACCCTTGGTGGTGCTTGGGGGAACACAGCCTCACCCAATTCCCACTGGTCCCCCTGGTGAGTTTGTAAACAGCCACCAGATCCCCCCTCAGCCTTCTCTTGTGGAGCCTGAATAGGTTCAGGCCCTTTAGCATCTCTTCACAGGGCTTGCCCTACCACCCCTTGACCATGTGAGTGGCCCTCCTCTGGACCCTCTCCATGCTACTAGCCACATCCCTCTTGAAATGCAGCACCCAGAACTGAACACAGTACTCCAACAAGAAACTTGAAGCCATCCTTACTCATGGAGCAAATGCTAGGGAAAAAAATTATGTATGAAAATTCTTTTGATGCTGTGTGCTTCCCCCTCCTTTTAGCTTAATTTCCACAGATATTCTACTGAATGAGTAACCAGTCAGGGTTCTCCACAGAAACAGTGTATGCTGGGTGAACAGTAGAGAGTGTTCATTTTAATTCATTTTAAATTTCAACTGAAATCTGTAGTAGAAATATAAGTGTCACAGAAACAGATCCTCCAGCCAATAAGACTTACATTGATATGCACCAAGTGAGAACCTTGCCCAATAAATGGAAAAATATAACATGACCCGTGTGTCCCGCTGGTCGTAAAAATTAAAAGTTTAGATGGTGAATAGTGAGCACGCCAAGAGAACAGCTCATAAGAAGCCCTTTATTAAATATTTCTAGATGAAGTGTTTTTGCAGCAAACATTGGGCAAATGCTTTCAAACACAGACTTGGAACTTATGAGATGTCCAACAATAAAGTGCAAATGGAAGAAAGGGCACAACAACTCTTTTTCTAAGTTGTTCCTTGGCAATATTTTCAGTCACTCAGGTCACTGGGCAAGGGCAGCAGGACTGGGGCTGTATTTGCACCCCTTCTGTTTTTTTATCACTGATCAGAATATATCAGATGCTGCCTTTGTAGCTGGGGCCAACAGAGTTTGACAATGGCTCCCCACACCGTAGCTATGAAGGTTGTAGAAGCCCACAGGGCCAGCAGATCTCCCTTCAGATGAGCAGGCAGGCACCTTGGTGCTAAGGCAACACTTCAGCTTCCCATTAAGTGAATAACGAGTCTCTGTTGACTCCAATGGGAACTTGATTAGATGTTAAGGGTCCCACTGGGCAACCCTTAGAGTAGCGAGCATTCAAGTGATTCCCTTGTCTTCAGTTAGACTATGCTTGTGTATAAGTCTGGGTCAATGTCTACATTTTGTACAATCTGGTGTTAATGATGATGGTAACGGAAGCAATATGCAAACTAGAGGCAGCCCCCAGTCTCCTGATGAGTTGAAAATGTACCCCTGGGTCAAGCACCTCAGTGTGTGTTACCTAACTTCAAACGTGCTACCAGATTTTACTGAAAACAGCATGGAGGGAGACCACATTATCTCTCTGCTGGATATTTATCCTCCCGTCTCATTAGAATTCAGAGAGAGAAATGCCAGAGGTTGCATTAATATTTATCTGCTTTATAGTCTACTTTATGCAGTTTAAAAAGTGTTACTGTTAAACATTGCATATTATTTGGTAAATATATAGAGCTCATATTTTTTCTTCCACTAGCCTGTATTTACCTACTGTTTTCAGGGAGTTTCTTTAAACAGTTTTTCCATTCTTTTATATATATATATTCAATACTGTTCCTTGCTTATTTACTGAATCCCAGTGGGCTTTTGTTGTCATTTTGACAATTTAATTTTGTTGGCACAAACATAGATTTTTTTCTTTCTTAGTTTTTCTTTTAAACCCTTTTGTATCCTGACTGAATCCATGTAATTTTCTTCAGATCACTTCATATTTTTTTAAGTCTGAGAGGTCGCAATAGAAGAATATGGGATGGGAATGCAAAAAAGTTGGAAATACTGTAGTATTTATATAAAGTGAAATATAGATGGTCTTTTTTATCACTGCTTTATATTTCTAAAAGTACTTGGATAGCAGGTCACCACTGCTTCTTTTCCCTCGTGCACAGTAACACTCTCACAAATGGAGGTGCTGGTGTATTCAACCAATGAGCATGTGTTACAGTCTGCAGAGGATTACAGCCGTTTAGAAAACTAGTTTAAGGTGAACCAGCTTGTGCTTTCAGCTCTAGAAATGCCTGGCTCATGCATTAACTAAGATAGCGGCTGTCACACCAGGACTCAAACAGTTGCTTCATCTAATACGTAAACTAAAGAAATGATTGCCTTAAAGAACTTCTTAGATCTTGCACATCTTCACACAGGTGCTCAGCAGTGACTGTGATGTCAGTGGGCTTCAGTGCAGATACTCAACATGCCTACCCTAGAAGAAAAAGTACACCAGGGTCTAAAGCAGCCATGGCCAGATCATCATAGTTGTCTACAGAAGGTGGTATTATAATGCCTCACTACTAGGTGAACCAATAATAACCTGTTTGCATTCAGCAAACATCTACCTTAGAACAAAACTAACTAGAACTAGGGAACACACATGGCCAGTATATCAGGGCAACTTACACTGGTGCACAGCTTCTCACCTTGTCTGAGAAGTAACTTGATCTGAGAGTGGAATATTATACCAATGGCTTCGACGAGTTTAAGGCTATATAGTATGTGTCCATTCCACATTTATTAAAGTCAAATTACTCTAGTGTAAATTTGTTGCATGTTGTAGTCTCTGTCTCAGTGGAACCTACACGTAGACAAAGATAAGCTAAAAAACACTATGCATTAGAAATCTGATAGGAGTGGTCAGTCTTAAAATATACAGCTAATCCTTGCTTAACATCGTAGTTACCTTCTTGAAAAATGCGACTTCAAGTGAAACAATGTTAAGGGAATCCAATTATGTCACAGTAGTTACCTACTAGTAGGCGGCGGCCAAACAACGTTATAACCAAACACTGAGCGACTTTAGACAAGCGTGTTCTCTAATAGATCAGCGACATAGTAACAGAACAATGCTAACTGGGATAATGATAAGTGAAGAATACCTGTATGTTCCTGTGTCTCCTGACTTGCAAGGGTGCAAGGGGTGGAGCCTGGGCAAAGAATGGATGTCAATGAGGACATATAGGCCTTTGTGTCTGGCTGTCTTTGTAAATGAGGCCTTTGACTATATACTCCTCTGTGACTTCAAGCTTGTAGATCATTTGTCACCCAGCACTGGCATTCATACTGGTTCTGGAACAAGATTTTAAAAATTAGAAACCAAAAGGATGCACTTGAGTCTGTCTTTTTTAAGACAGCATTGGGACCCACTTGGGTCTTTTTCCCATCAAAGGCAGGAAAGCCTAGAAAGGAGATGTATTATCCCATGAAATGATGCTGATCTCGTTCAGAAGTTGCCACTACGATACAAAAAAGTGTTCTCTAGAGCTTCTTGTTTTTGTAAGTCAGAAGCAGACTCTCGATTTTCACCAGTTCCCTTTTGTCCTAATATTCTACTAACATAATTCCAGACTGGTGCCTGCAGTCAGCAGATGATTTCCTTCTGTTAACTATTTCAACGCTTTCAAAATAGCCTTTGATTTTGTTGGCTGCCAACAACACAGGCTAAGGAAATCTGTCAATAAATATATCCTCCATTTCCTAAATCCCTCCATAATTCTCATTCTAGTCAATGTCAAAGTAATTGCAGTCTCCTATGATCAATGTTCCAGTCCTCTATCTGCATAAATATTTCCTGATCTCTCTTCTCACCTTGCCCTGGAAGATCAGTAATTGTTTTCTATTATCATTGTTTTACCATTTCAGTCTAGCCTCGAGTTCAAGGTGCCTCTGCTTTGCCATCCATGTGAATGCCATTTCTTTCTTCAGTGTCCCCCCTCATTTATATTGTCACATCTCTTCCTCACCCTCTCGTTGAACTTAGCTGGTCTGTAAACTCTGTATCAGGGTAATGCAATATTACAGGCTATTTCCTGATTTGGCCATGTTTCAGTTGCTCCAATTACACCAGATTTGTCTTTAAACAGCAGATGTCCTCACTTTTGCAATCTTGTTTGATGTTTTTTTCCTTCTCTCCTCTGCTCTGTCATGCCCTTCAGCACAGAAAATATTCACTTGCCAGGCAGTGGCAGCAGCCTGTCTGACTTATTCAGGAATTTTCCAGACCTCTCTAGATCCGGAGGCTGGGGATGTTATCTGGATGGTTTTTCCTTTATGAACTACAGCTATATGGTGCTATATGAAATGGGGATTGCCCCCAGTTTCAGCACCCCAGAGACAGAAGTTATAGAAAGCAAAAGACAGAATTTCTACGAAGGAGCTTTCTTTGCCTGCAGCCAAGGTAAACGCTGCAAATTCCAGCTTTCTCATCTACAGCAGAGGATGTACCAGGGAAGTTAAAATAATCAACTGCTAATCAACTCAGGACCTAAACACCATGGCAGACCTCTCTGAGCACTTATATACAGCAGACTCCACAACCCACAGACGTCACTAGGAATCTCCCTATTGTCTTCAGTGGGTCAGGCCCATAATCCATGCCTTTTCATTTAGGACTGCTTTTGATTTGTATGGGAATGCCTGCAATAGCAGAAAGTTTGCCACATATAAAACCTTAGCCTGTGATTGTGAGAGTTACGGCACATCTGCCACTTAGCCTCTCGTCTCCAAGGAAGTGGTACAATTCATGTCATATTTTCGCCCTGAATCACTGACATACAATGCTGAGGCACTGCAACTCTAAACACCCAAGGACTTGTGCCCTGCATTGGAGGAACACTGCTTCATGCACAAGCTCATCAACCTTAGCAATAAAAATGGCATAAGGGTTTTGCAGCTCATGCACTTAATGCACATATAATTTCATTTTATTTCCATTGAATACATATATTACTTATGCATTAAACAGGCTGTGCCAGGGGCTTCATTCCAGAAGCATATTTAACCTGACAGCTCGCTCAAGCAGAACAGCAGTGTTAACCCCTTTCACAAAAAGCTAAAAGTTCTGCCCCAGAGTTGAGACTTCCAAAAGGAACCGACTTTTCCTACTTCTAAGTACAGACAATCAAAAAGCCCAAGGCTGAATCGATTCGATCTTTGCAGCTTTCTATAAACTGCCTAAATTGAAATGATAAGCAAGTGAACTGATCTTCACCTTTCAAACCAGAAAGGCAGACAGACCCCTGAAGTGGCCCATACCAGTAGCTGGGGGCACTAGAGCATGCCTCCCAGCTTGGTGGTCACTGCTGAGAGCTGGGAGCCCAGAGATTTCTCTCTCTTCCAGCAGGCAGAGGAGCGGGCATGGGGGAAACCTCTCTCCTCTCCTCCCCCTGGCACCGGACTGCCAGCCAGTGTCTCCCCTAAAGGGGGAAAGGGGGAAGCCCCCAGTGGGGCAGTTTTCTCTCTCCCCTGCACCCAGAGCCAGGAGCCGGGCAAGTCCCCAACCACATCTCCTCAGCCCTGGGCAAGCTGAGGAGTGGGCATGGGGGGGAAACCTCCCTGCACTGTACCACCATCTGGGGTTTCTCTGGTGCAGAGGGAAGTGGGGAAGCCCACAGAGGGGTGTTTCTATCTCTCCCCCCCAGCCCGCCAGGAGCTAGGTGAGTCCCCTAGCCATGCCCCCTCCTTGGCTGGCGGACTGGCTGAGGCAGGGTGGGGGGGGATTATTCCCCATGTCTGAGTCGGGAGCCAGGTCAATCACCAGGCTGAGGAGGGGGCAGGCCTGGGAGAACTGGCCCAGCTCCTGGATGTGGGAGATGGAAAACCCCACTGACAGCTGAGATGGGACCAGCCCTGCTCCACCGGAGTAGAGAGCACAGTCCAGGGCCTCATAGCTTTCTGGGATGCAGTGAGCTAATCGAGAGGGGATGTGGGACAGAAGTTTCATAAACCAGTTTGACTTAAATCAGTTAAGTCTGATACTACATCCATCAAGGTTTATCTTAGACCAGTTTTGGCCACTTTGAAAGTGGTTTATGTGCAATGAACTTCTGTACTATCACAGGTTTAAACCAGTTCCTGAGCACTTAAACTGGTTTGTGTGTAACTTCTATCCCTAGCCCTCAAGAGCAGAAAACTTGCTATCCTCTCTGCCCTCCTTTCTGTTGGCTCAGCCTCAGCACTGAATAATAATACCTTAGACAGAATTGCATCCCTAGATTGTCCCAACCAGAGCGTTCGCCTTCTTCTCAGATAAAGGATCATTCTCATCCTTGGGACATGTTATGAGAAGTAAAATAATAATAATTCCTCTGGGTCAGATGCATCTCTGATGCAGTTATTAATCTGGCCTTCTGTCACACTTTAACCATGGCAAATACATTTTGTTCCCATTTCCTGGACTTAAAAAAACCCAGGGCAATCCACGTTTTAAAAGCCTGCATGCCAATTAAGATGATTCTGACAGCAATGTATGTTCCAAGCATGAGAAAATACAGAAAATGTTCTGCACCCGAAAAGCATAAAATACGAGCACCATGAGGCAAATATCAAAACAACATCAAAGACTTTTCATCGTGGCATTTCTGAGAGACCAAAAGAAAAACAAAAATTAATCAAAAGCTAAGTGCCATCAGCTCCAGAGAAGCAATTTATGGGGTTGAAGAGGAGAATGGGAAGTTTATGGGTCCCATGAACATACAGTTCACGCTATATTCATGGTACTACTTAACTCTGCTTTACTATACTAATAGTAAGTAAATGATCCTCACAGCTCCCCTGGGAACTTACTAGCTCTGTGTTATTAATGGTGAAATAGAGGCATACAAAGACGAAGACCAACATCTTCAAAAAAGTGTTTACTGATTTAAGGTGCTCGGCTTGACACACCTAGAGCTGGGCACTGAGCATCCACAACGATCATTTTGTGGTAGATGAATTTCAGTATTTGGAATGACACGCTATTGTGCAGACTGTAACTGTCATTCTCAGAACTCTTGTTAATTATGGGTGCTTGCAGATGTGAAAAACCCCCAAATCCCACATTTTAAACTTGGAGCATTCCTGCACCAAGCCTTGCACGTGTCCAGAAGAGGCCATGCATTACTTCAACCCAGGTTGCCCGACGTCTGTAAAGATCAATTGCTTTAGCGGGGCTTTTTTGGCATTCTTATCTAATAGCTAATTGACTCAGCTTTAGCTAAAAGTGACAAAAAGCCCTGCTGAGGCACCTGATCTTTACAGACACTGCAGAGCTGGGTTGAAGTAATGCGTTTCCTCTTCCGGTTAAGCACGTTTTGGGTGGGGGGTTTCACAGCCCCTCCCCTCTGCTTTTTTTTTTCACAATGCTGTGCTTGCTTTCCTGTGGTCAGAGACCTGATGATGAATGTCTTACACTCAAAAATTTGTCTGACTTTATCCCAACTCCATAGTTGGTCCAATAAAAGATACGACCCTAAGAAATCCTTGCTTCTTGCATCATTTCTGGACTATCACAGCTAAAACATCACTCTTGCACTACCTATATATTTTAATACAGAGAACCCAATTCATTCCTGATCAATTCTACTTAAGTTAACAGAATTGCTCTAGAGATGAATTTGGCCCAGGCCAGTCTTTCATGTGTGCCATGAAAGCTATCATGTCACAGTGAATCTCTCAGGATGAAGGTCAAATACAATCAATGGAGAGGCTATAGGTCTTAAATTTATATACAAGTTCTCTTCTGTTAATAGGCTGAAGGTGGGGTAGGGTGCACCTTAAGGACTAACTTATTCAGCATAAGTTTTAATAGGCGACAGCCTACTTCGTCAGATGCTAAGCAGATGCTAAGTAAATGAGGTTTCTACCCTGTTGCAGGGAAGACTCTTATAGACAGTAGGATGCTGAGCCCCGAGTAAAGAATTGCTTTGTAAAGCAAAATGCTTTGTAAAGCCAAATTCAGATGTGCTCTCCTTAGTTCTAGCAGACCCTGCCTAATGTTAATCAGATTTGCAGCACTGAGAAAGGAAAGACTGCATGCCCAGCATTATGGTGGCAACAAAGCACTCTCAGAACCAACAGGCTATTTAGAATAATGCAAGATCCATCAGAGCCAAATGAGACTCTCAAATGTTATCTTATATTGATTTCATGTCTCCTAGATCCACAGTAAGAAAACAACTGTACTGCAGCCAGCATCCCCAAGCAGAAATTGGTACCATCCTTTTAGTTTTTTTACTAAGTTGCTCACAGCAGCAGCAGGGGGCCAAGGGGAGCATCAGTAGCCACACAGGAGATCAGATATAATAAAGGACAACTTCGTATTGCCTATGTACTAAGTGTATTTGCTATCAACACCCACACCAAAAATGCTAATGAAACAGATTAGCCAGCCTGCCTTAAGGGTTATCCTCAATCTTAATTGACCAGAAAATAGATGGCAAGTGTCATTTTTATCTTGAGTCCCACAAATAATTTGTGTTGCTACCCAGAAGATACACTTATTCTCCTAAGAATAGATGGTTTCCTTGGTTTCCTGGCAAGGAATGCATATATTTACAATGCAACAGCTATTAGTCAGGTATATGTTGCCAAACATTCATGTCCTAGAAATGCTGCTGTTTCCGATTAGTGATTATACCAACTATGTGTAATGCCATATGGCCTTAATAACACGCCTGTCATTTTTCAGAGAGTAATTACTTCAGTTCTGGCAGGATTACTCTGTGATATGTGTTGTCTCTTTGGATGACATCGTAACGGTGCAATGCAGAAGTGATCAACATCTCTGTGAAGTGGGAAAGGCACTGTCAGTAAAAGGTAGAGGGCTTTGATCCTAGTCAAGGGCAAGGCTATTTTTCTCAATAAATTGTTAGGTATTTGGAGAGAAATTTGAAGTAGATAGATAGATAGATAGATAGATAGATGGGAAGACTCTTAATCATATACCGTATCTAACATTCTTTGCAAGTCAGAATTTGGATACTAAAACATCAGCAGAGCTATGGATTATTTCTGTATTGTCTAAAGTAATGGAAAATGTAATTGTCAAATATGAAAAAAGCACTCTTTTTTCCCCTTGTTTTAATCATAGTTTTAAACCAATGTATTAATTGAAGAAAGAGATGCCTCCCTATATTTGTAGTTAGTGTACTGACTTCAGCCATCTGATTTTGAGGGGCATATCACAGAGATGCCTGGGTTATATTATTGGCCACAGGTCCTCAGTACGCTCTGTATCCCACCACACTGTATGCTCTGTCAAAAGAGTTTATAAATCAATGAAGCAGTAGTTCACACGTGGCTAACCATATATATCAATGTAGTCTCAAATGACTTATGACCTGATTTGGTTTCATTACCCATGTAGTTAAAAATTATGTCTGCCACTATTTTAATTGCTTGCAAGCTTGGCCATGCAAACATAAGAATTTGGAGCCAGTAAACCTTTGAGGACAAAGAACAAGTGAAATGAACATGCCAGACATATGTACTTAAGGTCCTTTCAGCCTTTGCTGACAGGGGTTTGAGTCTTTAATTGCATATGCACTGTATTATTTGAATATGCTAGGAATAGACATCTGACAAAAAGTAGGTTGTTGCTTATGAACATTCATACACCTCTTTGAAACAATTAGTTTCTAAGGTACCATCCTGTCCAGCCTTCTGAATAGAAGTAAAGTTAAGTCTATGAGCACTGAGGATGTTGAGGGTATGAGAATAACTGAAGTACTTGAAATAACTGAATGACAAGGTGCTAGATCTTATCCTATCTTAAGAAATCAGCTACAAGATCAGCAAAGAAAAACCTCTATAAACCACCTATTTATCACAGCCACAGGTCCACAGTCCTCTATGATTTATTATAGAGTCTTATTGAAATCATCCAGATCTTAGGTAAACCTTTCGTAGCTTCTAGGGTCGGAAGGGACCTGAGCAGATCATCTAGTCCGACCCCCTGCCATGGCAGGAAACAATCCTGGGGTCAAATGACCCCAGCAAGGTGTGCATCTAACCTCCTCTTAAACACCCCCAGGGTAGGAGCCTGCACCACTTCTCTTGGAAGCCTGTTCCAGACCCTAGCCACCCTGACCGTGAAGTAGTGCCTCCTGATATCTAGCCTAAACCTACCCTCTGCCAGCTTGTGACCGTTATTCCTGGTCACTCCTGGCGGTGCTTGGGGGAACAGGGACTCCCCCGATGCCTGCTGGTCCCCCTGACTAGTTTATAACAAGGCCACAAGATCCCCCCTCAGCCGTCTCTTCTGGAGACTGAACAGGTTCAGGTCCCGTAGCCTCACCTCATAGGGCCTGCCCTGTTGTCCCCTGATCATGCGAGTGGCCTCCTCTGGACCCTCTCCTTGCTGTCGACATCCCTCTTGAAGTGCGACGCCCAGAACTGGACGCAGTACTCCAGCTGCGGCCTGACCAGTGCCGCATAGAGGGGGAGGATCACCTCTTTGGACCTGCTCGAGATGTATCTGTGGATGCATGCCAAGGTGCGGTTGGCCTTCCTGACTGCCTCTCCACACTGCCGGCCCATGTTCATCTTGGAGTCAATGATGACCCCCAGATCCCTTTCCGCCTCCGTGCTGACAAGAGGGGAGTTCCCCAACCTGTAGGTATGGTGCCGGTTGTTCCTCCCGAGGTGCATCACCTTGCACTTGTGTGTGTTGAAACCCATCCTATTCTCATCCGCCCATCCTTGTAACCTGTCTAGGTCTGATTGTAGCCTGTTGCATCCTTCTAATGTGCCCACATCCCCCCACATCTTAGTGTCATCAGCAAATTTGAACAGGGTGCTTTTTACACCCTCGTCCAAATCACTGATGAAGATGTTGAACAGTGCGGGCCCAAGGACCGAGCCCTGGGGGACCCCACTGCCCACGTCCTTCCAGGTTGAGAAGGACCCATCCACTATCACCCTCTGGGTGCAGCCCACCAGCCAGTTGGCAACCCATTTGACTGTGTGGGTGTCTACACCACAGCCCCCCAGTTTCTTAATGAGAACGGGGTGAGAGACAGTGTCAAAAGCCTTCCGGAAGTCCAGGAAGATTATATCCACTGCTACCCCTGCATCTAATGATCTGGTGATCTGATCGTAAAAGGCCACCAGGTTGGTCTGACAGGACCTGCCACTGATGAACCCGTGTTGGTTGCCCCTAAGCATGCAGTCCCCTGCTGGCCCCTCCTGGATGTGTGCCAGCATAATTTTCTAGAACAGCTTGCCTAGGATTGAGGTAAGACTAACCGGCCTATAGTTTCCCGGGTCCTCCGTCCTGCCTTTTTTGAAGATGGGGACCACGTTGGCCCTCTTCCAGTCCTCCGGTACCTCCCCAGAGCACCACGAGTGCTCGTAAAGTTGTGCCAGGGGACTTGCAATGACCTCGGCCAGTTCCTTTAGAACTCTAGGGTGGAGATCATCCGGGCCGGCTGACTTGAATACGTCCAACCCCTCCAGAAGCTCCCTAACTAAATCCTTGCTAACCCGTGGCCCAGGTGTGCCTCCCCCAGGGCCCGAGGGGGGCCCAGCAGGGAGGTGGCTGTTCTGGTCCCTACATAGGAAGATGGAGGCAAAGAAATCGTTAAACATGTTAGCTTTGCCATCTGGTGTGACGACCAAGTTTCCCAACACGTCCTGCAAGGGACCCACATTACCCGGGACCTTCTTTTTACCCCCTATGTATTTAAAAAAGGACTTCTTATTGTCCTTAATCTGGGAAGCTAGTCCCAGTTCCATCTCTGCCTTGGCCTTCCTAACTACCCCCCTACACCCTGAGCAACTACAGAATAGTCCTCCTTGGTAATGACCCCTTCTTTCCATTGGGTGTAAGCCTCCTTTTTAGTGAGGAGACATTCCCGGATGCTTTTGGTGAGCCACGGAGGCTTGTGTGCTCTCCTGCTCCCTTAGATCCTCATTGGGATTACCTTCCTTTGGGCTTGGAGGATCGTCTCCTTAAGGAGCGACCACTCTCCTTGGACACCTGGCTCCCCTCCCCTCCGGGACCTCAGCGCTTCTCCAACTATCCTCCTCAGCTCGTTGAAGTTTGCCCTCCTAAGATCTAGGGCCGCTGCCTTACTGCATGCCTTTGCCACCTTGTGCTGGATGGTGAATTCCAGCAGGTGATGATCGCTGTTGCCCAGGTGGTCGAGCACCTGCAGCCCCCTCACCAGGTCATCACCCATGGCCAGCACTAGGTCCAACAAAGCGTCTCCCCTGGTGGGGCTGTGCACCTCCTGGGTTAGATGGAGGTCCTGCACTCTGGCCAAGAACCGACGTGAGCGTTCAGACCTGGCTGACTGTTCTTCCCAGCAGATGTCCAGGAAGTTCAGGTCCCCCATGACTACCACATCCTTAGCCTTCACTACCTCTGTGAGCTGACCCAAGAATTCCTGGTCAAGCTCTTCTCCCTGGTTGGGAGGTCTGTAGTAGACTCCCACCGTTAAGTCTCTTGCTGGAGGATCTACAAAATCCCTTCATTCCCCATCCCCAAAAGTTAAATCATGCTGTGATGATTAGCACCCAAGGCCACTCACCCCTGAGCCATGGACCTGAGCTAATACAGCCATGACTGTGCATTCAATACCTGTATATTTGACCCACATGACGAGCACGTAAATGCTTATACCCATGTTGTTCATCCATCAACACACATTAGTCACTGGTCTGAAACCCTTGCCGGTTATCAGAAGACTTCTGTTCAGTTGAACATTTCTGCAGTTATTGTTTTGTGCATACCTGGGTAGTTCCTTGGGATATGCCCTAATGATGTTAATGTAAGCTGCATGCAGACTTCAGTACAACCCTAGCAGCAGCACTTGTATCAATATATTTAGATGTGTGTCTCATGGTGACAGACAAAACCCCTAATAAGATGCTCACAACTGGAACAAGTGCCCTGAAGAATATACAACACATGGTTTCATCACAATCAATAGAGTTCAGTAAAACCAAGACTGAGCACTCTGTGGAATAGCTCCCATCTCTCTAGCGAACAGGGTCTGAAATAACATTGTTATGTGAATGATTACGGGAGTTTATTTTTGTCCTTTTACAGCAAGCTATACAATCAGTAAAATTCTATTTTTTTAAAGTCAGACAAGGATAATTCTTTGCTGAAAAATAATTGACTTTGAGCTGTTGTATAGTTTTTTTCTCTCTTTTCCCTCAGAAAACTAGGCAAGTGTTTTCAAAGTAGAAAAAGTAAAAAGTGAAAAGTAACAGAAACAATTTCCTGAAGATTTAAATATAAATATTTCTAAAAATTAAAAAAGAAAGGAATTTTTTCAAAAGCCATATTTTGATAACATTTAGTTTAAAAACTAAAAGTGAAGCATTTTGAGCTAAATCAAAACTGTTGCTTTTGTTTAATCATAGGAAACCTGAATTTTTGGGGCAGGTCTAAGTATAAACAATATTTAAACAAGACAGGGATATGGTTCCCCATACCCCATTTTAGTTGTTAGTAAACTAAATGCATCCGAAAGAGAAACCTCATACAGCGGTTCAGTTGCTAGATTGGGTTACCCACACTGGTTGGGTAATTACTCACTACAGGCACAACTCATATTATCTTTGGGTAGCCAAGCAGAGGAAGGCCAAATACTCGGCAACACACTTCTGGAATTTCTAACCAAAAAGAGTAGATAAAAAATACAACCCTTTTCCTGCCCCTCCCCGCAAAGCATATGAAACTGCGAAGAAACAGATTCAAAAGCTAGATTTCCCAAGCTTAGTCCAGTCATGCAGAATAAAAATAGGCTTACTCCAAGGCCTTGCAGTTGATGGGCCATGTCTGCCATTATCATTTATGAGCCACAAGAACGTGATGATCCATCGTTACCACCCGCCATATATTTCACTGTAAATGGATTGGCTATTGAGATCCCTTTAGTGTGTTCCTACAGTTCTCAAAGCACCGCTCTTCTTTCTGCCACTATCATTAAAGATTATGATTTTTTTATAGGATGGAATGATTTATTACTTTTATGATATTGCACAGCCTAGTAAAGTAAAGGCAGATGGTGCTTCAGTGTAAAAAATACCACGCCTAGGTAGAAGCAAGCTTTAAAAATACAACACCATTTAAGAATCTGAAATCAGCAAAAGTTACAATGGCCAGTTCTCATTGTATAAAAATAAGATTTTATTGGAACAGCATGTATTATAGCTGGAAAGAGAGAGAGAGGGAAAGCAAGAAATAGAAGGTCCAATTTTGTTTGCCGCCAGAATCAATATAGAAACTTCCGCTGATTTCATTAGAAGAAGAATTAGAACAATAGCAGAACGGTTATAGTGCCTTTTATTTAAGGATCTGTCAACACTGTCTCCTCTTCAAAGTATAGGAAAAATTCTGATCACTTCAGATATGTCTGTATGTAAGCTGGCTGACAATTACTGTCCTGAAAATGACTTCTCCAATGTCTCACTTGCTTCAGTGGTGGATCCAAGGATAGAATTCAGGAGTCCAAACTTCAAATATACTACTCCAGATATTAAAAAAACATTACTGGACTATATACATACACCATATATACGACTATGAGGTTATTCCTCTCTCTTAAACATCCAAACAGATTTCATAAGTGATGCTAGAGAATGTAAAATTCTGTGCCAGATCCCAGATCTCCACTCAGTGGGGGAACTGGAAGGTGACTCTAAGCCAGGGGTTGTCAACGGGAGGTATACCTGGGGGTACTTGCACTGGTCCTAGGGGGTACACATGGGCAGGTGGGGATGGAGTGCCACCACCTCCCAGGAGCAGGGCTGGAGTGGGGCGAGGGCAGCACCACTACTGCCACACACCAGCCTGGTGAGCTTCTCCGCCCTGCCCTGGCCCAGCTCCTGGGAGGTGGAGGCGCTTCGTCCCTGCCTGCCCACATGCCATCCCTGCCTCCCTGCTCCGTGTCTGGCCGTGCACTAACTCCCTTCCCCCCACTGCTTGGCGTTCGGATGCATGCTACTCCCTCCCCCACAGCTTAGCATCTGGCCACTGGAGGTACTTAGACTAAAAAAGGTTGAAAACTACTGCTCTAAGCCATTCTTCTGCTCCTCTTAGTCTTGAATCTATTCTGTCCCTGATGTAACTTAAAGCAGTTCTAGGTAATATTGTAGGAGTGGTCCCATAGAAAAACCCCTCCTCCTTCTTCAGTGTTCCCTGATGCATCCCATATCAGGGAAGGGGCAGATGCTTCAGAGATGCAAGCTGTCTTTGAACCACTTGGGAATTCCTCACCACTGGGCCCTTTTTCATAGAATGAAGCAAGAAATTGATCATGCAAATGCACAACTAATTATGCACATAGCTATGACTGAGCACACAAAAACTGGATATCTAATCAGCCTTTTGTTCCTGCTAAAAAACTGTTTTGTATATACAATCCCTAAAATTGCATGCAGAGATAACATATGCAATTCCACTTAAGTTTGGCAAGCCAGACGTTTGGGAAAGCAGGAATAAAGCATTTTAAAAATATCATTTTCAAGTCCTCTGCAATAGACATATTCTGGATTTACCTTTGAATTTAATATTTTAAATCAAACTATTGTACCTGGTTCTATTTCTGATAATCACCTATGCTCTTTCAAGCCTTTTATAACCACAGAGCTTTCATTCTCCCTTCTTTTTGATCGCTCCTTATTCACAACCTCTTTCGTCCCTCTGCTCTTTCCACCCAGCCTGCTTTCTTCCCCTGATCCCTTCAGTAACTTGGTTAAACTTTGCAGTCACACTCAATGTCACCTTCTAATAATGGTATAATTACTCCCCAGATGCACCTCTGGACTTCATTTTTCCTTTTTGTTCCTGATTCTTTGAGGAAATGACAGAAGATGAAAAGACTAACTAGTACAGGGGTGGAGGCCAGATCCACATGTATGTCTCAAACTTCTGATGTCTGCCTGTGTACCTGAATATATTCAGTCCTTTGTTGTTCTGGCAGCTGGGAGAGAACCTGCCACTCTCCTGTGTCCACTAAATAATCCTCTGAATTTGAAAAGGCCTCCGCTAGATCTTAGAACAAATGCATCGTTTTCCTCCAAATCAATTCCATACCAGGACCTGTTGCTTTCGGTTGCAGCCCACCACGGAGGTCCTCTTTCTTTCCTTCTGTTCCGCTCTTTGGTTTTGTAACTTCTCACTTGCACTTGACAAGCCCTATTACAGTGCAAGAAAGTCACCTGTGATGTGTCTCCGGGCATGGCTTCTGCTGCCATTACTAACATTATTAACTCCCTTCATTTCTCAAGAGGAGATTTTGCGTTGTTGGCAAATGGTGAGGCTGCCCTAAGGATCCTTAAAGAGCAGGGATTTGGTTGGGGTTTTTTTTTAATGGTTCCTTGATAGGTCTGGATCACCAACACCTTTTGAGAGAATTTGTGCCAAGGCTCAAAGGAGAATCCTAACATAAGGTAATAAACAGTGTGTATGGGAACTACTGCCAGTCTGAACTAAAGGAAGTCAAATGGACATTTCAAACCCTCCATCCCTTATGGCTAAGGGTCCCTTCTTTTTCAACTGGTAGCAGCCTCTACTCTTGGTGCAGAAGAATGTGAAATCTGTCCCTTTTATCACTGTGAAGGTCTGTCAAGCTTGGTCACTAAATTATTTATAGTATGACTGAGAAAATACTTCAGTCTGGTTTCCCTCTCCTGCATGCACCAGACTGGACCAAGCCTTTGAAAACATGCATACCTAAATATGCATTCAGGGAACAAGCCTGAATTGACTGTCAGGAACAGCATGCAGGGTTAAAAAGGTATTTCATTTTTCTAACGTCTGCAGGAATTGTGTCTAGGCAGAACTGATGCATCTCTACTGCAAGGCAGGTAAATTCTATAGGTTTCAATGTGCATTAAAAAGCCAGTCATATAACCACTCTGCAAAGAATCTGCCAGCACTCAAGAAATGGAAAGGAAAGAATTTGCAAGAGGTAGTTTAGAGTTAATGGCTCTTGAATCATTCAGGGCGAACAGCTTCTTTGTTCATGTTTTGCCCAACATTTATGGTATGAAAAACATTCCGGTTGCCAACGATGCAACTGAACCACTTGCTCAGAGCTTGTTTTGAGAGGGGTGGAAAATCATCCAAGAGAAACAGGCCCAATTAAATATCGTTTTTCACTTGCTGCCCTGGTCTCTACAACAGAAGATCAAAGTAGATGAATAATGATGCAGAGTTTGCTCCAGAAATGACTCTTGGTAATGACCCAGTGAAAGAGGACAAGTGTGGAATTATTTCAATCCAATTCATAGTTGCGTATCTTCTGACATTGCAACTTTGAGCTCAAAACTGTTCTCCTTAAGTGTTTGGGTATAAAATCACTTCCATAAAGAAAAAGAAGGCTGCAGCATGGTATTTCCTACAAAACAAAAGTGGGTGGCTATAAAGATTCAAGGACATTTTCTCTTTCCGAATTCAGTGCAGAGAGTGCATGTATTTCCACATAATGTATTCATCTCATCATGAAGACAGCCATTCTGATCTGGTGAAACACCCCTAACCTAACTCCCTAGGGAGATAAGATTTACTGGATCTCTAATGAAGTAGGCATATCCATCCACTACTAAGCTTCTGGGGGTCAATTGCTCAGCCAGTCTTTTTTTTTTTTTTTTTTTTTTAAACGTTGTCCTTCTGCCCTTCCAGATATCAAAATACTAAAAAATAAAATCAGTCCTGTATATAACATCAACTTATTTAGATGCCCCCCTTACTTCTCTTCTGTCCCACTACATGAAATATCTCGTATCACAAATATATAAAGGCACTGGGAGTTAGGTACTTAAATCTAAGTTAAGCAACTAAATGCCTTCATGGGTAATTTTCCTGTACAATGAAGCCGTGTGTGTTTCAAAGCTGCTGTTACTGAGAAATAAGATCAAGGGAGTAAGTCAATGTAGTAACTGGGAAAGAAGTGTAGCCCCTAGATGCAGGGTATAATTAGTAATATTTATGCTTATCAGATCACCCATTTTCCACAGACTCTACTTATACCTATACTTTTCAAAAACAGACTTACAATGAACACAACTAACACAGTGGGAGTGGCTAAAAAGATCTACCAGGATTTTAATCAAAGACCTTATGAAAAGCAAATATTTCCTCAGAGACATAAAAAGTATGTGTTACTGGCATGGTTGCCATATGTTCACCTGCACTCAAATTGGTTTCCACTGACACACATTGCAAGATGTTTTTAAAATCAATCAAAGGCTTACAAGAGGGCAGCATGGAGAAGGGGGACTCAAATTCTGTCTGTTGTGGGTGTGTGAGTTGGGTAGTGGCTAAAGAGTGGAAAGGCAGAAAAAGGAAAACAAAGATTACTAGCTTTACTAAGAGTCACTGGTTTTGCAAAAGACCCTAAGGTATGAGTAAGACTCAGCTTGGACCACTCTTATTTCATTCATGCTGATCGATGCCAAGATAGTGCTAAAAATAGTGCTGCACTGCCATTGTTCCGCATACCTCAACAATATGCTTTGGCATGCCAGATGCTCAAACACTATTTATTACTTGCCAACCACTAAGGATTGCACAGCAGATGTGCAAATAGTTCACAAAATACAGGCTGACCTGGTGGCAATGACTTTGGAATTTAATATAGCCATCTAACCAGCTTGTAAGCAAGGACATTCCTCCTTAGCAGCTCTCAAGCTAGCCTTTTCAGTCTAATTTTCCATCCATATTAAATGTAGGGACAGACTAGAGCTTTCTTCTCAAGAAACCATTCCAGACAATGCCCAGAATGGGAAAAGGAAGATCATTCAGGTATACTAATTAACTCATCTACAGCATACTCATAACAACTTAACTTGTTAGATCCTAGATGAACACATTGTCCCTTGGCTCTAACGTCACTCAAGTTATTTGTGTGTGAAATCCAAGCAGCAGCTTCCAGTGCTGGAAAACTGACTTTCACCTGGGAGTTGTATGAAGCAAAACTGGTTGTTTTACCCAGCAGAAGTATGCAAAGGATGCAGTGAAAAAATCCCAACTCTCTTCATGAATGTCTATAAATCCATGTTCTTTAGACCCAAACCATTGTGCATCCCAGCTTTCTAAGCCCTCCTAATTTAATGCCACACATTTATTTTGAAATACTGTAGCAGAACAGCTTCAAAAGAATTACAGTGGAATTACTACACACTGAGAAATGATGGTGGTTTGGGGGTCTTCTGGCCTAATTAAATTCCATTTTGTTCAGTCATCCTCAAACGAAACTTCTGTTTTCAAAGGGTTTTGTGAACAGAGTGCTGATGAAAGAGAATTTATAGTATTTATGGGGCTACAGAATAAATGGAATTTAATAGCCAAGTGTTGGCAGGGAACTGTCTAATATTTATCGAGTACTGATTAGCGACCAAGGATTTCTGGTGGGATAATGAGCCCCAGACTGGCTCCTTTCCAGTTTTTGACACTGGCACTAAGGTACATCTGCTAATTGCTAGAGGAATACATACATTAACTGAACTTCAGCTAATTAGTGGAGATTTAACGGAATCATTGAAGTTTATGCTTTTGAATTTTACAAAAATATCAGAAGTCAGATCATCACCACAGGCACTTAAGATGTAGCTGAAGCTTACCTTATACAAATGAATGAATAACGGTGTAGCCAAACCAAAATGGATGACGCCCAACTTGGACACCCGAGCCTCTTACAGAGGCTTAGCATAGCAATGCAGAAACTTGATGGTGAATTCCAGGAAGTCAGGCCTAGGAACTAAAAATAAGATCAACTCAAACCTTGAATTTTATTTTGGGCACCCATTCAGCACCCCCTAAAGTATAGCACTTTTCGTTTAGGTACCATTATTTGGTTTTACATTCTTAACTCAACCTCTTCAGGAGTGAAAGTGTCCACCCTAGATCTCATTCCTCTCTCTTTAAAGTTTGCTTAGTGTTCTTGAAGGAATCTGGCAACCAAAATTACCCAGGCTACAGAATTATGGAATATTTGGTTTCGGCAGTGAGATCTAATGACAGCGATGAATTTCCAGTGTATCAACAGCAAGTCTTGCAGGAAGAAAAAAAATAGAAAAAAGGTACGTCAAAGTCATTCTGGGAAAAGAATAGTGAAAATACAGCCAGGAAAGATGAGCTGTGAGCAGCTAAGAATAGTCAGCTGGTAAAGGACCAGCAAAGAAATGATATTCCAGGACTGCAAGAGGCACCAACAGCACTGGCAAAGATACCAGTGGCAGAAGGAGATCTTACAGATGACTTTCCAGACCTAGAAGAAGCATGATTTGTAAGGTGAGACAGTATCTTTTATTGGACTAACTTTATAGTAGAGAAAGATGTTAGGCAAAATTTGGGCTCAAACTGTCCTTCCTCAGGCCTGGAAAAGAAACAGATATATTTTAAGCTAAATACCAGCCAAAACAATTGCTTTCCAGAGACAAGCAGCAAAGGATGACACAGCCAGCAATTGTGTTTCATCCAAGCAGAATTCAGTGGTTGACATAGAAAGTCTGAGGAGTAGAAAATGCTGCTTGTGGGACAAAGGCTGCCTTTGAACACTTATCAACCTGAAGGCTAGGAAAAAAGTAAGAGCAGACTGAAAGCAACAGTACTAGCAGGAGCCAGAATAGGTGAGCTTCCACTACCACCCACAACCCAGCAAGTGGAGCCTTGGATCCCTGAGCAGTCTAGACTCGAAATGAATGCCTCATATTAGGAACCTGGATGACACAGACACATTTTAATAGATTTTAAATGACACGAGAATTGAACAGGGTGGGACACCAGAATACATGTCGGGACCTGGCCATGTTACTAATAGGGAAGGTCACCACATTGCAGTTTGGAGCTGCACTTGCAGCACATGTAGATACACCTGAGCTAGCTTGAATATAGATAGTAATGTAATGAAACCATGCCAGCCCAGGCCTCAACATGAACTGTACATATTTTCACAGGACCCAGGGTACATACTTGGCAGCTGAAGCCATAGCATGCTGCTGTGGCTTCATTGCAAGTGGTACCAGAGCCAACTAGATTAATTCTAGTTTGGAGATATCAACCTCTGCCCCACTCACACCTCTGCCCACAGCATAGCTCTTCCCTTAGCTGCTTTCACACATATGGCCACTAGGCACTATGAGCAATGTCAAAAAGCATTACTATAAAGGTATCACTTACACCTGAAGCACAGGAGAGCAGCTTTGGCTATGGACAGCATTAGCAAATGCAGGGGTTAGTGTGAAAATAGTGCCGAGTTTGCACAGGAGAAAAATTACGTACTGAGGTAGGGAGGGGAAAGGAATTATGAAAACCAGAGGCATAACAACACAGCCAGGCATCCAGGGCAGCTTCAACATATGGGAGCAATAGCAACCTTTGGCTCCTGCTGTACCACCAGTGCAATTGTGTGGCCATGACAGCAGTGCTTTCCACTACAGGTGTGCAAGGCAGGCAGTATTCGATTCAGATTTGGCCCATTTCGAGGTACAGTGATTCAATTAGCTGATTTGGATCACTGTCCCAATTCGATTCGGCTGAATCTGAATCTGAAGATTTGATTCTGATCTGGAGAATCAGTGATTTGGCCATTGACACAGCTTTATGTGTTTTTTCTACATACCTCAAGGTACCAGGCGTGGCTCATGAATCCTGAGATGGTGGGGCGGATGGGATGTCCCATGGGAGGGTGGGGGAGGGCAGTCCCCATGCGTTTGGTAGTGGACCCGAAAGTGGACCAGCACAGTATGGTGATGTAGCAGGTCACTACACTGCTGTAGGGCGATGTGTAAATGCGCCCATAAGTATACATTTGCTGCTTGGGAGACTGCAGAGGTAACAGTGCCAAGAGGGAGTGGAAAGTTTTCTACCTTCACCCTGAATCTACAAGTGCTTGATGGTCTGTGAAAATGATAACAGTCCTGAGTGCAAAGAAGGAATGCTTCTTGCCTCATCTCAGCATGTGAGAAAACAAAGGCCTCCATGATCATCACACAAAGGGCTATGCTTGTGGAGTAGGGCTCCAATCCACCCTCTCCCCTCAGAGGCATCCACTGGTGCATGACAGATCTCCCTTCATATCCATGTAATCTGTTCCAAAGAATCAAACAGTTCTGCACTGAGGTATTAATAGTGTTTCTTGGCTGGGCTGTGCAGATGGTAATTTAAAACATGAAATCATGAGATGTTAAAATGGACTCCTTATCCAGAAGAAGCCAAGGGACCCCCACCAGGATACTGGGCAGAAAGCTTGTACTATCTCCCTGGAAAAAAAGGGATGCGAGAGAGAGGGTATGGAATTATGGAATAGTCAGAAACTACTGTACTAATGTTTCACACATACCTCAATTATGTTACTGGTGACCACATTCTTAGGTCAAAAGGGTGAGATAAGGAATTACTGGGGACTAATTAATGCAAATCCCGTATTCAAAAACAATGCACTTAACAAAATGTTTGAAGTTTCACTCCCCTGGGTAAGCAGCACAGACTGGTTTGACCTGGTTCAAAAGACTAATAAGGTAACAAAGGAATTGAAATGCCACAAAATGACAGCCCTAACCTGGGGGAGAGATGTGCACGTTCCAAGAAGAGGCATGAGGCTGCCCAGGATCTACACAGAGGAGATGGGTGGTTTTTGTTTTTCAAATATTTTTTCTCCAAAATGTTTTTGTTTCGAATAAAGAATGCATGAGAGTCACCTGGCCACTGAGTAACCCTGCCACAGCCCTTCAAAAACTACAGATGCTGAACTGAAGGCAGAAGTGCTGATCAGCAGGTGTCTGTAACCCCAGTCAGAAGGGAGCAGATAATAGGAGTCAACTCTGAGAAAGGTGACAGCTAGAAACCCCCTATCTAAGTGGGATCCAATAGGGAGGCCACAGTGGTTTAGGAGGACCAGGGGTTTTGTTTGTCACTGTGTTGGTCTAAGGACATAGGCAGGCAAGTTTATTTGAGTAGATGCACAGGCGACGTGTAGGAGGGACACCAGGGGGCATGTGCCCCCCCTGACAGAGCCATCCCCACCGCCAACACCACCAGCAGCATCTGCAGGTGTTTGATGTGCTCTCCCTGACAGGACCATCCCCACTTCTCACACCATGTTTGTGGGAGCTCACAAGCTCTGGCCCCACTGCCAATGCCACCAGCAGCATCTGTAGATGCTTGCCAGCTCTAGCCCCCCCACTGATGCTACCCAGCTTCTGCAAGTGCCCCCCCAGATTCAGGAGGCACCAGTCACCCATAAGTAGATGTGTTATCTTTGATTAGACCAACTGAGTACTGTAGTTGGCAAGAAGTTCTTAGCAAGCTTTTGGGGGTGATCACCCTTCTTCAGGCATAGGGAGTCTCTGCTGTTCTGAGACTCCAAGGATTGAGAGAAGCAGTGCACCTGGGGGCTAAGGACAGAAGTTATACATAAGCCAATTTAAATGATCAGAAGCTGGTTTAAACCTGTAACAGAGCATAAGTTCAGTGCATATAAACCAGATTCAAAATGGCCTGGGGTCTCATGCTGGTGGGAGAGGGGAGGCAGAGGGGAATCCCCCTCCATCCTTCTCCCTTTGCCTGAGGCACTGCCAAGCTCCCCGCTGCTCAGGGACAAATCTGGCAATGCCTGTTTCAGGCACACCCCAGCTGGGGTCCCTGCAGGCCAGGGTTTAAATACGTCTCCAATTATACTCAGCAGCCTGCTGGGGACTGGCATGCCCTCCCCTCTCCCCCCCACTCAGCTTCCCTCCAGCCTTGCAGTTGCTGAGGTGGGGAAGGAAGGGCTGCTGTAGTTTCCTCCTGGCTTCTAGCCTGAGCCACTGCAGGCATGTGCCTGCATTTCCAGAATCAAAAGTGAATGTCTAGTCACTTGCAAAACGCATGGTTAAATCTACGCAGGTTAGACTAATCTGCAAAGATTGAATCAATTCAGGCTCAGGCTTTTTGAATGCCTGTCCCTAGCCAGGAAGAGTGACAAGTAGTTTCATAGTAGCTAGGGTCAGGAGGGACCTGAACAGATCATCTAGCCTGACCCCCTGCCACAGGCAGGAATGAATGCTGGGTTCACAAGACCCCAGACAGGTGGTCAGCCAACCTCCTCTTGAATTTGCCCAAGGTAGGGGCGAGGACCACTTCCCTGGGAAGTTAGTTCCAGATTTTGGCCACCCTAACTGTAAAATATTGCCTCCTGATCTCTAACCTAAACCTATCCTCCATCAGCTTATTACCATTGTTCCTCACCACCACAGGTAGTACTGGGGAGAAAAGGGCTTTTCCTATTTGCTGATGGTCTCCCTTGATGAGTTTGTAGCAGCCACCAGGTCTCCCCTCAGTCTCCTCTTGCTGAGGCTGAACAGGTTCAGGTCCCTCAGTCTCTCCTCATAGGGCCTGTCCTGCTGCCCTCTCACCAAGTGGGTGGCCCTCTGCTGAACCCTCTCAGGCTGGCCACATCCTTTTTAAAGTGCAGTGCCCAGTATTGGATGCAGTACTCCAATTGTGGCCTGACCAATGTCTCATAGAGGGGGAGGATCACCTCTCTGGACCGGCTTGAGATGCACTGGCGGCTCATGTTCATCTTGTAGTCAATAAGGACTCCAAGATCCCATCCTGCTTCTGTGCTTTCAAGAGGGGAACTCCCCAGCCTGTCTGTGTGCTGTGGATCCCTTCGCCCCAGGTGCAGCACCCTATATTTGTCTGCATTGAACTCCATCCTATTCTCATCTGCCCACTTTTGTAGTCTGTCTAAATCTAGTTGCAGCCTCTCCCTCCCTTCAAGTGTGTCCACTTTGCCCCACATCTTAGTGTCATCAGCAAACTTGGACAAGGTGCTTTTTACTCCCTTAACCAAGTAGCTGATGAAGATGTTAAACAGTGCGGGCCCAAGGACTGAGCCCTGGGGGACCCCACTGCTCACATCTCACCACGCTGAGTACAACCCATCCACCATTACTCTCTGGGTGCACCCCATCAGCCAATTTTTTACCTATCCAACTGTGTAGGCATCAATGCCACAATCACTTAATTTATTGATTAGGATGGGGTGAGAGACAGTGTCAAAGGCCTTCTTAAAGTCTAGAAAGACTATGTTCATGGCGATACCATCATCCAAGGATTTAGTTACTTGGTCATAAAAGGCAACCAGGTTGGTCAGGCAGGACCTTTGATGAACCCATGCTGATTGCCTGTGAGCATGATCTCCCCTGCCGGCCCCCCACAGATGTGCTCCTTGATGAGTCTCTCCAAGATCTTCCCGAGCACCAAGGCGAGGCTTACGGGCCTATAGTTACTTGGGTCCTCCCTCCTCCCTTTCTTGAAAATTGGGACCACATTAGCCAGTTTCCAATCCCCCAGCACCTGGCCAGATGACCATGAATGCTCATACAGCTGGGCCAAGGGCTCCATGATGACCCCTGCCAGCTCCCTCAACACCCTTGGGTGGAGGGCATCTGGACCTGCAGATTTAAAAATGTCCAGCCCTTCCAGAAGATCCCTAACTACATCTGCACGGACTGAAGGCCTGACAGAGCTATCCCCAAGATTGTCCCTACCTCTGGTAGGTGGGATGTCCTGGTCCCCATGCATGAAAACAGAGGCAAAGAAACTGTTAAATATATCAGCTTTCTTGTTTGGCGTAGTCACAAGATTACCTAAGTAACTTTAGGATAGGGCTATAGTAGCCAAATGCTATAGCTGGAGACATCATTCCTGCAGTACTATATCCTATACAATATCTTTCGTATTCTGCCTTCCATCAGAAAAATAAAAAAAAACCCAAAAAAGTGATAGATTTTCGATATTCTCATTTATGAGAAAAGTACAGCCTGTTTTTGCTGTAATGGCAGCACTTACCTTACCTTAATTGTTATTACTCCCCTAGTTCTGTTACAACCATGACAGGTGTTTAGTATAAAACCAGAAAGCATGTCAAGCAGAGGTATAACATGAATATTACAGCAAACAATCACATTTGTTAAAAGGAGCAGGGAACCTAAAAATAAATGATTTGCAATTGTTCCTGGTACTAGCGTTAGCCTGGGGAAGAAGGCATCTGTAAACCAACACATCCTGCTCTCCCTTTATGGATATTTAGAGGATTTTCCCCTTTTAAATGAGAAGGAAGGCCTGTAGCACTCAAAAGGGATGTTCTTCCCTAGAAGGCTCATTGGGATTTGGAAGGAACAAAAATATGATTAATATGATGATGTATTCAGAACAGGTGGTGTCTAGCATCCTGAAGTCTGAGCAAAGCAAGAAGATACCGCTTGGTAATCCCTAGCTTACTCCATTTTAATATAATTTTTAAATCTTTTTCTGCTGTTAGTTAAAGGTGCCAGATTTACCTATAGCTGCAGCCCAAGCCACAGTAGAGTTACTAGTGAGGCGAACGTGGTCCCTGTAGTACTCTCCTTGCTAAATGTCTCTCTCCTCTTTTTCTCCCTTTCAACTGTTTTCAGGCAGCTGATTTTCTTCATCGCCCATGTCTATATGGAGCACAATGTCTGGTTTCCCTGTGAAGTGCAGCAGCCATTTCTGTGCTATTGTAGGAACTACTCGGAAATCCAAAACCATCCTGGGAAAGGGAGATTGACAGTAACATCTTTTGGGTTTCTGTAGCCATGTCATTCACCGGAAGAAAAACTGTATCTGTTTTGTTCTACACCAAGCAGATTCATCACTGATGGACCTTCATGTCAGCTCTGCTGCAGAGCATTGCTTTGGGACTCTTGGATGCAAGGTAGAAATAGCCAATTATTATATCCAGAAATAATCCTTTCCCTGGCTCACAGTAGCATTCCTCACAAAGACAAAGATCCCCTGAAACTCAGTTAATGCGTGGAGCATTCAGAAGATGTCCACATAAATCCTTTCCTTTTTATAATTGAGTCTTATATAATGGAAGTGCCAAGTTTGTATGAATATTCATTGGTGGCATCGTGCAACTCCTGCAAATTGTTTTTAATGAAGCAAGTAGCATAGAGCTCTGGCTGGAAACAAAAGGTTTCAAATGGGTTGCTTCCTGGAACAAGCTGAAAAATGGAAATGCATGTAAGATGCTACTGTGCAGATCTTCGATCCTGGTACAAGGCCAGACAGCCAGAAAGGACCTTGCCTGCATGAAGAACGTGAAAGTCCCCATAACCATGATACTACTCCTACTCAGATCCAGAGTTTTATTTTCTTCACAAGTCCTAGCTGGCTGGTTGAAACACTAATGCAACACTAATATTATGTTCGGTATGTAATGCAAGGCATGTCATTGTTGACAGGCATAGCATTCATTTAAATTTAGAATAAAATGAAATCTCCTGAAATATAACGTAACAGTTAAGGACTTGTAGACTATGACTGGGACCTCACTGCAAAGGGGCACAGTGAGAATAAGAACCCTCTTACTCAGTGGGTGCATCTACACATGCACACTTACAGTGCAGTAACCAAAATTACTGCGCAGTACAAGCACACGTCTACACGTGCATACCCATACTGTGCAGTAAATATGGCAACTTATACTGACTTGAGCAGGTATCAGATTTATGCCCAGTTAGTTACTGTGCAGTAACACTTGTGTAGATGCCTTACTGCACAGTAACACTGTGTGTGTGGACTGACTTGGGACTAACTTTAGTTCCAAGTCAATCTACACACAGCGTTAATGCTCTTTAACACCTGCACATGTACACATCAGCCTATTCCTGTTGGCATACATTTTTAGTAACTTTTAGCTGGCATAAATGCACGTGTAGACATGCCCAGTGATTCTCAAAGAGTGCAGTGAGAGTGGCAGAAGTGTGTTGCCCAAAAGACTCCATTATTAGCCTCCACCCCACAGCGCCATATCATCTGGCCCACTGGGCTTCCTACAGGTCTGGAAGTGTAATGTTGGGGAAATAGTGGCAAGTAACACTGCCACCACTCCCCTACCACCAAATTTCCAAGACTCACATGATAGAATCAGGTCTGCAGACTGACTGTCAGCACTGCTCATCCAGCCTGCAGGGCCAACAGGTTGGGCACTACTGTATAAGTCTTACATGTATATACCTACCCTTTTGGGTGTAAGAGTAAAGTGTGCTGCCAATTTTAATCAATTAAAGAAGTGTGCCTCAGGTATCAAAAGTTTGAGAAATACTGCCTGAACAGCTCTGCATGTGCCAGGTGGGCTCTTGATTTGGCCTGTCTTCAGTAAACACTCCATACTTACTAATTGCCCCATCAAAACAGGAAAGCCTGGCAGGGAAGAGCTGGGAGTAGTCAGGGCCCTGTTCTTCTGCAACAGGCAGTCTAACACAGCCAAAGCAGCAGGGGAATATTGTACTATGATATAGAAATAAATTATGTCCCCAGGGATCAATGGGGAAGCAAGGAAAGAACTTTGACTCAAAAGAACTGCAGGGGCTTAGGCATCATCCCTTTGTTTACAGTTCTGCCTGAAGGCACAACCTGGCTTTAATATAACATGGGCCTGATTGTATTTGCGCTCATGGCAGAGTATATTTTCACTGGAAGCAGTGTAATTGCAGCAGGGTAAAAGTGGTATTGTGAGAATAAGCTGGGAGATTTTTACACATTAAGACCCCGATTTTTAGACTGTAAATATGATATAGCAACTGCACCCCTACATTCAGCACATAAACGCACGCTATTTTGTGGACAAAAGTCCAGATGCTCAAAGGTATTTGAAACTTGCCCCGTTGCTAGAGATAGATACCTAAATACTTTTGAAGAACTGGGAAAAAATCTTTAGGCCTTGACGGATATTAAAGGTACAATGGGATCTGGTACAGGATCTCAACTGAGCCCCACCCCACATCTCCAGTGGGGTGCATGAGATGGGCTGGTGGTATGCCCGGGGTCCATGGCGGCCTCGGGGTCCCTTCCTGGGGGCTGGGGACAGGGACCCGTCTCAGGGAGGAAAAGGAGTGGGGAGGCATGAGACAAAGGGAGGGAGCGGGGTGGAAGAGGGAGGGAGCCTTTGTTATTCTCAAGTCTCTACCTTTGTATTCTCCTTCCCTCCTGATGACTCTTCATCCATAGCTGTCTCTGGTTGGTTGTCTCCCTGTGGTCACACATCCATGCAGCTTTCTGGGCTTTCTCCCAATTTGTTCTGTTCCCCCCAAACCAGGACTCAGGCCCTTCTCTGCTCCAGGGCCTTGCAGCTGGTGCCACTTATCTTTTGTTATGGGCCGTATGGTACATACTTCCTTAGTTCTCATACTTTGTGTCCTTGTTGGCCTTGTTGTGTTAGGCAGCCTGTCTGCTTTCAGGGCTGTGAGGAACTCTGTGTGCGAGACCCAGGCTTCTTTAGAAATCAGTTAACCCCTGCTGTTCATCTTGAACCCTTTTAATACTTGTATCTATAACTATAAGCCAATTCCCAAAAAACAAACCTTTAAAAGCCATTTCTAAGCCAACAATAGGAACCTGTCCCAAAGTTATTACACATATTTAATTAATCAGCTAATCACATCCTAAGTGTAACATCTGTCAGGAGCCTCTATGTTTCAGTCTAGAATGACTGTGATTAAGTTGATTTTAAAATGGTATTAGGGTGGTCCCTAGCAAGGGCATAGAAATGGGACCACATTTTATTACATCTCTTAAAAGTGGAAGTGTACTTAGGTGCCTAAGTGTGATTCTATTCCACCCTTTTGAGTCCTGGAAAAACAGCTGATACAGAAGTTGAGTGGTTGCTGTTTTTCCTTGCTGCTTTCTTGCAACTCTGCTTTAATGGTAAGATGAAGGAATGTTACAAAAGTAGATGCAGTAATGGATTTTTAGGCACTTAAAAGTGTAGCACAGAATTGCACTTAGGCATATGGGTGGACTTAGGCACCTAATAGGCAGAGAACTGCAGAGGCACAGCTGGGTAGGTATATGCCCTGGGAAGCAATGGTATATATGGTATATGGGGACAGCAGCTGTAGATGGACTGCCACGGACAGTGGCTGGGTCAGTAGCACCAGGTCTGCTCTGTCTGTGTCCACCCCATGTCAACGTCCAGGGCTGGTGTCCCCATTGCCCCTCCCTGCAGTCACACTACTAAGAATCTGAGCCGTAGTCCCTTCATTGCACCATCTGAATCTGGGATTCATTTATCCATTTTGAAAGGTAAAATCTTCAACCTAAAACTTCCTTCATAGTTTCAATTCAGACGCACTTCTTAATACCATATTTAAAAAACACTTACCCCTACACTTTGGTGCCGAGAACTGAGTTAAGGGACCATGATTCCCCTTTAAAAAGTGATACGGCAAAACACAACAAAGAAATAGAGGAAGCGCATTAAAGTGTCCTTTTCCAGGTGTACTTTACTTACATACAGGGTTGTCCCTAGTGGGGGTGTGAATCGGGGTGATTGCCCCGGGCCCTGTGCATTGGGAGACCCCGCAGAGCTGGGTGGAGCGGCCATGCCAACTCTACGCTGCCACTGGCTTCATATCCAGCTGCTCGGCAGCCCCCACAACGCCACCCAATCTGCCAGCAGCTTCCTCGTGTCCAGGGGCAGTGCCCTGCACAGGCTGATTTGCCCCGGGGACCCGCACCCTGTTTGGGTCATCTCTGCTCACATACTTCCAGGTAATAACCTATACAATAAATCAGAGTCTAGCAACCTATGGAAAACATATGCAAAAACCAATGTTGAAAGGATTACATGACCACGCAGTATTAAAGAGGTAAGGTTCTTGCCAAAGCTACCAATAGAATTTTACTTCTAAAATACTCCCTGCAACTCAAAGCTCAGGGCAGATATAAAACATAATGCAGCACAGACATCTCTGCATACAAAGTGATTTGCAACAAGTAGACCCCAGACATATAATCACTAGAACCTAATTTTTACTGTATTTTGCCTAATAAAGAATTTCATTATATTTCTAAATTGCATGGTGTGTAGACCTAATAGGTGTCTTAAACATTTGGCCTGCAGTAAAATACACCCCTTGGCACCTAAATTTGGCATCAAAAGTTGTTGGTCACAAGCCATAGCCAGCTTTACTCTGAAAGCAGGTGAAGATTATTGCTGACTTGAAGTACACATATGGGAGTATTATATTACAGGTAATCAAGACAACTTGAAACATGCAAGACCAGATTGGTTTTCATCAGTGCTGTGTGCCATATATGTGTCAGGCAGGTGGGAAAATGTGTGCAATATTGTGGAGCAAATGGTGCAGAACCTTCTCAAAGGGAAGTCCTGAGTAAAGAGCCTTGGAAGTAGCTGTGTTACTTATAAGTGGGGTAAAAGATGTTATTTTTAAAATCAGGACTTTTAGACTTCTGCTGTGACAACTGAGAAGGAGAATACCACAAACTAGCAGGAGAATACCACAAAGGGTGTGCATGTTAAACTAATAAGGGAAAAAGAGGGCCTTCTGCAGGATTTATAACATATGGGATGAACATAATGGGTTCTACTATACACAGATCAGCTCATAAAAATGTACATCATCTAAAATTCTTCTTAGACTATTGGGCATTGGCAAGTATGCCAAATGGCAGAAAACAAGGTTCCTGAATTAGTAGAAATGACTCCAGTGACATGATTTGGCAGTCACTTGGAAGTTATGAAAGGTCAGGCTAGATTATTCTCAAATTAAGAGTTGGTATACAGAGGATGGGGATAAACTATTTATTTCCACATCAGCTATATAGATGTGTGATATTATGCAGATTTTACCCAGGTGTTTGGGGACTAGACAAAGAACAAGTGTAAGCCAGAAGTACAGAATATATACATTCAGAACCAGCTACTATAATTCTGTTCTAGCCTACTGCTTACATGTGCCCATCATCCTGCTATCTGAGTAACTTCTGGAAATACTTTAGTGCGACTAAAATCTCTTGCATCTCTTTCTCCTGTTAAATTAAAGTTCAAGTATGTGTTTATTTTATGCCTGCTGTGGTATGTTCTGTGTTGTTGAAGGCAAGAGTAAAAACATGCATCTTGAACTTGGAAAGCAGGGTAAAAAAGAGAACATGAAAGTGAAAAGTGACAGCAGAAGCGTGATGAGGCAGCCCAGGGCAGCGGTAACATGTGGGGGCAACAATGATTTCTGGCTGCCACTGGTGCAATCATGCGGCTGAGGCGACAATCCCTCCCCTCCCCTCTCCACCCCGGCCCGAGCTGGCACCTGGAACTGCTGTAATCATCAATCCTCTGGATCATGGTGTACCCATAAGAGGTTTAGTTAGATGCCTGATGAATCTGTTTGTGGCTGACAAGCCCAATTCGAGGGCAACACAGCTTGTTATAAGTTTCACAGATCCACACATTGTCTGAGTTGGAGTCCACATGCTGCTTTCTTCTTTCTTGCTTTGCTTCCATCCTCTGGATCAAAGCTGCTTCATGTTGAGCTGCACCCAGTGTCAGCTGTTCTCTCTGGATCAGATGGGATTCTGCATGCTCCTCCCAGCTTTCTACATTGATGATGAATGACTTCAAATAATCTTTGCATACATCATGGTACTGCCATAGAGGGTGACCCCACTTTCTAGACTTGTCTCAAATCTCACTACACAAAATATTCTTGGGGATATGGTCTTCTTCCATTTTCTTGACATCGCCCATCCATCTGTCACAGAGCACGCAGGAGCCCTGCTCCTTAGAGCAGGAACAGCCAGGGAGAGAGCTCTAGCAGTGAAAGGGAGCCCAGCTGCTAGTTACCAGGCAGCCATGTTCACAGGTACTGGTTGCTAGGGCAACCGCTGGGGAGTCAGCTGACAGGAAGAGGCAGGGCCTGGCACATATAAACCCCAGGAGTGAAGCCAGGAGGGCAGTGCTCCACTGGCAGCCACGGGAGAAGGAGCTCTGCCAGGGCAAGCGGAGTGGAGGAGCCTGACAGACCGAGCAGCTCCTGTCGGCTGTTATGGGTGGAGAATTCCCTGATAGGGACTGAATGAGACTTTTCGCTGTAGTCCAGGGGCTTGAGTTTTTATTTGTAGCTTCATAAGTTTCAGAGGACCGGGTGAGGCTGTTAGGGGTTGGAGGAGGCCTCATAGGGGCTCCACGGTAGCATGGAAACCCTGGCTCCAGAGAGGGCACGGCATTTTGGGGTGCACTGACCCCAGCCCCAGAGAGAGGGCCATGATGAGCTAGATACCCCAGAGCAAGGGGGCGGTGAGAAGCCCCAGAGAGAGGGCCGTGAGGAGTGAGATACCCAAAAGCAAGGGGGCGGTGAGGAGCCCCCTTGCTTTGGGGCTTCATGCGCCAGGAAGGCACAGGATGAGACAGGGCAGTGGAAGCCCAGGGAAGTCAAGGAGAGGGCCAAATTACAGCAGGGCCCAGGTCAAAACAATGTCAGTACTATCTGTGAGGCTTGGGCTGTGGTGTAGGGGAGGAAAAGGAGCCGCAGATTGCGCCCCCTGGCACCAGGGCAAAAACAATGGGCAGCCTCCCACTAATTACATCTATTAATTAATCAATTAAGATCAAGGCATGGCAGGAGAGTAGGCAGGCGGTTGCTCCGTAAGAGGAGGGTGGAGTCACCGATGGAAAGACTCTAGTAAAGGCACTCCTGTCACACCATCGTAACCTCCTCTTTTTGATAGTGGTTTTTAAGTGTGTCAGTCCTGCACAGTCCAGTATTTCTGTGTTTGGTATTTTGTCTTCCCACTTTATTTTCAGAATCATATGCAGACATCTTATGTGGAAGGTGTTCAGTCTGTTGATATGCCTAGCATATCTAGTCCAGATTTCTGAACCATAAATCAGGAACTATAACACACAAGTGTCATAGATTCATATCTCCACCTCAGCTGATAGTTTGCTGTTATTCCACACACATTTCTGTAATAGCCCGAAATTCTTACCTGCTTCTCTGATTCTGACAGTTCAGTCTGATGGTCAAGATTCCTGCTGATTGTAGAACCCAAGTAGCAAAAACTGTCAATGACACCAAGAACTTTATCCTTCAGATTGAGGTCAGGTATCAGTTCTTTCATCCCTTCAGACACCCCTTGAGATCAAGAAGATGTGATCACAGTCTTCTTGAGACTAACTGTCACCCCAAAACTCTTGCATAACTCAGAAAATCTTCCCAAGGTATGTGGACAACCAAGGCTGCATCATCTGCAAACAGGAAATCTCTCAGAACCAGTTCTTTCACCTTGGTTTTTGCTCTGAACTTCGTGATGTTGAACAAGCTTCCATCTAGTCTGGTTTGAAGATAAATGCTATCCCTGCTGTCTTTAAATGCATGAAGAAGCAGAAATAAGAAGTAAATGTTAAAAAGCATGGGGGCTATGACACACACTCCTATTTCATCCTGTTGTTAATGTCAAAGATGTTTGATTCTTTGTTTCATATGCTACAGTTGCCTTCATAACTTGATGTAATGAGTTCAGCAGTTTGAGGGGACAACCCAGCTGCTTCAGAACAGTAAAAAGGCCTTGTCTGTTGACTGTATTGAAGGACTTTGTCAGATCGATGAAGGCTATGTACAATAGCATTTATTTTTCTCTACACTTCTCTTGCAGTTGCTTGACCAAAAATATCATATCAATGATGGAGTGTCCTGAGCGAAATCTGTATCGACTTTCAGGATAGATTTTTTCACCTAGAAATTGCAGCAGATATGATACAAGTGACAATTTTTCTGACTAGAGTATACTTCTATACTTGTATATAGTATAGAGATACTTCTATAGTTGTCAGTCGCTTCTATCCCCTTTGTTTTTGTATAATTGTACAAACCAGCACCTCTGAAATCATGTGGTACCACTTCTTCTTTCCAACAAAGCAGTATAACTTTATGAGGCTTTTGAAGTAATTTGTTGTTGCCACTTTGGAGATTTTAGCAGGCAAACAGTCATTGCTACATGCCCTGTTCCCAGGAATCGATTTAATGGCTTTCTGCAAAGCTTCAGATGTAGGTTTGTTTCCCAAATCCATCATAACTTTGAACTGTTGTAATCCTTCAGGCTCTTCATGTTTCATTTCAGCCTCACTGGAGTATAGTATTCCATATTGTTCAATCCAATGCTCAAATTGTTTGTATTTTTTAATCAGTAATTATATTTCCATTTTAGTCTTTCAGTGGAGCAGTCTTCTTGACTGGACCAATTGCTTGTTTGAAGCCTTTGTATGTTCCATTGCCATCACCTACATCAGCTGCTTTCTGAATATCATCACAGAGTTTCAGCGAAAAATCCTGGGCCCACCTCTTAGCCTCCTTCGACATTTCTCTTTGAGCCTTTCTCAGATTTTCCAGGGTTATAGTGTTGGAAGATTGCTTACAGTTGGTTAGTGCTGTCTTTTTGTTCTAGGTAACAGATTCAAAACTGCATAAAACAACTACTTTTCATATTATGCATAATTAAAACTGTAGAACGCTTTGCCATAGGATGTTTCTAAGGCCAAGAATTTAGTGAGATTTAAAGGAGGATTGGACACGTATGCAGAGAAAAATGTGCATAATTATGATAGTTAATGTTAACATTCTGGAAGTGCTACAAAACCTTGTTTCAGAGTTTAAGTCAATCTCAGTACACAGGGACTGGGATAAACCTTTCACGAGAGCAGATTATTTCATATATTCCTGCTGTGTCTTACAACCTACACTGAAATATCTGGTGATGGCCACTGCTGGAGATAAGATGGACCAGGAGTCTCAGCTAGTCTGGCAATTCCCATAGTTCCACATTCCTATGACTGAGGTAATACTAAGGTGGTAGAAAGGACTTGAAATGTTAACTGCAAGACACACTAACATAGGAGATAAAAAACAGGGATTCTGGGATTCATTAAATATTAGAGAAGCTGCTGCTATTTTGGGAACTGGATTGTGGCTTTTGTTTTCTCCATTGTTTTTTCCATAGTTTAGTGCTCCTAGTATGAGGAAGGCACATTTTAAGATGACTGACAATGCCCTAATTTGGCCTGTGCTGTTGTCTCTTATTTTCTTTGGGAATTGTCTGTTTTTCTCTCAGTCTTTTCTATGGCCATGAGTGAAAACAATAGCACTACAAGTTTCATATCAACAGTCTTGTTATACCCTTTCCTATTCTTGCTACATCTTTGTCATCAGAATGGAGAAACTGTCAAAACAATGGATCCGTCTGCGGTATTTTCTGTTCTTGTTACAATCAGTGATATAACAATGCATTATCTCATGACTGTTTAATCACAGATACCTTCTTGTTCTCAAAGTATAGTATTATGACAAGAACAGAAAGCTAGCACATTCAACAACAGCACAACAGTTGATTCCCATGGCACACTGGAAACTACAAGGTAACAGAAAATGGGGTAAAATGAACACAGACTATTAAGACTAGGCTGTCATATGACTGGACTCCCATCATCCCCCAGACTTCTATCATCTACCATATGTTCCATCTTCTATGTCTGGCTAGGAACATATTTTTAAAAGCAATAAAAGAAAATAAATTTTCTATTTATGACAATATTCAGGCTCTCTACTTATTCTTCCCCAGGCCTTACTTCTTGGTAGGAAATAGTACATAGTAAAAAGGCAGGCAGGACTGGGTGTTTTAAAATTTTAATCTTATTGCTACTATCGTTGCTTATCATGAATTTGTGCAAAGCACTTTGCATTCTGCTTTCTTGGCTTATTCAGTTCCTTACGATTGCCTACAAGTGTTGGGGGACAAGCTATAACAACACCCACTCGTGAAGAAACCTCAAATGCTTGGCTATGCTCCTTAACATATAAATGTTCATTGTCCCTTTTCTGCATCTTCCATCTTTCCAGTTCCCCCTCTAGAGCTACAGAGACCTGATTTTGAAAATGCCAGAATCACAGGGCTCCATACAATTACTGCAATGGCATATATGGATAGAGTATGGATTTGTGTGAGCTAAGTGGCCAACTGAATGGCTATTTGCAAGGACAAATATCCAATATCCTCATAGAATTTTAGTACCCGTGCTTTCAAATTAGGCACACAACTGCATGCAACCATTGCTTTGTGGTCTAATGGAATAAGAATCAAGGGCCTGGGTTTTAAATTCAAGTTTCTGTTTAATCTCTTTGCCTTAGCTTATACCCTTTGACAAAGCATCTTTGCCCTTGTTTTTAATGTTCCCTGAGCGCTACAAGAGACTAATAAGTATTATATTTGTTGTAGGTGACTTACATGATAAATGGAACTCATTTTCCTTATGTTTCTTATGTTTCTAATTTAAAGACTAATAATGCATTGCTATGTCAAATAAGTATCATAGTCTGTGCCTATATATCCTTTGTGTACCAGTCATTTGTTATTTCTATAGCACTATCACTGTGCATACAGCAACTTACAGTTACTGATTATATGACAGGAGAAACATTTCAGTCAATCACAGCCAAGAAGAAAAATGTTATTGTCCCAACAATGCTGATATCTTTATTAGCACCAGGCTGAATTCATTCCAGATGGAACTTCATCTATTTCAATTGCATTGCAGCCAGGATGAATTATGTGTTCAAACGTCATCATTCCTTTTCTTCACAGATCACTTTTGCACAGAATTACTCACTGTTTATTTCTGTCCTTTTATAGTCCCTGGGACATCATCTTGTGTGGTCCCAGAGGAAGGATGGTCCAGTGGTTAAGATGCAAACTTCGTACTTTAGAAACTGTGGTTCAGTTCTCTGATCTGCCAGATTTCCTGTGTGACCCTGGGGAAGATTCTCAGGGCTGGATCCACAAAAGGATTTAGATTTGCAGTGTCCGTGGCACCCAGTCGTGTTCACAGGTCTGAATTAAGACTAGGCTCCCTGTGCTCCACTTTCATGGGGCAAGTGAGATACTGGAAGATGGGATCCTTCAGAACCAGAAGGATAAGTGCCAGCTCTGGGTCAGAAGGAGATTCTCTCTCTGCTTCAGCTTCTCAGCAATGAACATGATCCTGGAATTATGCATGAAGACAGGTCAGCTCTTTCTTTAAAGAAAAAAAAATCCCAGAGACACAAAACCCACACTGGGTTTCATAGGATTATAGTAAAGTGGGGATAGACGGGACCTCATGAAGTCATCTAGTCCAGCCTTCAGCTCAAGGCAGGATCCTCCAGGAGTAAACCATCCCAGCCAAGTGTCTGTCTGACCTACAATTAAGAAAGTCCAGGAAAGGAGATTCCACAACTTCTCTAAGTAATCTGTTCCAGTGCTTGACTACCATCATAGTCATCAAGTTTTTCCTAATAGCCAACCTAAATTTCCTCTGCTGCAGCTTGAGTTCATTGCTCCTAGTCCTGTCCCCTATGGCCACCGAGAATAGTTTATCTCCAGCCTCTTTATAATTACTCTTCAGGTATCTGAAGATTGTTATCAAATTCCCCACTCAGTCTTCTCTTGTCCAGACTAAAAATGCTATTTCTTTAAGCCTATCTGTATAAGTCAGGCTCCCCGGGCCTCTAATTATTTTTGTCACTCTCCACTGGATTCTTTCTAATCTGTCCACATCTTTCAAACCCCAACTCTGCTTATTTCAAGAGCAGGAACTTGAAACCCTTTTTTTTCAATAGCCCAGGAGAGTGTCCTAACCACCCAGCCACAGTAAGTTTCCTCCTTCTTCTCTTTTCCTTTATGATCCATGAATATTTAATGATTTACCAAAAAAATAAATAAATAAAAATAGAACAGCTATAGATGCGAGAGTTTGGGAAACCCTCACATCAGAATATTGAATAACCTGGCAGCCAAAGCATTCTCCTGGGGTGTGGAAGATCTGGATTCATGGCATTGCTCCAAATCAGTCTGAGCTTCTCACATCCTAGGAAAGACTGTTCACCTGGGGGTTTGGGGTATAAGAGACTGTGACAGGTTCATATTCCAGACAAAGCTGTGACGCCCCCCCTGGTGGCCACGTAATTCCTGCCCAAACTCCAACTTCAGGGACCCTCACCTCCTTCACTCACCTGCCACACCTTTGATGTTGTTAGGGTGGAGGCTTCTTGAGGGACCTAGACTGAGCCTCAGTCTTTTTAGACCTGAGACCTCTTCTCAGACCTTGGCCTTCTCGGCCTTCACCGTTTTTTTTTCCAGCTGAGCTCTCTGGCTGTAGCCCACTGTCCTGGACCAAGCATGCAGGTGCCCAGCCTCTTGTCTGGCCTTCCAAGGCTTTTATCTCTGCCATGTCTTGGGCTTCTGTGTTTCCCTGGTCTCTCTATATGCCTGTCTGGGCCCCAGGTCCTGTCCCTGCCTGCCTCCGGGCTTTGGACCCTCTGGCCCCCAAGTCTATGCCTGTTAGGCACTAATGGGATTACCCTTCATGGGTTTTCTGGGATTGCCCCTCTGGGAGTTCTCAGTGTGCCCCGCTCCCTGGGTGCTATGGGATCACCCCTCTCAGCTCTCTGGGACCTCCAAGCCACCTTTCACTGTCCCCCACAAACCACTGGACGTTCCTTCCAGTGTCTAGTCACCCCTGGGCACACAGACCCTTCCTAGGACTATAACAAGAGCAATGTTCGGGGAGTTGGAGTCTCAGTTGCCTTTTGATGTTTAATCAATGATGGACTCTGTTAATTTCCCACTTTACTTCACTACCACACATAATTTCCAAAATTCACTACTTTGCAAAGAAAGCTGATAGGCAATACTCAGATTGGTCATCTACTAGAACAGTTGCATATTAAACCAAGCACCATGAAAAAATGTGAATTTGTATTAATTGCTATATTTCAAATGTCTTGCTTATTAAAATTTGAGTTGTTGATTAATTGTTTATGACATGATTATGTAACTTGGGTCAGTGGGTGCTCTTAAATTCTGCTCTTAGAACAATGGAAAATTAAAGCACACTCTAGCTGGAGTGTTCCCTCTACTTAAAGAGGCCTTTAACGCAAAAAGGACATGTGGTCCAGTTTGCTTCTTTAGCAATGAGACATCCAGCATCTTGTCTTGAACAGTAAAGTACATTGCTATCTTTCTTACTTTATTTGATTAATGTAAATGATTTGCCTGCAGCAATCAGACTCTGTTTGCCAGGATAGTCATTACACAGTGACAGAGATTAGTATGGTACTTAATCAGAAAGAACAGTGATTGATACTCCATCAGTTTTGGTCTTTAATCAGCAAAGCTTTCCTCCAATCATCAGCCATTAAAGAGTCTCATTTATCTGATTACTTTTGGGGCACTGGACTTTTTTTAGAAAAGAAAAGGAAGCTCTAGAATTTTAGTGACAATGCCCAAAGATACGGCTCTTGTGCTGATTTTTTTTATTGCCAGAAAAAGCTGAAAAAAACCAACAATAATTTATATGGGAGTCCATGGCTCAAGGGTTAAGAATGTGATACAGAGACTTTTATTGACCTGAGACTCCCCAGTAGGTTGTCATCAACAAACCCTTGATTCCAAGATGATCTCTACCTCTGCTCATTGATGGGTCTTAAGGTGACTGCAGAAGTTGAAGGTCTTCTGCAGGGGAGAGTAAGGCATAGGTTAGAATTCCTCTCCTTTTCCTTCTTCCACTCTCTCCTCTCTGGTTTGAGGGCAAGTCGCTTTACCTTGAAACAGACGGCTGCTTGGTTGAGGTTGCAGTGCCATTGGAATCAGTCGACAGTCAGCTCCTCCCAGCCCTTAATGTTGGCATCTGTTTTCTTGAGGTATACCTTCAATATGCTCTTGTAGCATTTCTTCTGGCCACTGCAAGATCTCAGGCTGTTACTAAGCTGGGAATAGAACAGTTGTTTTAGGAAATGGGAGTCAGGCATCCGCACACAGTGCCCAGCCGAGCAAAGTTGGTGCCTGAAGATCACCAACTCAATGTTGTTAACAGTGGCTTCAGCAATGATGCTGGCATTTATGCGGTGATTTTTCACATTTGATGTGGAGAATTTTCTGGAGGCATTTTTGGTGATGCTTTTCCAGGCTCTTGAGATGATGACAATAGGTCACCCACGTTTCATACACATTTCACTTGACCATGAGGGATTGCTGCTTCTACCAGTGATGACATCTGTAGAGGATAGGTGGGATGACAACTACATTGTAGACCTGGATCTTGGTGTCTTTCTAAAGAAGGAGACACTTGCACGTCAGATCCTGTGCTGTATATCCTCATCAATGTTCACCCTCTGAGAGAAGTAGCTACTAAGGTAGGGGAAGTGCTCAACTACCTCCAGGGTCTTTCCCTTGACAGTAATTTTGTGGGAGGAAAGTGAGGTCACATTCATGACCTGGGGCAGGCTAATAGAGCACTTTAGTCTTCTTGATGTTGAGAAAGAGGCCCAAAGTTTGACAGGCTTCTCTGAAAAGACCCAGTGAAGTTTGGAGATTTTTTTCCATGTGCACAAGAATGGCACAGTTGCCAGCATACTGAAGGTCAAGGTTGGTTGTTTTGAGTACTTTGGTCTTCAGTTGAAAACAACCCAGATTGAACAGCCATCATCTGATGGCACTTTGGAGGCCTATCTAAAATAACCTGGTGGTTTGAGTTTAGTTCCTAGAGGATATCAAAATTACCAGTACATTTGCCACATTTACTAATGTTCACAACAGCTGTATAGACACAAAAACAATTGACTAATTCATCTCCTAAAATAGCTCCCTGAAATCAATGGGGATCAACTTGGCCAAAGATTATAGGCAACTTAAGAGCTTGCTGAGTCTTCCTGCCTCTAATGTGTCAAGCCAACTTTCTGATCCTCCAGATTCTCCTTCCGGAACAACTACAGAAGATCTCTTTAATCCTGTGCTCTGGTACTCTTGAATTTTGGCTATTCACCCCAAAAGAGATCAGACTCAATTCAAAACTACTCCATGTACAAATTCAAATCTCTCCACTCTGCTTTGGATCCAGAGGATTGGTTTACTCCCATGACCTCTTTCCTCTAATATTTCAGAAATCTTTAAGTCTATTTATTATCCCCTTGTCATCATCTTCCATCTTCCACTGAAATGCTTACTTTTTCTTTCATTTCTTCTTATTACCGATATCCTACTTTAGCCACTGGCATGGGCAAATCAATGGAGAACATTACATTTATTTCAGGAAGAGACTTGTAATTTTGCATGCAATACAGAGCAAGCAAGCCAGCACACACATTCCTATCTCAGCCTGTCCTGTTTACCAACAGCTTGCCTACTCAATAAGAAATGGAGGATGTTTCTCACACCATATGCCACGAAACTACACAAATTCCTAGCAGTTCAAGTGCTTCCAGAATCCCCTAGCTTTGATGAATTACAGTGTAAGTTAAGCCTAAATTGGATTGTCAGGGAGAGTAGAATAATTATACAGAAGAGCCTAATGCTCAGTTTTGATTCATGGAGAGTCACAGAAACAGCTGAAGACAACTGTGCCATAGGGCAGATGCACTGACTAGCAGACATGTAAATAAAAGTGAATTAAGACCAAGCAACCTACATGATCCCAGTCCATCATAGCACCATATTAGGGAGGAATGGAATGGAAGGAAGAAATAGATAAGACTGACAACAAATGCAATGAAGTCAGATGCTCCAAAAGAGGAACACGACGTTTAAAAAAATACTTTAAATAACAGGTTAGAGAACAAGCAAAGTTTTCTAAGAGAACAACTCCAATTTTCAGAACCATGCATTATTTTTAATCAAGTGAGACTGTGAATGATTACCACAATGCAAAGTACTGCATGCAGATTAGACATGCAAGGGCATATGTATTTTTGCACAAGTGACTGTATGTGCACAGTGTTGGAAATCTGGACTTCTGCTCAGAACCAAGGGTGTCTTAGTATCCTTATTTCATGTAGTTCTTTACTCTTGGATGTACTTGCATGAAACACAAAAACCTTTGAGGCCTGAATTATGTTTTTGTGTATGTTAAGTCATGGTGATGATGGGTGAATACCCTGTGATCCTGAACGGCATGGTAACAGGCACTTTACACATTAAGCACTTGTAAGGATTCCTAGGGTTGATTCTCTTCTCGCCTTCATAAGCATATATCAGGAGTAACTCCACCACAGACCATTGCTACAAAATCAGAATGAAAGAAGAGTTGGACCACTTGTACTAATCATCAGCTCTTCCACTAGACTAATAATAAAGAACACAGACCTGGAATAGTGAGGGATGCTGCTGGCTAGATCTAAGCAATACTGGTTCTTATTGACGTTCTGGCATTGAAATACCAGTGGGCTCTAAGTTTGAGTTGATACAAGAGTCCACCAATAGAAGAGGTAAGCTCTTGCAGATTTGGACTATGGTAGAGTTAAGTCAAAATGCTTGAACAGGTAGGCTGTGCTAACCCAAGATGCTTGGTAGAGTACTGGCAAAAGAGAGATGGCTGCTGCCTTCCACACCTTCACTGCTGTAGTGAAATAAAAAAAGTCTTATACTTTCCCCATTCGCAGGATCCATGAAGATACAACAATACTTTGGTTGAGAGAATATGTATTACGGGTGTGTGAAGTGGGCCCTATTCAATTCAGATTCGGATTTGGCCCAAATACGGGACAGTGATTCGATTTGTTGATTCAGATTACTGTCCCTGATTTGATTCGGCCAAATCCAAATCTGAAGATTCAACACTGACTCGGAGAATCAGCAATTCGGACACAGACACAGCTTTAAACCTTTTTTCTTCATACCTTGAGGTAGCAGTGCAGCTTGTAGTTGCTGTGATGATGGGGTAGATGGAGCGTCCCACAGAAGTGGGGGGTCCTCCACATGCTCAGCGGTGAACTCAGAAGTGGACTGGAAGTATTCTGGTCTACTTCTGGGTCTGCCAGGGAGCATCCTGGGCCTGCCCCCCTCCCCCCGTGCCTCCCAAGCCCAGCAATCGGCCACAGGGAGACCTCAAGTGCTCCCCCAGACTCAGGAGGCACCAGTTGCCAAGCTGGAGGAGGTGCGGGGGCGGGGCGCAACATGCTCCCTGGAGAACCCAGAAGTGGACCGGAAGTGCTTCTGGTCCACTTCTGGATCTGCTGGCAAGCACACTGGGATTCTGTGGGATGCTCTATCCACCTCACCATTGCAGCATTCACAACCCACCTGCTACCCAGAGGTATGTAGAAAAAGCTTTTAAAGCTGTGTCTATGTCCGAATTGCTGAATCTTTCCGAATCTCTGAATCAATTTGGAGGGATCCAATTGGGTTTGAACAGATTAAAGGGTCTCCCGATTCACTTCAGATTTGGAGATTTGGCCACTGAATCAGGCCAAATCTCTGCTGAATCGAGTCAGGGACTGAAGCCTCGCACAACCCTAATATGCATACAGACATAGACACACTATACATATACTATATTATAGATAAACATATCTATATACACATGCACACACATATATAGAGAAAGTGTGGATAGCATAGGGTGTATACACACATGTATATGTATGTGTGTGTAAATACACACACACACACACACACACACACACACACAATAGGCACCTGCTTGACAAAGTAAGAGTTACTACTCTGGGCTCTCTGCAGAAGGAGAAGAGATGCCTAGACACCCCAGGAAAGATAAGAAGGTTCTGTAGAGTAAAATAGAAGGGGAACTTGATGTGCAACAGACACTGGAAGATTGGAATTTATCATTGCATGTTGCAGACAGCAGAATTTATTCACACCAATTATATTCCCACTGCTGGGATAAAAAGGTGATTATGATTAGAAAGGAAAACATGATTGTTCTATCATTACAATCCCTCAAAACAATGAATATAAATTGCCTCAAAAAAACCTGCAATATTTTTATTAGTTTTTAGAAAATAACATAAGACCTGCGTGTGTCCCCTAGGTTTTGTCATTTGGAATTAAGAATGGGAATGATGAAGACTCTGGTGAATACTAATGAGAGAGCAGGCCCCTTCAGTGCTATTTTGCTGGGCTAAATCCCAGCCAGGCCAGCAGAAATAGCAACAAATGAAAATCATTTCTTCATGATGCAGTTTTGGGAACCTGTATTACATGTGACTGGGGGGACTCCGACTGGTTCTGGGGGCAGGGGTCTGATTCCACATTCTCTCACACTCATATGAAAAGGAGCAATTTCTCTGAAGAAAGTGCAATATTAAACTGAAGTGAGATCATGGGCCAGATCCTTAGTCGGAAAAAAACAGTAATTGATACAGCTAAACTGGCTTGTGATTTGATCTCGGGTCCTACATGACTAATTAAAACTCCCCACAAACTTGTGGGTGATGATGGAAGACCATAAATCCTTATTTCTACTTAAGGATCTGAGACAGATTTGTTGGAGAGCATAACATTATAGCTCTATGACAGTGAATAGATCTACAGGACTGTCAGACGGGCCAAGATACAGTACAGCACAGCATGCAACAAGCCCATATTCTCCCTCTACAGTCTCAGCTAGTCAGTTTTTATTAAGGTTTTCCCCCGTTTGTTCTCCCCAATATCTTATTGTTTCATACCTCCACTTCTCAGGCTACCAAGGCTCAGACGTGGAATATAATGTGTGAAAAAGTCTCAAAATGAGGGACACAAAATCATTATATACAGAAAGAACGTAAAAGGCATGAGGGATCTTTCTTGACTTGTAAATGAACGCTTTCTATAAACTCAAGATAGTTCATGTGAAATAAGTGTTCACTGTGGTCTGACAATGAACTGTTGTTCATGGGATGGCAGGGGAGAATCCTGCCTCTGCTAGCCCTTGGGTAATGATGGATGTAGCGACATTCAGCAATATAGCAATTTCCCTAGGGGCGATTTCATATTGTTCACCCTGTTTGTAAATTGCCCAGGCACATTCCTCAAATCCTCACCGCTGTAAAGCCCACTTCTTTACTATGCAAGTACTTACAATGGTCATCTCCTTTCCTCCCACATCGTGTCAACATTCATTTTATGATCAAATCTCTAAAATATCCCCAAATGACAGTGTTGTTAAAACTGTCTCTTGCATCTTATTCCATTATCACAATTTTTTTAATTAAAACATCTCCTATACACCTCAAACCATGTCATAGTTTAAGTTTCATGGCCTGTCTCTCAGATGCTCACTAGATACAGAGGTAGAGAAACAGGGTTCATACCTGTTTTCCAGTATTCCAATATCTGGCACTCTACATTTTATGAAGAAAAACAGTTTTGAACAAACTTTTAGGAGCAGTTAGAGGAGTGCTTATTTTACTGTAGGGGGTGTTGTAACGTGCATGGTTAAAAATAGCATTAGCAATTTTTTCCTTCAGCCCTCTAAATATTGTGCCATTTATTGTTATTGGCACAAGATTGGGGGTAACTTTCATTATGACTGCCACAGACATTTATGAAGTTTCCACAAAATTACTCAGAAAGGGTAATGGATTCGTAACACTCAAACAAATTTGTTACTACTTAGTAGAGCTGGGTGAACAATGAAGTCCTGATCTCAGCTAGGCTGTCTTGGCACTACCATAATAAAAATAAGTAAGTAATGAAAAATAAGTCCAATTCAGCAAAACTTTTAGGCATGTGCTAAAGTCTCCTCCTAATAAGCAAACTAAGGTGAGATTCTCAGTAATGCTCACTATTGGCCTATGTGCTCCCATTAAAACCAGTGATAAAAATCACATAACTTCCATGGGATCTGAGTTAGGTCAGTGCTGAGGGATTTGGGAAATCTCACCCATAAGCACGTGATTTCATGTTTAAATTCAAGCTTGAGCCTAAATGCTTAGCTGAATCAAAGAGATTATATGATATAATTACCTGAAACAGCATATATATGAGACTGCTCCATATAGTTCAAAGTTTCTATGAATAAAGACCAATATTATTTCTCTACCTGTGATAAATCTGTGCTAAATAATATCACGTGGCTGTAACATGAAATTCTAACTTGATAAATGTGTGTTGCTGGTGCAGTTGGAAAGGAAAGAGATGGAGCTATCCAGATTTCCTTGTATCCCTAATCCAGGAATAACAACAGAAACCAACTTTTAAAAATTTCTTTCTTGTTTTGTGGTCCTTCAAATACCACCTCTGTATACAGACAAGCTGATTAACGTCTTTGTGAACAGATATGCATTATGTATGGCTTCATCAGTGACACGCCTGTCACAGTCAAGAGTAAAATAATTACTGGGATTGCTAACCTGAATGTGCACAGCTTCCAGATAAGGGTGTCATTAAAAAGAGAACCTGAATGGTTCTAGCACTTGATCTGCAAATGAGATAGCACTCGGACTTTATTACCTCTTCCTGCCAGATTGAGTCCCAGAACCACACAGAAGATGTCAGTAAAATAATTCAGTTTAAAACAATGACCAAATTTTAACCAGTGTAAAAAAAATGGGATGCATCTTATGAAGCACAATGGTATTTCACTCACTTTTTCTTGGTCAGACATCAGTTCAGTACCCAAAACACACCTGCAAACTGGTTTAGTGACTTGCAATTTCATGAAAAGTAATATAAAATAAACAGGGTGTTTCTCTGATCCATACCTTCTATATGTTGCCTTTATTATAATACCAATAACTGCTGAACTTTTATCCAGCAAATAAGGTTTGCAGGTTACCTGTAGCTTGCAACATGTCAAGGAGTTGATTTAGCTAATGAATTCCTTCGTCCTACTTGTGATTCAGGATCACCCTTGCAGTCTTCACACCTGCATTTAAAGAAAACTAGTATTGGCATATTTTATCAGACATTCATTAAATATAAGGAACCTCAGAGCAAAATAAGTTTCTGGGAGTTTCTCAAAAGTTGATGGATAACGATCAAAAGGTGCACCTGCCAGGATATGAGCAACTTTTTAAAACAATGGAAGAGATAACTCTAATTTCTAGCATGCAACTTGGGGCTGGTTTTCTAACATACCTGGTTCTAATAAAGTAGAATAAAAAAACTACCACCCACCAAGGCACAGCAATTCACTGACATCATGGAAACTGCATTATTAAATTCTGTCCACCTACAGAAGGGCTACAGTACCTCATGCCCTGATAGATTCCTAATAAAAGTGAAGTGAGAGATTTTTTTCCATAGCTCCCTCCTGAAGCACAGCAGGTTAGCAGTCCAGTAAATTATTGTTTTTGAGTGCAATGTTATATGACATCGATTGAGTTTGAGTTGTTGGATTCTGCAAAGTAGCGGGCATACCAATGATCCAAAAAGAATCTCTGGAGTCCAAGGAAAGATTTTCAGTGCAAACAGGATTTTCATTGTGGCCCAAGGAAAAGGTACAAAATGCAATCTATGGACTCCACAGAGTGTAGCTGCATGTCACCGACACTATAAAGCATTAGCTCCACTGGGGAAATAATGTAGGTTGCCACACAGCTGGACCTTTAGCTTTATTGACTGGCTTCTGGGACATGTTCTAAAGGCAAAGGGGATTTTATTTTAGTGTAAAAATGACTGGGGGAAAAAGAATTCAGGACCACATATTTGAAACGTTTTAAATAGATGAGTAAAAGAAAACCGATCGTCTTTTACTGTTTTATTCCTATTGCTATTCATGGTTTTTTAAGTTTTGTCATTTAGCAGATACATCTAAGAAGGAAAAAACACGATGAGAACATTTCATCTTGAATTTGGATCAACTCCTCAGGGCAGAATGATGTTAATGCAAGTCCAGAGGCAAGGAAGTAGTTTGCTCATTGCGGAGACTGAGGGGGGTGGCATGTTTGCTGTATAGTAAAAATCAAGCTCCAACAAATTTACCAGTGGCCCTGCAGAGTAATGGCATTTGGGCTGAAACCCCAGATTTTCTGTGAGCAACATTTTCATGATTTTTTGTTCAGAAGATATTGCCAGCTTCAATCGGCCACAAACTAGATGCTCAAACACACAAGGATACAGTATGCAAACAGGCAGAGGGTACCCACTGAGAGAATAAACTACTGGCATTGTTTAATAAAATGTCTCAGCACCAGATAAACACAGCAGACATTTACAAGCAGGCTTTCAATATACAAAAGATTGATGTGCACGTATTTTCCAGGTCAGTTTTGAAAGTGGTGCCCACATATTGTGTGTGCGAGCGGGGAGTTGGCTATGTTCTGAGTGAGATCCAGAAGAGGGGCTCTAAAAGGTCTGGGCCCAGCTGGGGAGGGATTCCTCCAGCAAAGGAAGAGAGGAAGGCAGCTCTCTTGTGAGGTTTCCCTCATAGACCCAGGGCTATTAGGGGCAAAAGAAAAGCATGTAACATTAGGGTGACCATACTCATTTTAGGGATATCTGGGATGGGGTAAGGAAACCTGGGATGGGAGATGCATGTGCACACATACACATGCACCCCAACCCGGGTCAGGGCAATGGTCGCAGAAGGGCACAAGGCTGCCAGCAGTGCTGGGGGGAGGTGCCATGTGGCCCTGCAGTGCAGACTGGCAGAGTCTGGAGGGTGCTGTATGGGTAGGGTGGCCATCCGAGAGGAGGTTCCGGTTTTCTGCTACCCTGTCCTCTATTGATATACAACCTGATGCCTTTTTGTCCTCTTTTTCTCATCAAAAGAAAAATAGAGGTTGGGCTTCATATCAATAGAGGACAGTGGAAAACCAGACTATCGTCTATGACGTCCACCCTATGCATGGGGGCCATTCCCAGCCAAATCCAGCCTCTGTGCATGGAGGGGATGGAGCCCAGCCATGGGGCTGTGCATTGGCCCATCCCACCCTGCTCTGCTATCCCAGCTCACGCAGCACAGGTGCCTAAGTCCCAGGCCCCTTCCCCAGCCCTGGCTGATCCTTGCCTGAGACAGAAAGAACAGTGCTCAACCCAGCCCACCCCCACCTCCAGCCTGCTCAGGAGAAGCCAGGTCAGCTGGGGTGGTGCCAAGCCAGGACTTTTGCTTCAATTGTCACCAAGTGGCCAGGGCAACAGGATGGCCTATGAAATCCAGGGCTGTCCCAGCCCAACTGGGACATATGGTCACCCTATATAACAACATAGAAGAAAAAAAAAGAAATAAAGAAAAACCCAGGGCTGGAAGATCCTCAAGAGGTCATGGAATCAAAGCCCCAGCTCGAGGCAGGGCCAGCCCCATCTAAGCCATACCAAATATTTGCCTAACCTGCACCCGCCCACTTCCAGTGATGGTGACTTCATAATTTCTGAATTATTGGTAAACTATTCCAGTACTTAACCACCCCCACATTTAGAAAGCTCTTTCTAATCTAAATCCCCTTGGTTGCTATTCAAGCCCATTACAGGGGTGAGGAGATTCCAGGAACAGGCGCAGTCCAGTGGCAGCTATGGAAGCTGCTGTCCCTTTTCATAAGTCTCCACGGCTGTTTGAAAATTACTTCGACAGCAGCACAGAATTGTGAGGAAGCAAAGGGAGTATACAGCTAGATTAGCACATCCCTCTTCTTCCGTCTTGCTTTTTTTGTTACGCACCTTTTAGAGAATCTCACCCTACCTAGTGAGCCACCCACCATTCCCAAGCGGTATGCACAAATGCAGGTTTTGTGTATGCATTGATTTGTGAGGTTAAAGTTGAAAGATTTTACAAGCTGATTAAAAATGTACCCTGAAATTTTTGATCAAAAGTAGTGGGATGCTATGTGCCAAGTCAGTCACGAAGGAATCTGAAAAACAGATGGTTTTTCTTGCTTTTTTATTTTTAATTATTTCAAAGAATTTTGTGAAGTTTTCATTAATGCAATGTTTGCTTTTAAGTCTTCCATATCCACATTTCAAGCTGTGACACACAGTTGTGATTGTTCATGCAAGTTACATGATATTGTTTCTGCTGCTGTGGTTAGGGGAGTGGAACGTGTAAATGAAATTCTCACCAAAAGCAAATTTCAAAAGTAGCTCTGCAAGATCATCTGTGCACACGAATGTTCCTGGAATGAGAATGCAAACATGTTCCAATACAACTGAAGCTAATTTATTTAAAATATTCATGGAAATTTGCTTACAGCATTATCTCAGCTCTAGTAAGTAACCTCTGTGACTGTACATTATCATGAAATGAGATCTTCTTAACGTAGTACAAATGGGAGCAAGAAAGAGACCTAGAAACATTTAGATTTAGTTAAGGAAAATCATTGTGGAGTAATAGAAAAGAGATCAGTGTTCAACAAACCACAGAGATTTCATTTTGTAACATAATGAAAACAGTTGACTTAGAGAGGCAGTATGCATAAAGCTCCTGGACGCTAGGGAGGCATTAGATACAGTTCTGCTCCACAAGGTCAGTGACATGAAAATCATGGATGAGCTGCTTAAACTCATAAAGGTTTTTGGATAGGGAAGAAATTGTGAACGGGTGAAGAGAGATCATTCAGGATGCAGAGAGGTAACCAATGGAGTGTCACACGACTCCACTACAGACACTAAGTTCATTTATTCTGGGCCTGATCCAAAGTCCATTGAAATCAGCAAAGGACTCCCTTTTATTTTGTGGGCATAGACCTTTGTGGAAGGCCACTACTTTAATAATCTCTTATAGCCCCATTTACTAATACATAGCTTAAGACCACTCCTACGGGTAAAAAAAATTTAAATATCTATTAAATTTGAGGCACACTTTCAAGTTTGCCAAATACTTTGCCAAATGGCATGTTGAAATGGGGACTTACACTCATAAAGGACCCTAAAATTCATATGCTCATAAAGGCCAAAAATGAAATGGTGGGTGACAGCCAAGAGGAGAATCAAGCTTGTCCCTGGGATGTTTGCATAAGTGAAGCAAAAAGTACACCCCAGGGAATTATGCAACTATGCACCCATGCAACTTTGTGCATAAAAGGTCTGAGTGTGCAAAACACCTACAACCTTGCCTTGTAAGATGTTGGCAGGCCAAAGGCCTGAACCTTGTTGAGATAGTGAAGCCTCGCTGTCCACCCCGAAGTGCACATGCATGCCACAGAGCCCTGGCCCAGCTTGTTGCCACTGGCGGGTGCATGCATGCCTCAAGGCAGATGGTGGGGAAGCTGGGGCTGCACTGCCGCAAGGATCGGGCCCCTCATGGCTCCCCCACAACCTGCTCCGAGGCAGGTGTGCCAAGCAAAATGCCTTATGCCATGCTCTGCCACATATGCCAGGGTTGCCTACCCTGGTCTAGAATGTACATGTGAAAAAGCTGCCAGCTGCAGTAGAGAACGATAACTGAGCAAGAGACCAATTCTGCTGTAGCCCACATAAATAACCTCCCCACACACACTTCCCATTAGAAATAAAACCAACTCATAATTATTAATTATATCCATTCTGATATATTGATTTAATTACTTTCTGTTCAACTTTAGTAAAATTGATGATGTGTGACCATAGTTTCAGGCCAGGTATCGTACAGCAGGTCTTCACACCTTGCAGAAACAAAGACCTGAGGCATCCTGTAAATCTGCTTGCTTTTAGGTTATATGGAAAAGTTGAGAAGCAGTAGGCCTGTGCAAAGTGGCTAGTATTCACTTTGGATTTGGATTCAGCTCATTCAGGGGACAGTGATTTGATTCGGTGATTCGAATTACTGTCCTGAATCAATTTGGCCAAATCTTTGAATCACCCAGGCCAGGCCCATCCCTTGCCCGCTCTCCCAGCCCAGCAATGCCTGCCCCGCTCACCCCAGCTCCTGGCACTTGGGGAGAAAAAGCCCCAACTCAGTGGGTGCTGCTGGGTGGGGGCAATCCCTGCTTCCCCCCACTGCCCCACACTGCATGGGGGGCTCTACACAAGCCCCCTGGCCTCCCCAAGGCTGTCCCAATTGCCTCAGCTCTGGCCCTTTAAGAAAAAAATAAGAAAACCCACAGGACTCACTGCCCCCCTCATGGCATGGGGCAGTAGAGGCAGCAGGGACGCCCCCCCTTGGCAGCACCCGGTGAATCGGGCTTTTTTTTTTCAAAAAGCCAGGAGCAGGGGCAGGCAGGGCACAACCCTACCAAGCAGTGATCCAAACCATTCTCCCTGGCTCAGTTATTTGACACATATTGCAATGCTCTGAGGTATAAAGAGAGATGATATATGGCAACCTTAGCAGGGGGCTGCTTATCAAACATCTAAACAGTCATATTTGTCCCAGGAAGACTCCATCATCTCTCATTTGTATTCTACACTGAAGAAGAGGATGGGGGATGCTCAAAGGAAGATTTTCACACAGGTTTAGCAGGTAGGTACCTGCTCCTTGACTCAGAGGAGATTCCCTTTTAGTTCATCAGGTGACATTGACTGTCTGCGCCTCTGAATCTCGGTGTTATCGTGTGGGAAAAACCATGACATACCAATTTTATTCCAGGACAAGAAGGAATATATTTGAATGCAGTTACTTCTGGTTTACACTGGCATGAATGAATGGAGAATCAGGCCCAAGGAGTCTGGCCATCAGATCCTTGAATCTATTAAGTCTTCTATATCCCAAGGTTCAGTCCTCATTTAACATAATGGAGTTTCAGCATTTTAAATATGAGAGGCTTCATTTTCATAAAAATATGCTTGATTTACAAATAAAAACAGCATTTTTCATGTTTAGTTTTGTTTATATTTCCAAGCAACGGGACAGACAGTTGCACAAATTTCCCCCTCTCAGGCCATATTTCCTCAAGCATGGAAAACTTAGATGCACATGCACAAAATCTCAAAGTCTGACTTAGCAGCACTTGCATATCAATGGGAGCATTTTTGAGTAAGGACCTGAGGACTTGCCCTATGGAGAAAAGAAAAGCTGCTAATGGAAACTTAAAAAGCAACCCCTCGAGCGGAAAGGGCTCTCCTTGTCGATGTAGTCAACATCCTCTTGAGTAGAAGTGACTGTTAACAGTGCTCTCACTGTTCCCATGTGCTTATTCAAACCTTGCTGAGATCCCAACAAACCAAGCTTTTCCCTGATTTTTGTTTTATTTAGTACTAAGTTTTTTCCAGGTGAACATCACCACCAAGGATTTCCCCCATTCACCAAATTGATAATACACGACTAGTTTTTATGACAAATGGAAGATCTCAAACTAGAGAGTGGGACTCCCCAGAAAGTGTCAGCAAGAAAAGAGGCATTTCTAATTTTACTCATACTTTTCAAGCCATTGGCTGGATGTTGCAAAATGTTATTGTTGCTAACTGCAGCCATCACCAAGACCTCAGGTGAAGAATATTCTGTTTACCACCCTCAAACCCAAGGAAAATTTGAACTAGATGACTGAGAACTGTATTGCGCAAAAATCCTGAATTTCTAAAGAACCCATAAATCTGCTTTCTATCTCTAGTCTTCCCTACAGAGAAGTATAAGATGTTCATACAACTTTATATCCATCTGAAGCTGCTGCTTCTTCAGCTGGCATTTGAGTATTCTGCAGTCTCACTCAATTTTACAACACCATGAGAAACCAGGCCTGTTTCAAAACCTAACGAAGTCAACAACTCTACTTAATTCCCGCAGGGCTAGATCGGACCCACAGCAAAGGATCAGGGTAATACTACACCCTGAAAGTGCAATACAAAATATTTAGCAGAGCACAAAGCAAAGGGATGTGCATTTATTCCTGCTGTGTCTCTCATTAATAGATGTAGTTTCTTGCATTCATATGCTAAACTTCCTACGTTTCTTTACCACCTTTTAAGCATTATTATTATTAGGCCAGCTATTTAGCTGGTGTAAATCAGGATAGCTCCACTGAAATCAATGAGGCTATATCAATTTACTGAACCTGGGGATCTGGCCTATTATTACTAAAACAGATTAAGAGTTTTCCTTGCTGAACAGAAATGTTGGAAAAATCTCAAAAAAAATATTCCTTCCCATGACAGCCACTAATGCACAAAAGAAAAGCAGTCAGGGACTATCCATGTTTTAAATCTCACCAGCCACGTGATCAAGTGAAGTGAGCTGCGAAACTGATCTTTGGAGCCTTGAATCAAATCAGGAGAACCTCCAACAGGGAGAAGGCGGCATGGCCCTGCAGAGCTCATAAAGCACAATTTCTGTCAGTAAGAAAATTTCCCCAGTGTTTATGTAAAATATGTTTTTTATTATCCTTGTTCCTCAAATTCCAATAATCACATTTGTATTTTGATTTAGAAAAAAGCATGTGTCGTTTTTTACAGCTCAACACGGGCTCTGGCACTGCAGAAAAGGAAACTAACAACTTGGTAGCATTCATTTCTCAAATTTATTTCCATTCCTAGGGCAGGCTCTGCCAGCATTGGGGGCCCTAAGGCTTTCTTCTGAGCAGTTTTTCCACACCAGACAAAGCTGAAGTTAAACCTCAGCCATCAGTGTCAGTGAGTCAGTCCTGTCCCAGGACACAGGCAGCAAGACTTTTTCACAACTCACAGTATACAGCAAGCAGTCACAGACACTTGTTCTTGCAGAAAGTACAGATAGAAGTATTAAAGTGCACAGTCTGCGACTTTCAGCAACATACTTCTTCACAGCGAGTTCAATGAGGACGAGTTTAGAGCGTGAATTTGGGAAGCCACTTCTCTCTGTTTCTGTTCCTTCATCTGTAATGTGAGAATAATGATGATCTGTTTCGGACAGGACTTGTGAAGTGTCACTGATCAATATTTCTGAAGTCTTTTGAAATTCCCAAATGCAAGAGTCTTCCTTAGATTTACAGCTGAAATTTGCTTTTCATTTGCTCATTGAGGACCTGAATTTGTTCCCACTACAGCCAAAAACAAAACTTTCTTCCGCCTCATCTGAAGTGATTGGCTAAGCTAGCAAGAATTGTGCATGAAGTTCAAAAAGAAGACAGATGCACTGAATTTTAGTACAGGGCCTTTATCACTGACTAAAGTATAGAAACACTCACTAAAAACAATTTAAAAAAAAAGAAATATTGCTGGTCAGATCCCTAGTGGAACCATGAAGAAGAATGAATTGGAAGGGACATTTTTTTCCCCCCTAGTAGTATCCACAACTGCTTTCCTCCCCCTTCTCAGACTGTCCTTTTCTTGGTCTGTTTGAATCATATCGATGTTAAAAAGGAAGGATTAGTCATTGGAATCTGCTATGGACAGAGACGTTATTACTGTTTAGTTGTACTGGGGTTGGACCCACAATGCACTGTACGTGCCCATATCGCAAGACACAGTACTCACATTAATCGGAAAACACTTAAATCCCTGAGTTAAGTATCAAGGCAACAGAATTTCATAAACCTTGATCCTATCTGCATATTTGGCAAGTAAATTCCATCGAAAATGAATGTAATAGACACATAAAAACAAGGAAGATGGCTTTGCCCTGGAGCTCAAAAGGACCACAAAACAACTTTTAATTGAGGTCTAATTGGGTTTTTCCAGATAGCTTTTAAAACTTCTCTTATACACCTAAGTCATAGTCCAGTATTAGATAATGAATACATTGTAGAACTATATTTTTTCCAAGTAGCTCAGTTTATACAAATATATAGTATAAGCCATGTGTACCATGTATGGATTTGTCTTTGTGATGCAGTATTTTAAAATCAAGAACCAGAGTCCAGGAAAAATACGTCATAAATCAACAAAGTGTAATGACAAAGTCTCTTCTTGGCTATATTTTGCTTTGTACCATAATAAAACTAATTTATTAGACTCAGTTGAATGTTAGAATATGTTTTTAAGAATTGAGATATACAGCCTATTTTACACTCTGGAGACCAAGCTTTCATTACGCACTCTCCCACTTAGCTGGAATGCCAGGACTAAAATAGCAGCAGTGGGTTTATGAAATCCTAGCATGCCAAGGAATGAGGTAACTTCTTTTTTTCCAGCACCTTAGGGAAATCCAGTGGGGTTTAAGAAAAACCCACTGAACGCGCACTTATTAGGCTGGCAGTCATCAACCTCTGGAATAGGATCGGACACGGCAACCTAGGCCATAGGTAAGTTTTATAACACTCCAAAGTCAATATCCAAGATGAGACTTGGTTTCAAAGTAGAGAGTAATGATGTCAGCCCCATTCCTAGTGAAACCCTAGGGACTTCACTGGGATAGGGATAGACTTTTAGCCCCATTCATTTAAAAAAAAAAAAAAAGCAACGGTAACTATTTTGGGAGAAACTACAATGTTTCTGTAAAAAGGCCTGGGGACTACACCTTACATTTTGAAGAGTAATATTGCATCAAGCCTGTAAAAAATGAAATCCCACTTTAGCTAATAATCATAGCTGGTCTACACAAGGAATTTCAACTTATTTATAAATGGAAAGGAGCTTACATAAAGGCAATCAGTCCTAATGAAAATCCAAATGGAACTAATATCAGAGATTACTGGATGGCATCTTATTGGTTTGCTGTTACCTAGCAGTCCTCACCTTTATAAAATGAAACAGACCAGATGTCACACTCTTAAATAGTGTGTTGAGGGCTGTGAAATTATAAAGGAGGTTTGTTAGAGTAGCAGTATAACCTATTCATTATCTGCCAAACGAAGTATTGCACAGTTTGCATTTGCTGTCATGAAGATAGATCGATTTTGGAAAGGACCTATTACTATTTTACACCATTCCAGTCCGCTCTGTCCATGATTTCAGCTAACTAAGGAGCTATTTCCACAATGACTGCCAAAGAATTCATTTGTATCCGTTCTGAATACACAAGATGATTACCCCGTTACAAAACAACAGTTGAAGGTCCTAAATGATAAATTACACATTTAAGACAGGCAGTTTTGATGACAACAGTTCTAAAACTTTCTCCCTTGTACTCCTAACCTGTATGTATTTAGCTGCTGAAGGGTTTTATTTTTGGCTAGTCAGTCTTCAGTTTTACTATCACACACAAATTCATATGCCTTGTTGACATGACTTACTGCGATTGTGATTTTTTGGTGAGGAATGTGCCCCCACAGGTAGTTGGGTATTGTGGTCTTTGACAGATTCTGGGGTGCAGTTGGGGGGGGGTACTGGAGATAGTTGGCAAGTTTTGTGTTTTGAGCTGTAGGAAGTTGGCTTCAGTTCTGGTGATGAAGTTAGGTACTTGTTTGAATGTACAAACCAATTTTCAGAGCTGGGCCTATGAACTGCACTTCATCAGCCTCCTAGGTAGTAGGTACAGAAACTCATGGACTCGATATACACAGCGGAGTGCTGGCACACTGCAACTGGACGAACAGCTGACTTTCCAGGTACTCTGAACTTTTACCTGTGCTGCTACATCCCCCTTCTGCCCACCCCCCCAACCTGTCCCTTAGCCCCCAACACCCCCATTTCCATGTTCACTGACTGGCTTTCTTGTCTGCATTGCATGCCAGGCCAGCCTCTGGCTTCTTTACTATTCCTTCCATCTAGGACCAGGAGACACACAAACTCCAGATGTTTCCTCAGCCTGACAAAGGGTTTTTCAACCCGAAAGCTTCCTAAGATATATTTCTCTATCTATTCCATTTTTTCCATAATAAACATACAAACATAAAACATAAGATAAGCCATCACACACCATGAGTAACATATAAACATATATCCCACACAACATCTTTACTCCTTGCTTTCAATTTCTTTATAAAAAGAAAGGCTCTGTGACATTTTTGCTAAGCTACCAGAGATGCTGCTGGTGCCCAGGAAGGGTGCACCTGATCTCACACACACACACACACACACACACACACACACAGAGTCGCACATTGAGGGCACATCTAACAGACATGCATTAGGTGCTCCTACTTCATAGACTTCATGGACATTAGGGCTGAAAGGGACCTTGGAAGATCATTGAGTCCAGCCCCCTGCCCAAAAGGCAGGAAGTCAGCAGGTGTCATAGGATCCCAGCAAGAGAGACATCCAAATGTGTAGGTAGGGGCTTGGACAGTAAGGTTTGGAATAGACTGCCACCGGAGGTAGTTCAAGCACCTACCTTGAATGCCTTCAAGAGACATTTGGATGTCTATCTTGCTGGGATCCTATGATCCCTGCTGACGTCCTGCTCTTTGAGCAGGGGGCTAGACTCAATGATCTTCCGAGGCCCCTTCCAGCCCTGATGTCTATGAAATCCATGAAGTAGGAGCACTTAGTGCATGTCTGTTAGGTGCGTTCTCATTGTGCGACTCTGTGTGCGTGTGTGTATGTATTTGTGATCAGGTGCGCCCTTCCTGGCACTGGGGCCTCTGCACAGCATGGCAGTGTGCCCTAGTGAGGTCTCCTCCTCCCCTACAGCCTCATCCCAGTCCACCTACTTGAGAGCAAAGAAAGGTCTGACAGTTCAGTTTTGCTACCTTAGATGCTGCTGGTGCTACTTGTGCTGAGCCACCTAAGCTATTTTTACCTGCTGCCATTTACAGTGGTGGCATTTACTGGTAGAGGATGTAGGGGAGGAGGAGCATCACTGGGGCACACTGCCATGTTGTGCAGAGGTCCCAGCACTTGGAAGAGCACACCTGAATATACACACGGTATCACCCTTCCATGTCATGAGTTTTGCCTGCCTGCAGCCAGAGGTGCAGGGCTCCAGAACCCAGACTCCCCCTGCACCTATCTCCTTGATAGCTGGCAGGCTTCATGGCCACAGCAGGCCTGCAATTTTCACCCCATGTGCCTTAACACACACAGCGTCACCTATGCCATGAGTTTTGCTTGGCAGCAGTTTGAGGTACAGTTTCCCAGAAACCCCTGCACCTGTCTCCTTGAAACCTGGCAGGCTTTGTGGCCTCGGCAAGAGTCACCATCCCTGCAGCTTTTACCCACTGTGGTGTAACACACACACACACACACACACACACGTCAGGAGTTTTGCTTTCACAACTTTGAGGTGCAGTTTCCCTGCTCCTATCACCTTGAAACTTGGCAGGCTTCATGCTCCCAGCAGAAGCTACCAACTCTGTAGATTTTATCCAAATCAGCCAAAAAACAACAAGGTTATAGATATTTCATTGATTCACTGTTATACTCTAGGGCCAAATCTCTGAATCTCTCCAAATCAGCTCCAAATCTTCCAAAGCCGATTCAGCTGAATTGAATTGGAAAAGCAATCCAAATCTCCAGATTGAATTGCTGGTATCCGAATCAGCCAAATCTGAATCAAATAGTTCCCTATTTGTACAGGCCTAATACATTGGTCAAGTTCGAAAAAATTGAACTCAAATCTTGCTATGATTTTGGTTGTTTTAACTTTCCTCAACATATAAATACCCATAAACATAAGAGGCTTTGCAATTATGCAGTAAAACAACTGAAGATTCAGTTGTGCTCAAAAATGTAATCTGAGCCAATTCAGTACACATGGAGATAAGCAACATTCAGCCTCCCAAGACAGCCCTACCAATGCGCCGCTCTTCCCCGACAACACTGATTTGCAGTCACCGTCTCCCTTCCCTTCTCTTTTTGTTTCTGCAGTCCCATCAGAGGTCTGCTGCATAAAGCCAATTTACGTTATTTAAGAAATGAAAATGTAGCTTTATGAAAGAATTCTGGAACAGAGTCACAGTGCAGCACATCAGGTCTCACTAATAATCAAGGCTATGCTCAAATCACTATGGATGTTGAGTTATCCTCCTCTTATTCCTCTCTTTTTCCCTCAAAGAAGATTCTGACTCCTCTCTGCACAGAAGTGATCTAACTGCTGCAGGCTTCTGAAGCAGGAATTAAAATGTGCTGCCTAGTAACTGTGTTGTTAGGAGTTTTAAAGTACTTTTAATCTATGATGCTTGCCGAAGTGTTTTTCCATCCCAGAGAGCCTAAACATACCTTGAACCAAAGATTAAAACAACATAAGACTAATAATACCACTGTTAGCAAATGCATTAAATTCTGTTCTACCTGCAACTGACAATTAGATTGGAATAGCTTTCATACACTGCAATTTCCTTCTCCACTTAGAGGAGATAAACAGACACTACTAGTCAGGCAGCAGATACGCCTGGGTATCTCCAAGATTAACAAAGAAGATGGTACCACACAGCCAGAGCCATGGAATACAGGACATGGATTCCTGTCTTCAGTGCAAAAGCCTTGTAGCCTTGATTTGACTTTGGCCAGGTGATGTAACTTCCCCCGTCAAATTGCTCTGGCCCCAGACCTAAATATATAGCCACACACAGCTGCTGCAGATTTATTGCAACTTTAATCCCACACATCAGGTCTGACTGTGAAGTTTGAGAGTTAAGAAGTGGAAAGCTGTGATACGGATGGAAAAGACTGTTGGTGCAATTACACATTGCTGCTGGACTCCAGTTGTAATAGTGAAGGAGTCTGTTTCGGAGCCATGGCTTAGGACAATTGCTGTCATATCACTGTGAAGAAGTCTGCTAATGGTAACAAATTTTGGCAGGCACCCAAATCTCATCAGAATCATCCATAGGCCCCCTCTGTTACTTGACTCAAAGAACTTAGTCAGGTCAATGAAGGCTATGTAAAGATCTCGGTGTCACTCGCATCTTTTTTTCTGCAGTGTCTAGCAACAAAGATCTCTTGTACCTCTGAGTGGTCTGAAACCACACTGGGACTTGAGTAGAATCTTCTCAGAGAGGAGAATGTGGGCAAGGATCTTCCCAGCTTTGGACATGAGTGAAATACCAAGGTAATCGCTGCTGTCCAATCTATATCCTCTCTTGAATGTGATAATGAGTTACTGGGAATCTGTTCATGCTGCCAGCTTTTCATAATAATGATGTGTAGTTGATGAGAGAGCTTTTTTCTACCTTGCTTATAGATTTCAGCTGGTATTTCATCAGAACCATATGCTTTGATGTTCTTTAGCCACTTAATGTTTTTCAAAGCCTCTAGATAAGTTGGTGCATCTGCAAGGTAGGCCTGAGCAGGGCTTTGTGCAATGTCTTTGACGGCTTTGTGTTTGACATCAGAATCTTGGTTCAGGAACTCTTCAAAGTGCTCCTTGCACAGTGCACTGATGGCGGAGCCGTCTTTATTGTTCCTTCCTCGGATCTCAGACGGATGGCTCCTTGTGGGCTTGGCCCACAGATAGCTTTGGTTATGCTAAAGAAGCTACACATTGTGACTGTTGGTAAACTTTTGAATCCCTTTTTCTCTGTCCTCCAATTACATGTTCTCTCATTCTTGAAGTTTCCTTTGGGTCTCAGCTTTAATGTTTTGATAAATGTGTTGTTTCTGTTCAAACTTAATGTCATTCTATCGAGTGCTGAAGGCTGTCCTTTTTCTGTTAAAGTATATGTGTGTATAATGGCAGGGGGCTCTAGGCTGTGCTATACAATGGCCAGGGAATATGGTGGATGTGTATGCATGTGTGTAAAAAAGACAAGAGGACTCTTTTGAATGGCTCTCTAACACAGTAGGAGTGCAAAGGGGATGGCTAGAGAGGTGAAAGACTCTTGGCTGGGGGATACAAGGAAAGGGGTCTTTTACCTGGGCATCAGGTAGCTTTAGCTCCAGGTGGCCTCTTGCTCCTCAGTAGCTTCCGAAACAAATGTGATGCTTCCAATGCTGGACAAACTGCAGAGAAGCTCCTGCTGCTAGGAGGAAGCTCAGGTTGCAGTCAGCAGCTGCTCTGCTGATGAAGGTAGAGACAGCTCTCCTGAATACTGTAGTCAGGCATACAGTCAGTGGGGTTGAGGGAATAGTGCTTTAACCGGGAGCTAGGTAAAAAGAAAGAATTACCTTGGTTAATAAGTCTGAGTGTGACACTTGCTTGAAACAAAACATCAAGCAGGAAGAAACACTAAATACATAGGGTAGACTCCTGCCCCACTTGCATCATTGGTGAAGCTCCCATTATCTTATCTTCTAAAGAGCCAGGATTTCACTCGGAATCTTTTTATGATTCATTGGCTTCAAGTGTTATTGCCCCTTTGTGCCCTTATAGCAAGAAAAAATAGCAGGGTGCCCACTTCAAAAAGCCCTAGATTAAACTGTAGGAGTGCAGCTGGCAGTACAGAATGGATCAGGATCGTCAGTTCTGAGGCTTACTCCCCTGCCGTGTTAATCTACAAGGAATGCCACAGGATTCGTTCCATTTCCCAAGGGGTGTAAAAATGGAAGGGTGTTTCCTTAATTAGGAAAATGTCTTTTTTATATTGGCACTGTGATGTTTAATCAATAATACTGTAATACTTCAAATTCAGGCAGCAGAGTTCATGCATGAGCCTCAAAACATAGCTTTAAATGTTTTTTCTACATACCTCCAAGTAGCAGGGGCTCTGAACGCTGTGATGCTAGGGCGGATGCAGCGTCCAACAGAAGCACGGGGGGCTCCCCAGTGTGCTCAGCAGCAGACCCGGAAGAGGACCAGAAGCACTTCCAGTCCACTTCCTGGTCTACCGGGGAGCACGCAGGGGTGGGTCCCCCCCACACCCTCCTGGCTTAGTGACTGGTGCCTCCTGGGTCTGGTGGGGGCAGGGGGCACCTGGGGTCTCCCTGCAGCTGATTGCCAAGCCAGGGGAACATGGGGGCAGACCTGGAAGTGGGCTGGAAGTGCTTCTGGTTGACTTCCAGATTTGCTGCTGAGCATGCTGGAGAGGCCCCTGTACTCCTGTGGGATGCTCCATGCACCCCTGCACCACAGCAATCATGAGCCACGCTACCACCTCAAGGAATGTAGGAAAAAAAACTTTTAAAGTTGTTCCTGTGTCCGAATCGCTGATTCACTGAATCGGCATCGAATCATCAGATTCGGATTCAGCCGAATCGATCAGGGACAGTGATCTGAATCAACAGATCGAATCACTGTCCCTGATTTGGGCCAAATCCGAATTGAATAGGGCCTGTTTCGCACAGCCCTACTGCTCTGTCCACTGGATCTTGCACTTTCAAATAAGATCAGGCTTCTTAAATAACATGCATGCTCCCTGAAATGAATAGCTGATATGTTTTCATAACCCAATTAAAAAACCCCAAAACACCCCCAAAAACTACTCTATGTGAGGCTTTCTATAGTATAACACATATCCCTAAAATAGATGGTTGTCAACATTTCCATTAGAAACTATATATTTTTCAAGAGTCTTACACAATACTCTGCAAACCTTTGGCTACCTTAAAAAGAAAGAAAGAAAGAAAGAAAGAAAAGCAACAATAAAAATTACCTAGATTTAATACAGCACTTTCTTGCCAGTGGATTTCAAACTACTGTACAAAGGAGAGGTAAGTTCCCTTACAGTCTTTAGTCATTACCAGTAACATTCATTCCTGCATATGCATAGCAAAGTTTTGTGGGTCTTTGCTTTCTGCCAGCGATGCATTTTATTATTTTAGACAAAGCTGAAATGATTTAAAAATTCATGCACTCTGTCATTTGCTTCATTCCTTCTGTTTATTTTCCTGAAGACTAGATGAAGCGATGAAAAAAATGTCTGCATGCTCCAGAGCTGCCAAGAGGTATGCAGGAAGCTTCTGCATTCTGGGAGAGTTATGGATGTCAGTTGGCATGCTGATGTCCATGTCCAGATGGTTGTCCCCTTGTGCCAGATAAAACAGCAACATGGGTGTCCCTGGAGTAAAGTAAAAACAAAACACAAAATTAAACCTCTTTAGTGGCCACAGTGTTGTAAGATTTCAGCAGCCTTATGGTTTATCAATCTAATTTCTCTACAGAGATCCTGCAGATAAGATTTATGCACCACAGAACACAATGGCGATTCTATACAGCACCATTTTTTACAAACATGACCAAACTGGCTTCATGTGAAATAAACAGACTTTCCAAACAGGACAAGATGTTCAGCAGTTGTCAAGCTGGATTATGGTTTTAAAGAGAAAAATCAAATGCTTTTGAATTTTACTTTATTTTTACCCAACGGCAAGGTTCCTTTTCTGCACTCATATATATTCATGACCTGAAGCAGACACCCATCTCGGAGAGACAGATGAGGCGTGTTGGAATCAATCCTGTCGTGATGTAGGGGGACAAATCTGATGAGCCAATGCAGATCTTGCCCAAATGTTCATTGTCACAGATACTGGGTGAACTGCCACTCTGATCCCTCCTGGTTTGTCTGAGTTCACCTCCCCCCAAAACCCCTTTTACATCTTGGGCCATCACTTCTTTTTAGCGTAGAATCACAGAGATCTCTCAGACTGGGCCCGAGACTGAAGTCCCATCTATCAGCTATGACTCCCTCAGAAGGTTTATGTCCAGTCCCTGCAATTCCATTTCCTCTAGGGCAGTAACTCTGGTCATTAGTGATCAACAAAATCCTTCAAGCAAAGCATCCTTCCTTTAGTACAAAGCCTCTCAGAACAAATTCACCTTACACACAACAAAGCATGCTCTAAGCATGTCTAGCTCTCCTGTAAGGCTTACCATCCTGAGAAACGAGAATGCCTAATTCCTACAGGTTACTGCACAACCTTTCTGACGGAGAACATTCGCCGCTAGAGAGCAGCTCTCATGCGATTCCCTGAACTGCCCCGGGTGACTGATGACTCCCTCTTCTTCTCAGAAGGCTTTTAGCTCTTACTATCTTCTCGTTAACCCAGTTCCCATCCTGACAAGACAAATCTAGTGAGAAGACAGGATTCTTGAAGCTGACAAAATGATCCATTGTTCCTCAATGTCCATTTGTTCCTAAATGGCCACATCTGCAAGTCAGGGCTCTACTTCCCTGTTTGTATTCTCCAGGATTTCCAGTACAAGCTACAGAATCCATCATGCTAACAAGGTTACATATCAAGATCCTTAGGTTTTCACAGGTCAGTTCCTAAAGTATTCATAACATTATTACGTTTCAGCTTCCCTTCTTTTACCATCAGATGGGGTACATTATCTGTAGTGTAGCTAGGCTAGGGTCAGTGGAGCACCAGCCCCAGACACCAACTTGTAGGGGGTGCCAGTATAGCCTTCTCCCCCCAAGGCACCTTTTCCACAGCAGGGGCAGCCTGGCCAGGTGAGCCAAGTAGGCAAAGACCCATGCCCCAGTGTCCATGGGGGAGGAAGGTAAGGAAGGCAAATGAATTGCAATCCCCTCCACTGTAGCAGCCTAAGCTCACGCTACTACAGCAGGATTTTCACATTTAATATGACTGCAGCTGCCAGCCAAGTGCAGAACCTGCAAAAGATTCCACTTCCCTACTCGCCTTTATTCTCTGCAATTCTCTTTAGCATAGTTTGGCTTTAATTGATATAAATCAAATTCCTTTTTTTAAAAGATTCCATAGAAATTGTTTCCATATGAATTAGGGTTAAACCAGGAAATAAAGTGCTTCATGTAATTTCTTAAGATGAATTAATAAAAAACTGTGCAAAGCCACAGGATTGCATTTTGATCACAAAACAGGCTTTCCTGAGATCTGTGCTTGGCTAGCTCTGCACTCATATAGATGGTTAGATCAGATGACCCTTGAGGTTCCTTCCAATCCATCACTGAAAAGGGAATAATACGTTCCCATTTTCCCGTCATTAAAATGGGAATAATACATGCTGCTCTGTTTCAACAGCTTTATGATATTTATGTTAAACATAATCATTAAGGCCCTAGTTCTGTTCCTATCCAAATGCCTGAGGAATTTTCATTCACTGTATCAGGAAAAAGATTAGATCTTAAAGAAGTGACAGCATTACTAATGCTATAGAGAAACAACATGTATTCCACAAAAGAGGACTTTAATATTAAACAGAATTCTCTGTTTAATATTAAGCTAAGAAAGCTATAGAACTTCTCTAAAATTTCTCTAAGAAAGCTGTATAAAATTTATGTTATGCACATGCAACATGGAGACCCATAGAAAATGTCACCCATCTAGAACTGCTGAATCTAAGTATCTAAACGAATGAAAGAAAATCTTACTAAATTATTACAATATCCCCTGAAATCCACTACAAATCTTCTTATGCAATGAGCAAGGCAGCTTAAACCAAGCCATTAAAGCAGAAATCCTCCAGAAGAAGGGCTTTACATATTTCCAAGCTAGTTTTAAAAAGGTCTGGCTGCTTTAGGACTTTTATAATTTCAAATGCAATAAATATTCTGGGAAATTCAGAAAATGCTATGTGCAAAGGTGTGAGGCATACTAGGGCCAGGACAACTGCGACAGGCTTAATCACAGGTTGAGGCAAAAGGAAAGTCCTGCCACATTACATCAAAAGGAAACTAAGAAGTGCTTGACAGAATTGTCAAGCTTTTAAAATTAGGGCTTACAGTATTTTGTAGGGTTAGGTTCAGGGCTTAAGCTGTGAAGGAAGCAAGGAGGGAATGCACTGTCCCTTTAAATAAAGCCAGTTATTGCCGATGGCAAAAATAGAAAGAAAGGAAATATTTACTAGACATGGGCTCCAAAGGAAAGCTGCGGATTCAAACATGCCCCCTTTGTGGGTGGGGAAGTACAGGATCTGAACTTTGCATCTGAGGACCATCATGTTCCTGTTTTCTCCAAGCCTCTAATGATTTCACTCCATGGGAAATGTGCAAAACCTACGACATGGACTCATTCCTAGTTGTACATATCTGCTCTCCATTGTCAACCTTCAACTCCATTCCAGCACCACCTAAAGGAAGCTGCTTTGAAGTCACTTGTGCAAGGTCCGATGTGATCAACACTCTCCACTGTGACTTGTTGCCTTCAGGTCTGGCAATTTCCTCTAATGCCAGAATTGAATCCCAGGTGTATCACGCTGCACTCGAGTAAACATCATCCTGCACCTGCATCGATTCCAGCATTAAAGGACATTGCCAGTTGCCTGGATGAAACTTTAAAGGGGCCGTATCTCAGCGTCTTACCGCTAGTTCTTGTGCTGCTGTATGACTAAACCTCCCTAAATGAAGAGATACTTCATTTAGGTCAAAAAGATAAACCCAAATGCCTGCTCAATGCGAAGCATGTCTTCATAAAAAAATAAAATAGTTTGCAAGGAGTTAAGAAGCTCTAGCTAGTTGCCTTCATGCCCAGGCTCCAATCCTGTCATGCGCTGATTCAAATGGGATAGGGGAGCATACAGCACTTCACTGGATCATCCCAGAGCTTCACAAGGAAGAAGCTGCATTAAGACTGCTTTACTACATGATGACTGCAGTCACTGATGCTAATCTAGCCAGTCATGCAGCAGCTATTCAGGGAAATAATTACATCTTGAATACATTTCATTACAAAGCTTTAAACTCATCTTATTACAAGCTTTAAGTCCATATTATTAAAAATGAACCTTTCTGCTTGGTTTAAGGAAAAAATGGCTATGGCATGAGTGGTAATGGAGCACACAAAATAAATGGAGCAACAGAAACAAACACTTTACACATTTTTGTGTGATTTCAGCTTGAGATTGTAATAATCAGAGAAGAGAATTAAAAAAAAAAAAACAGAGAAAAAATATTTCTCTACCAGAGCCATGAAGAGCTGGGGTGGGGCTGAGATGATAGATCTGCTATGCAGCCAAGGACCTATTCCTGCTCAGTGGAAGTTTTACCATTGATTTCAATAAGAGGAGGATCTGACACTAAGAGAAAAAGGGTCATGCTAGCAATAATAAGCAGTGACATATAAAACTGCTCATTGGAACATGAAGTATCGTTTTAGTTCCTTGAGCCTTCAAAGTGCTGATAATTCAATGAAATCTTTGATATATATGAGAGAGAGAAATAGGAAGATGTTAAAACTAGACCAATTTATCTAATCTACTTCCTTCCTCTCCTTCAAAATTTTGGATGATTCTTATGTATGACCTTCAGCTGAGCCTTTGTATATGTGGTTGCAAAAATAAGAGCATAATCAACCAAGACTTGGAAAAGCACATAAACAAACACAAATCCCAAAGAAAAACCTACAGCATCTCTCTGGTTTCTAGTTAAGTGGACAAATGTATGCAATGTCTGTTTTGGTATCGTTTGGCAGTTGTATTTTCAAGGAATCCCTGCTGATACATGAACATCAACTGACAGATACCCTATTTAGTCTAATATAAGATCCTGAATATAAGATGACTCCCCTCCCCATTTTAATTATTGGAAAATTTACACATTGGTTATAATTTTCCAGGTATAGAATCTAATTATTTGAGGTTTGCCTTGAAAGTGTCCCCCTCTCACTGCTGCAGCAGGGAAAATAAATCTGGAGAGTTAGGTAGTCTCCTTGTCCCCTCAGCTTCTTCCCCCTGCAGTGCCTTCCCCTGCTCCTTGCTATCAGACCACGCTCCCCCTGAGCACATGGAAGTGAGAGGCAAAGTTGAAAAGACGACCGTGAAATAAATACATAGATAAATGACTGCAGGTACCCATAGGCTTGATTCATCCAGAATTGATACGGACACACTTTTAAGCAGCACTTTTGCACCTAGTTATATATAGTACAAACTATGCGTGATATTAGTCCAAAACATCAGCGGTGCTTTTTGCAGGGGGTGCACCACCAATCTCAGGGGTGCACGTGCACCCACATACACCCCCTACACATCACCAGTGTATCATAGTTTCATAGTTAGTAGGGTCAGAAGGGACCTGAACAGATCATCAAGTCCAAGCCCCTGCCATGGCAGGAAAGAGTACTGGGGTCAAACGACCCCAACAAGGTGATTGTCCAGCCTTGTCTTAAAGACCCCCAGGGTAGGAGCCAGCATCACTTTGCTTGGAAGTTGGTTCCAGATCCTAGCCACCCTGACTGTGAAGTAGCGCCTCCTGATGTCTGAATCTACCCTCTGCCAACTTGTGACCGTTATTTCTAGTCACTCCTGGCAGTGCTCGGGGGAACAGGGACTCCCCCAATGCCTGCTGGTCCCCTATGACTAGTTTGTAACAGGCCACAAGATCCCCCCTCAGCCTTCTCTTCTGGAGGCTGAACAGGTTCAGGTCCCGTAGCCTCTCCTCATAGGGCCTGCCCTGCTGCCCCCGATCATGCGAGTGGCCTCCTCTGGACCCTCTCATGTTGTCCACATCCCTTTTGAAGTGTGGCGCCCAGAACTGGACGCAGTACTCCAGCTGCGGCCTGACCAGTGCCACATAGAGGGGGAGGATCACCTCCTTGGACTTGCTTGAGATGCATCTGTGGATGCACGACAAGGTGCAGTTGGCCTTCCTGACTGCCTCCCCACACTGCCGGCCCATGTTCAATATGGTGTCATTGATGACTCCTGTGTGCTTTTCTGCCACTGCACTGACGAGAAGGGAGTTCCCCAGCCTGTAGGGGAAGCACTACAGGTCTGCTGCTGGTTCTTCCTCCCCAGGTGCATTACCCTGCACTTGTCAGTGTTGAACCCCATCCTGCTCCTATTGGCCCACCCCTGTAACCTGTCTAGATCTGATTGCAGCCTATTCCTCCCTTCTAGCATGCCCATCTGACTGTAGGCATCAATACCACAATCTCCTAGTTTTTTTTATGAGAATGGGGTGAGAGACCATGTTGAAGGCTTCCCCAAAGTCCAGAAAGACTATATCCACTGCTACCCCTGCATCTAAGGATCTGGTGACCTGCTCATAGAAGGTCACCAGGTTGGTCTGACAAGACCTGCCCCTAACGAACCCATGTTGGTTGCCCTGAGCACAGTCTCCCTTGCTGGCCCCTTGTGGACATGCGCCAGGATAATTCTCTCAAAAAGCTTCCTCAGGAAGTAAGACTCATGGGCCTATAGTTACCTGGGTCCTCTTTCCTCCCTTTTTTGAAGATGGGGACCACACTGGCCCTTTTCCAGTCATCTGGCACATTGCCCGAGCACCACGAGTGCTTGTAAAGCCGTGCCAGAGGTCCCGCAATAACCTCTGCTAGTTCCCTCAGCACTCTGGGGTGGAGATATTAAATGACATCAGGTTGAGGTGTTCCTACCTTGCGAGCCTGTCCTGGTTGGCCTGGTTTACTAATTAACCCCCCACTTATGATTGGTACCAGGTGTTCTTGTCTAAAATCCTGAGATCCTCCAAAAAATTATATGCAAATGAGGCTCAGAGCACCCCGGTGCAGCTCTTCTTTGTTATATAGGATTTTCTTACAGAAAGAAAATGGCATGTATGGTGCCTTGTACAGAGAGCTAATAGGAAAAGATAAGCTGAAACAAAATGTGCATTTTGTGATGCATCAAGAAATCTCTTTCAGTAAAGTAGATGAATTTATGTCCATTAGGCAGCATGAAGGTCATGTAGCAGAAATCCCAAGGGTCAGGCTAGCATACAAATATGGAGTATGTCTTGCTTTGTAAAACATTCACAGGCAAGAAAAATTTACAAAAGAATAGTAATTTACTGTAGCCTGGAAGGTGTTAATTTAAGTGTAAAGAAGAAAAATATGACCTAATAACAACAGGAAAAACGTCCCAGCAAATCTTCATCTAAAGTAGAAAAATCTGCAGCCTGTATTGATTTTCTTCTTGTAATGTTTGGAAGCCAAAGACTTTCAAGATTAATAAACAGCCATGTTAATAAAACAGAAAAGTCAGTCCATTTCTTCATCATTACTGGGCCTGAGAGGAAAAAAAAAATCAAATTTAAATCCATCCTAAATTCATGACCATGCCAATTTTGGATTGTGCTTCTGGAGCAACCTTGATTTCCAAACTGGCTTCATGTTTAAACTGATTTATTTTTATCTCTGGAAAACTAAAATTGAGCTTTGCTTTACTGCTTTCCATATTAACTTTCTGGACAATGATATGAAAATTCCAGCGTGCAATGGTGCAAGATTTTATATGGATCCTTTATTTTATTTTCTATTAGATTTTATTTTCTTCATGTTCTTATGTGTGTGTATCATCCTTTCATGTTTGAACCCCTATCCTACCTAATCTGTCTGTGGTTAGTGGTACTCAACTGGAAAGTATTTTGAACCTGAGCAAAGAATGGAAAAACAATTCTACAAGTTAGTTAAATCTGAATTTTGGTTTGGTAATGTTTGCCATCCTTCCAGTATATTCTTTTACAATGGACTGAGCATCTTACTGGATGAAGAAAAATGTACAGAGTTCTATCAGCGCCCATTAGAAATCCATGCAAGCTGGTCAGAACAATTGTTCATTCAGCCCCTGCCTCCTGCTCTCCAGAGTCAGAACCAAAAGTTTTCTCTCCAAACTTTCTCTGGCTCCTTCTTCCCTAAAAGCGAGGCAGTAACGTTTCAGTCCTAAATCTACCAGTAAATTGGCATGTTACTAATAAGACGATACTATAATACAAACACACACTCCCATGCAATTGTTTGAATACATTATGCAGTGTTTGTTTGTTTTTTAACCACAATAAGACATACATTTCTGCAAAAATCACTGCATATCAAACCTAGATTTTCATCAGCACATGTTGGTAACCAGAATGAAAACTGTTGGCCTGAACCAGATCAGCCAGCTAGCAGCACTGAAGACGATGTTAAACTAATTTTAGTGGGTTTAAGTCTTACTTTACATCTCTGTAATGGACAGCACATGCTGGAAATAATTTATGGATGAACTGGACAGAAAGAGCCAAAACTTTGACATTTTCCACAAACAGTTTACAGATCAAGTGAGGCAATTACTCACTCAAAGTATAGGCCCAAAAGGACATATATCAGAGAGTAGTTAGCAGCATCAGTCCACAGTCCAGCAGAAGGTAGGGCAGAGATGCACCTTAAAGTCTAATTCAGAAATGAATAAGCAGGGGGATGGGGGGTAGGGTTCAGCGGTACAGTCGAACCCTCTTTCCTTGCCGCTGCTATCCTCAGATGATGTGGGTGGAAGGGGAGTTCCAAAGCCGCTCCTGCCCTGATCCAGCTGTGGGTTGCTGCTGCATGGGGTGCTAAGCTCAGCAGGGGATAGCGGCAGCAGTGGGCAGGTCTCTTCATCCTGCACCTGCTCCTTGCCATTTCCCAGATCCTCCTTCCAGCTCCCAGCCTGTGGAGGAAACAAGGTAGGAGGAGGAGAGATACAGGCAGGGAGCAGGTGCTGAAAGAAAGCACCTGCACACCGCTGCTGTTATCCCTGGCAGATCCTGGCACCCTGCACAGCTGCTTCTCACAACCTCTGGCTTGAACGGGGCAGGAGCGACTCCAGGGCTCCCCCCAGGCCTAGGACAGTGGCAGTGGCAGGTGGGTCTCCTCCCTTTGTGCACTTGCTCCTTTCCTGGCTCCCCAGTGTCCCCCACTAGCCCAGGAGCTTCAGCAGCACCTCAGTCCCATTTCCTATCATGATCTGAGGGGTGGTGTCCCACACCTTCCCCCCTTTGTAAATCCTGGGTTCACCTACTGGCATACTGTCAGATGGTATGAAAGGACTTATAGGACATATATTCTATTTGTACGCTGTTATAGTGATAACAACACAGGAGACTGAATTCAATATACACCTCCCTGCAAACCAGAACTTTTCTAACTATGGGTTGTCTGATCTCTTGAACTGCTTTGCATTTTTAGGGTCAATCTAAATAACTAATTACTGTCCTTCTTGTTAAAAGAACAAATTGTAAGCACATCTGCAGTATTGTTTTCCTCTGATGCACATCAATTGTTACTGTCTGAGAAGCATCCTGCCAGCTCGTTGAGCTGGAGACACAAATTAAGTGTTAAACTGTCCTTTGACCTTTCAATGTTATGCTTTGCACTATGTTGTAAATATATTTGCCTTGTAATATAATATTTCCCTGCAATTTAGAAGACAAAAAAAAATATCTGAAGGAGGAGATGGAGTTAGGGGTGACACTCCTCTACTGCAGATCATAATACACCAAAGCTATTTAGTCTTATGCAACTCTTCTCTTGACACTGTATCCCTTGTATCTGCAGAGCCAGTGATATTCCTTTTTCTGATATGCTTGACTGGCTATTTTAAATTACATATTGGACTTAGTAGTTTATCATTCTCTACAAAATTTCTATGCATCTGCTAAAAAATGATAATGTATAAGCTAACCCAAGGACTTGGGGTGTAGGGCTCTAACAACTTTATGAAGAAATATAAAACAAGACAGCAAGCTCTCTGCTCCAGCCGACCAGGGAGGTGTGCTCTAGGACCTCCCAGCTTCTGGTCTGGGTCACTGCAGGCATGTGGCTGCAAGTCTAGAATCGAAAATGAATGTTCACTTGCTTATCTATTCACTCTCTGCAGCTTAGACTAACCTGCAAAGGTTGAATTGATTCAGCCTGGGGCTTTTTGGCTGTCTGTACTTAGCCTAATTTCCACGCATCAGAGAAAAACTGGTGAATTCCATGTTTGTCCTGGATTAGTGGAAGTGTTTTATTGTTCTGTCTACATTGCTCCCCATCCCCTGCCCCGTCCCTAGAGTGCACATAACTCTCAGGGTAGGAACAGATGTTGGATTTGTCCCAAGACTGACTGTACCAGTGTTTGCCCCGGCATAGAAAAGTTGTGGGATTGGCGTGTACACATGTTGCCCTTCCAGTTGATGTTTAGTGATGCAACTTTGCTGCCACTGATGCAAAAATGCAATCCATAAAGTTTTTCCAGATATCCAATATAAATTTACTTTGCTGAAACTTCAGGCCATTGATCTGTATCTTCCCCTCTGCAACAAGAGAAGAAAAGCACTTTCTAGGCCTGTGCAAAGAGGCTAACATTCACTTTGGATTTGGATTCAGCCAATTCAGGGCACAGTGATTCGATTTGGTGATTCATATCACAGTCTCAGTAGATTCAGCCCAATCTGATTCAGTGATTTGGCTGCTGCCGAATGAGCCGCATCTCTGAATCACACAGGCCCATCCCCTGCCCACTCTCCTAGCCCTGGCAATGGCTGCCCTGCCCACCCCAGCTCTGGCTCTTTATGGAAACCGCCCCCCGAAAAAAACCTTGGGCTCACCGGTTCCTGCCCAGTGGAGGGATGATCCCTGCTGCCCTCCACTGCCCCACACCATGCCCTGAGGCTGCTGCAGAAGCTGGTGAGTTCAGGGGGTTTTTTGGTTATTATTTTCTTAAAGGGCTGGAGCTGGGGTGGGTGGGGCAGCCATGGGGAGGGGGCTAAGAGGGGAGGAGGTTGTGGAACTTGGGGAACAGGCAGGGGATAGGGCCTGGCAGGGGTCCCCCCATGGTCTCCTCCCCCACCCCCCACTTATCAGCTCTGAGTCCGGCTTCAGCTCCCTGCTGCAGTGGGTGGGGACTGCCCAAATCATCAAAGCTCTCCAAATCTTTTCTGAAGCTATTCGGAGAGCTTCAAATCAATTTGGACCTTTTTATTGGTCCCCGATTCAATTCGGATTTGTAGATTCAGCCACCAAATTGGGCTGAATCACCTCTGAATCAAATCAGCACCCAAAGCTTCACACAGCCCTAGCACTTACCCTCCTCTTTACAGCAGCGCTTCAAGTATTTTAAGAACGCTGTCACGTCCCCTCTTAAGCGTCTTTTCCATAAGCTGAACATGCCTAGCTCCTTCAGCCTCTCCTCATATAACTTGCTTTCCAAGCCCTTTATCATGTTTGTTGCCCACCTCTGGACCTTCTCTAATTTCTCCATGTCTTTTTAAAATGTGGAGCCCAGAACTGCACACAGTTCTCCAGATGAGGCCTAACCAGTGCCAAGTAGAGACGCACTATCACCTCCTGTGTCTTAGACCTAATGCTTCTACTGATGCTGCCCAAAACTGCATTGGCTTTTTGTGCAGCTGCATCACATTGCAGTCTTATATTGAGTCTGTGGTCTACCCAGATTCCCAAGTCCTTTCTGTAGATCTGCCATCCAGCCAGGTGTCCCCCATTTTGTATTTGTGTTTTTGATTATTCCTCCCATGTGATGGCTGTTTGTAGTCTGAAGGGTTGCCATTATAATCTGCCTTCTTGGAAGAATGACATAACCAGTTCTCCTAGCAAGTGCCCATATTACCCCAAGTTGAAGGAATATACGAGTACTGCATCACTAATGAAAGTGTTATTGGGAACTCTGACTCAGGATTTAGTTGTTTCTTTAACTTAAAAAATAAAATACCTATCAATTGGTGGAAGTACACTGTAGTAGTCTAGCATACTGCCATTTAATTTTTCAATAAATAATTCAAAATAGTGTTTTATACTGATGTTGGCACAAATATAACTTCTTCATAACAAATTGCTTGGATATTCAATATTCAACTGATGATGAAATGAGGAGTCAGATAAAGCAGACTCTTGCTTACCTGCAATGATTTCATCTCATTTCCTGTAAATGGAAAGATGAAGTCATGCTTGTTAAAAACCTGACATGTGATTGAGAAGATCAGAATTTAATACTGTGCTCTCACAAACAGCAGTCCTGACCAAGACAGGAGAAAATTCCATTATCTTTTTGCTGAGAAAGATGGCAAAGTTTCTAAAAGCAAAAAGGTCGGCAGAATAAACAGCTTATTATGGATTTTTTTTTAAGTACAAGACACATGATTATAAATCTAAATTAAAATTATTACTATAATATGCCTGTGCAACTATTTCTAGTGGTCGCATAGTTTCCATTATGCTAAATGTTTTTACAATTTTAAATTATTTTTCTTGCTTGGAAACAATAATTGCACTTTATTTGCATTAAATGACTTTTAAGTTCAGGGTCAGATTCAACATTGCCATAATGGAACATGTGGAGCTCTTAAAGAGTGTAATGAGAAGCATTCTACTCTCAGTACAATGAGCATATTCCTCAGTAATCTTGAAAACTTCACAAAGCACAGTGAACACCTCGACCCCCATAGTGTTTCAGCATCTAATGTGTCACTGCCAAGACATTAATCCTAATTCCAAGGTGGCTTACTGTCAGCAGAGTTTTAATAAAACAATATGCTGAAACAAACAAAAAAATAGATCAGAAGAACCCAAAAACCAGATTTGCAGAAGTGGTGCATGCAAAAATGCCATGCGTACACACTTTCACACTGCTGAGCCTGAAAAAAATAAATTTTCCATTTAAAAAAAGTTCCCAGTTCCTCACTGTTGGGCACAGGTCTATGAGGTGGACTGGAATTATGAGACAAGAAAATAGGTCTGGGAGTTAGGACTCACTGATTCTCTTTCCATCCCTGCCCTTGAGTCTGTAAGAATTTGAGCAAGTCACTTAGACAGCCAAGTCGCTTAGACAAAGCCTTGTAAGCATGGGGACCCACAGACATGTACTAAAACAACTGGACTGGTATTCAACAGCATGAGCACCTAACAGTTTCCAATAAAGTCAATAGGAGTTGGAAGTGGCACAACCCTGTTCAAAGTAAAGCCAAAAAGGAGTATTCCAAACAGGGCACCCTGTTTTGAAACACTTTGACCCTCATATTTCTGATCCTCAATTTCATCAGAATATCAAATAGAGTGGACACAAAATCAAATTACTAAAATATGTCAAAAAATTCAATAGGCCATGCCATACCCAGAAGATAGGGAGACATTGCCATAAAAAGGCTTTCCATTTCTCTCTTATTGCCATGAAATTGAAAGGTTGTGCAACACAGCTGAATTAACACATTCGGGGTTTTTTGTGGATTGTAACTATCTGACTACTGTTGCATTGACACAATTTTGCATTTGAATCTGATTTCCAAGATGGCCACATCTTGTGCGAGTATAAGCCCATGGTTGCACCCACAATGGATTGTAGCTGGAAATGGGCACAGAGGTGACTAGCTGTGTTGGTCTGAAAATAGGCAGAAGGTGATACAGATGGCACTTAGAGACTACATTAGTTCACAGAGACGGGAGCTTTCATAGGGAACAACCTACTTTATCAGATGTTAGGCATCTGGAAATGATAATCATATAACTATTTAACTATGCCTGCAACCTGGTTTCCTCAGTATTACAGAGAAATCCTATTATTGATAATAGGGACAGACAGATTGATATGCCTGTCATTTGCAAGCATAGGTAATGGCGCACAGAAAACTGTACCTATATAATCAGAGATCGACTTGGAGCCCCTTCAACAGTTTAGTCTAATTTGTACAATGTTCTTAGTTCCAGTCCACTGTTTAACAATGTTTTCTTTTATAACACAGCAGTTCTCTGAGTGACTCATAGCAAATCACAGCTGACAACACAGAGTTCATACAAGTCACATTTAATGGACATAGAAAACACATCTTTACATATAAAAGAGTTTTGCAAGTTCAGAATGAGTGGCACTAAGAGGAAAGGCTGACTTGATAGAAACATGGCACTGCAGTATCCAAGTAATTATTGTTTTTGCAAAGGCTGGTTGCTAATCCAGCCTGATCTGGGATTTACTGCCCTTTTCAGCAGATCAGGAGCCATTTTTGTTTTCTTGAGTCGGAGAACAACTATTCTAGGAAAACGTAGACTCCCAAATAAAAGTAAAAGCAAAAAATGTGACCACTGGGACAGGTTTAATACTTTAGATGTTGATTTTTTAGGGTTTTTAACTGAGGTATGGCAAAAAATGTATATCATGCATTTATAGGAAGGTTAGTCCAGCCAATTATGTCATAGGTCTTCCTGAAGTCACTAGCAGTGAACATGGCATATATAACATTCATGTCAGCTGAAGGATGTGGAGGCCAATACAGTTTATAAAAGCTACTCTGTACATCATAGAGAAAGCTGTTCTGGTAGAGACAGTGGTTCCCAGGGCTGTAGGTTAATAAAGAGTTTTGAAGAGAAGTTTTGGGAACTTCACTCAAATAGAACATGTAAACACTAGGGCTGTGTGAAGCTTTGGTCCCTGATTCAATTCAGCGGAGATTTGGCTCGATTTGGTGGCCAAATCTCCAAATCTGAATAGAATCAGAGGACCTCTTAATCTCTCCTAATCGAATTTGGAACCCTCCAAGTTGATTCAGAGAGATTCGGAAAGATTCAGTGATTTGGACATAGACACAGCTTTAAATGTTTTCTCTACATACCTCGAGGTACCGGTGTGGCTTTTGAATGCTGCGATGCTGGTGCACATGGAGCATCCCACAGAAGCATGGGGGGCTCCCTAGTGTGCTCAGCAGCAGACCAGCAAATGGACTAGAAGCACTTCTGGTCCACTCCCAGGTTCGCCAGGGAGTCCTCAGCTCCCCCCCCCCCAGCTTGGTGACTGGTGCCTCCTGGGTCTCAGGGGCACCCAGGGTCCCCCCATGGCCAATAGCCAAGCTGGGAGGGGTGTGGGCTCCCTGGCAAACCCAGAAGGGGGCCGGAAGTAGTTCTGGTCCACTTTCAGGTTCACTGCTGAGCACATGGAGGCTCCCCCCCCACACACACACTCCTGTGGGATGCTCCATGCGTCCCAGCATTGTGGCATTCACAAGCTGTGCTGGTACCTCGAAGTATGTAGAAAAAACACATAAAGCTGTGTCTATGTCCAGAACACTGAATCTCTGAATCAGCAGCGAATCTTCAATTTCAGATCTGGCCAAATTGAATCAGGGACAGTGATCCAAATCAACAAAGTGAATCACTGTCCCTGATTCGGGCTGAATCTGAATCTGTATTGAATACGGCCCACTTCACAACCCTCTAGTAAACACTGGGTTTAGTTTCTGGCTAGGAAGGTTAATGGGACTCAATAGGTTCTGGGCAGTGACCCCTGGAATTTCAAGAGTCTACCTGCTGGTCTACAGATGCGATATTCTTAAAAAGTCGGCACATGTTGTTATGTTGTTACAAAGCAGACGTGTATTTGTTACATCTTTCAGGACAGGTAAAGGAGGAGGTCTGGAAGTATATTTACTTTCTTCAACCACATGTTTTGATGCCTACAAAAGAGATCTTCAGAATCTAACAGCTGTGCCCAAACCCCGATACCTAGGTGAGCTCACTTTGGTCAAAACTGCTGAGTTTTGGTGAATAAAACACAAAGGGCTTCTTTCTGCTTCCACTGAAATCAGCTAGACTTTTGCCATAATCTTCAGTAAAAAGAGTGGTGAGCTGAAAGATGCTATAGCTCAGGTAACTCAGGTATACACTCCCCTTCTCCAATTGAAGGGGATTGTTAGCTGGCAGGTGTGCTGTGGGGTGGGAACTGCAGACTGCTCAGTTTCCCTCCATGCCTATAGAACCAGGCCAGGCCAGTCAGGGGACTTAACTATATACACATTTATTTACATTAACTTATCACAAGGAAAAGAAACATGGATATAAACATGTGTACAATATATATTTATAGGATATCTAAACAAACAACATAAACAATACCCTATGGGTAAATGCTATAAAACCTTACACAAGTGCTCCAGGTACCAGTAAGTATCTGATCTGAATCAGATAAACCCCAAAATAAGCATAGATGGCCAACAGATAAACTATAGATAAGTATGGGTGAACAATAAATAAGCCACAAATAAATACAAACAAATAACAGGTGAAATAATAGCAACAGGGGGTCCCAGTAGAGCCCTAGGACCCTACTCATTTACTAATTAACAAACAGGAGAGTTCACAAAATATAAGGCATGACATCACACCACTAATGCGCAACAACCTCTCCCCCTCCCCTCAGGAAAGGGGTGTGACTTAACTCCTCTTGCTGCCTCCTGATTGATGGATGGGCTCCACCAATCAAAACGGCAACATTTCAAGCCTGGGACTCAACCCAAGCTCAGAAAGGCAAGCCTGCTTCAATGCTATTCCTCTTACAGACTCATTTCTTCCACAGCACCCCCAGGCAATAAACATAAACGACATATGTAATGTAGAGTTACTCTGTCCTCCAGGCTTCCCTGTGCTCTTCTCTCCTTTTCTTCTAGTTAGATTTTTGCTGCTCAAACCAGCAGGTGCCTTTATTTCTGTGCCTACTGCCAGACATACCAGTGTTGATTTACAAAGACATTAAATTTACTAACACAATCCTCTTACCTATTAATTAGGTTGCAAAGCCAAGCACTTAGAAGCTAGGAAATTCTTATGGTTGCCTGTAATCTGGGTGGTCCAGGCCTTTTGTATGCCTATCCTATGCAGGGTTGTTTTTAAAAAAGGTATGTTAGCATATGCTGAAAGCCTGTGTCACAGCATGTACACAACAGAGCAGAGGAACTTCTGAGTGTTTGATTTAGCTTTAAGCAGTTTTTGGCTTGAGTTCTTCCTCTCTTTCTTTTCCTGAAAAAGGTAAAGACAATATCTATTCTGCATAACTGTAATATGTTCCCCCAAAAGCAAAGGATGTTTTCCTGGGGCTGAGTCCATGGATGCTTGTGGTGAAACCCACACTGACCTAAAACACATTCCTTCATCCCTAGTTAGGGAAGCTTCTGCCCCGTGGTTTGTCACGAGAAGGGCGATTAGTCTCTCCTGCCACGTGCTGACTCTGAGGAGTTACTGGGGGATGCCAGCCAGTAGGGTTGTGCGAAGTTCCGGTGATTCGATTCAAAGGAGATTGGGTGGCCGAATCTCCAAATCCAAATCGAATTGGGAGACCAGTTAAAAGGTCTGAATCAAATCATAAGCCTCTGAAATGATTTGGAAAAGATTTGGTGCCACTTTGGAGATTCAGCCATAGACTAAACAGGCAGCAGTCCTCACCATGCCGGACACAGCTGCCTTCAGCTGGTAAATTTGTTGTGGTGGGCAGAGCGTAGAGGGAAAGGGTGTGGGGGGACAGATCACTGCAAGGGAGGGACTGGGGCTATGGCTGGGACAAGCTGCCCAGCTGGAGCGGTGGGGGGGGGAGGGGTGCAGGACTTGGGGAGGGGAGTGGGGGGTGTGGGATGTGGGCACAGCAGCGCTGGGAGCGAGTACTATGCCTTGCTGCCACTTGCTCCCTGCTGCTGCTTGCCCCCTTCTGCCCAGAGTGAGCCGCCCCTTCATTGCGCCCCCCCTGCCCCGGCTGGGCAAGGGGCAGCAGGCCAAAGCCTCTGCTCCCAGCCCTGCTGTGCCTGCATCCTGCATGCCCCCATTCTCACCCCCGAGTCCTGCACCCCACTGCCCCAGCTGGGCAGCTTGTCCCAGCCCCAATCCCTCCCTCGCTGTGGAGGCATTGATCTGCCTTCCCATGCCCCTTCTCTCCCCCCTCCACCCACCCAAACATACTTACCAGGTGGAGGCAGCTGTGTCCAGCATGGTGTGGACTGCTGCCTGTTTAGTCTGTGGCTGAATCTTCAAAGCAGCGCCGAATCTTCGGATCCAATTCAGCCAAATTGAATTAGGACAGCGATTTGAATCTCCGAATTGAATCGCTGTCCCTCCAAATCGGCCGAATCCAAACCTGAAGCGAATACTTGCCGCTTCGCACAGGCCTACCAGCCAGGTTCTTATCAGCCAGGCTTTGACAGAGGTTCTGCTTACGCTGCAGTGGTGGGAGACACGAGCTACTGGACCCATATGCCAGGTGGGCCCAGTGCTTTATGAGAGGGCACAGCCCTCTTACGCATGAGAGCCCCTGGCTTCCACCCACCGTTAGCAGGTCAGCATAGGCTGCCGCCACTGCTGCTCTGGTGGCAGCCTGAGCCGAGCCTCTAAATGTTCAGCCACTTTGGCAGGTTGCCAGTATTTTCTAGTGGAGAGCAAGGGAAACGGTGGGTGTTAAAAAACACACTTTATGTCTCGATCAAATCTGAATACAATTTCACTGGACGAAGGACAGGTGCTTCTGTAACTTTGGGATTCTTCCTGCTGAAAATCAGATCTCTACTGTGATGAATAATGAAGAAGTGAAAACTTCTCAAAGAATCTCTTATAATGAAAGGTGTTAAGCAACTACGTATGTTTGCCAGCTTCCTCTGTACCAGCAGGAAAAATAAATAATTGGATACTTTAGGCCCAGAGTTGCAGAAATATGCTTGTATGAATTCTCAGAAAACAGCAACAGATGCATCAGATTCACTATTTGGAAATGTAGTTAAATGATTGGCTTGCACAGTTCCAGTAATTGCACATGAAAAGTCAGGCTTGTACCTTCTAAGGAGTGTGTGCATTTACGTACAAGAAGGGTTGCGTGCGTGCAGGAAGGGTTTTTCTGAACAGAATATCAGGAGGCAAGTGACTAAAGCAGTTTCACATGACAGACATGAATGAGGATTATAACTCCGCTTCTTGAAACTTGTTTCATTTGGGCAAAAAATACAGATGTGTCTCGAAGGCATAAGGTAGTAATTCAAGGATCCAAAGACTGATATTCAGATCAATAATGCTGTCTACAACTGTAGCTTACTGGTAATGCTAAACATTTCCTAGCACACAGATCTTTAAAACACGTGTTATCATCACTGAGATACAGTGGCACATTTTTAATCTTGGCTTGTAAGGATACTCTATTGATTTTATTTAAACTCCCTAATGGAGGATGTGAAAATATTCTGATAAATAAAGATCCAAAGTAGCTTGAATACAATATGAATTATTTAGCGCTTTCACACCCTGAACATAAAGCAGATGTATAATCCCATAAGTATCATTTACCTACTTAACCAAGGAAGTCTTAGAGGAGATACCTGAGTAATATGTCTAAGTATCTGCTGCTCGTGAGAATCCATGGTAGTTATGACTTGTTGCCTGAAAGTCATGTACCATCATATGAGAGGTACCATGCTCTCTCCCCATGCATGCTCTTTCCCCATGCTCCCACCCTCTCACCCCTGCCACTGACAGCAGCAGTGGTGTCTGGGGGAGCTCCACGCTTGCCGCCGCCGGGCTAACACCTCCGCTGCGCTCCCACCACCGTTCATGAACGTAATTGTGGATTTCCCCATTCACAGGGATCCTCAGAACTTACCCCCTGTGAATGGCGAGGGTTTCCTATACTGCAATAGTGCAGATGCTTTTCGACTAGCAGAGAAACTAGGGCCGTTCTTATACTGGTGCCAAGTGATATTTGGTTTGTAAAAGACAAAATGACATTGTCTCATACACATGCCATACTTTACATGAATTTTAGGTTGCTACCTGAAAATCCAAAAGATAAATCTTTGAGTCTACGTACCAAAAAAGCATGGATAAGGTTTTCATAGAAATCATAGAAAATTAGGGTTGGAAGGAACCTCTAGTGGTCATGACCATCCCCAACTAGATCATCCCAGTCAAAGCTTTGTTTATCTGGGTCTTGAAAACCTCCAAGAATAGAGCTTCCACCACCTCTCTGGGTAACCCATTCCAGTGGTTTATTACCCTCCTAGTGAGAAAATTCTTCCTAATTTCTAACCTAAACTTCCCTTGCTATAACTTGAGACCATTGCTCCTTGTTCTGTTTTCAACAATATGCCACCCAAACACTATTCTTAACCAAGAAAACCCCTATGCATTATAACAAAATCACCAAAACTAAATTCTTCAGAGCACAGGGCCAGGCCCCACTGGTATATAATTTGCTGAATTCAGAGATGAGAAAAATGAATAGCACTGGGTAACACCAAACATAGGTTAACATATGTTCATGCTGTCCAGACATGCAAGTATATACTTGACCTTCATTCATAATTGGAATTATATACACAAATTAGAGTCAATTGCTTTACATCATTAAACTACCCCTTATGACAAATAGCCTGATTGTGAGTGTTAAGCATGCCTGCTTATGAATAGCGGATGAGTATTGTTAGCTTTCATGCCCTCACTGGCTATGTCTAAACTGCTCAGCGGTTCAGACCATATCTCACTGGGAGCAGTGTCTTCACACATGGGTCACTGGGTAGCCTGCTTCTGTGCCATGGCTAAAGGACCTAGCAGGGCTAAAACATCCAAAAAAAGCATGCTGAGGACATGCAGGCTACTGAGGCAGGTTGCACAAGATCTTGAATGCCCTCAGGGACTGCAAGAATTGGTTGTGTGAGATGGTGAGACAGATCCATCTGGCTATGGGCAGATTAATGGCTGACCAGCACAACAGGAATTATGCTGAACCCAGGCAGCAGTCTCAGACCCAGGAGGACTGGCAAATAATAACCAGGCTCCTTGCAATGATTCTGTGCCTGCTGGTCATCAACCCTACCAGCCCTGCTCCTTCCGGGGAGTAGGACAGGCCAGTGTGGATCTGTGCTCTGCCATCTAGCAGTCTGCAGTCAGGCTCAGAACATCCATCTTAGAGCCAAGGTCTTTTAGTTAGAAGTAATTATTGCTTAGATTGATTTTTTCATGATTCATACATCATTACAGTAGTAAAATGAAATTCCTCTGTTGTAGTAATTATGCATCATTTTCTTATAATAGCTGTTCTGTGGTTTAATTGTGGCTAATATATGGTTTGTAAATAGAGGTTTCTACGTGCTTTGTTTTGATTCTTCACTTCATGTTCCTTGTGTGTAAGAGGGGAACTGTAGAAGGGTGGAGAATTGGGGTCGCTGGCTTGTAGAAGGGCGAGGGGAAGGGGGTTGCTGGCTTGTAGTGGATATTAGCAGTTAGTCAAGCCTGCAACTCATTTTGAATTTGCTTTGTTCTCCATTACTGCCAGTCATCTGTTTGAACTCCTGATCCCTGAAAAGCTGCATGCGCTCAGCAGAAATATTATGTGTACTGCACCCACTCAATTAGTGCATTAACAAAATTCTGGGCCAGCCCACCACCACCTGTGCTTGGTTTGGCCACTGTGTCTTGCTCTGGTCAAAATAATAAAAGCCTGGGCCTTGAAAGCCCCTGTCCCCCTTTAAACTCCCCCCTTGGGTGGGGTGGCCAGGAAGCATTGAGAAAGTACATGCACTCAGAGGAAATATTATGGCATTGTGCGGCACCCCCAGTTATTGCTCACTGATGTACCCCACGGCACCCACACCCACATTCTGGACAACCCCCCCCCAGTCCAAATGTCGGTGTGCTCATTTACTTTGATTTAGCTTACCTCCCCGCCACAACCCACACCTCTATGACCTTCCCATGACTGTAGACAGACATGGATGAAAATTCATTTTCATTTCACCAAACCATTTATTATATTGTCTGTAACTGAAGCAGAACTGAAAAAATGCAGGAATACAATGCCCATGCCCCAATTTCCTACAAAAGCAACAGTACCAACAGCTAAAAACCCATTATCCATCATAAGCTCTCTTCCCCTTCCCCTCTGTGTCCCCTGTGTCTCACCCTCCCTTTCTTCCCTAAAGTGTAGCGGCACTCTCCTTGGCTTGCTATAGTAGGGGGCCCTCACTCACAGGCACAATGGCTGTTGCTGAGGTTGTCACTATGGGGGGCTGATCACAGAGAGCGGTCTCTATATGGGTCAACTCATGGAAAGGGGCACACACAGTGGATGTTGCATGGGTGGTCCTGGGGTAGGGGAGGGCAGCTCATGAATGGGTGCCAAGGTCATGCACCTAAGGAGCTCATCTCTAAATGCCCTCCATTTGCCAGGTCTCCATGATACCCTGACAACACTGTCTGGCCAGGTCAAGGAATTCCCTTCTGCTGATCATGATCTCCTGGCGAGCTGCTGCCTCTTGCTCTTCAACCTTTCAATACACCTCCCAGAGTTCATCCTGCCATTCATGCGTGGACCCCACTCATGATTCCAAGGCTACCACCAAACCCTCCATCAAGCTTTCTCTTGACCATCACTGCCTGTGGAGGTGTTCACACACTCGCTCCAGTGGATACAGTAGCTGCTAACAGGAATTGGAAAAAAGATGGTCTACTCCCTGTAGTAGATGGACTATTAGTGATCACCAAGCAGCATCCCTGCCACTTGGCAAATTAATACAGCCACCTGCAAAGGATGATTACGTAGGAACTCAGATATCTCCCCAGTCCACTAAGGAATTCAAGCAGTGGACATATTTGCTGCTTACAAAATTAACACTCTCCCTTCTCCTCATTGCATCTGGCCTTGGTGCAAAATCCTGGCTAGATCCACATAAGCTCTAGTCATCCAAACTCATATAATGCCCTTTCTCCATAATTTAAAAGTCCCTGGGTGTGGATACTCAGGAGTCTCTGGCACCAACACTTATCTTTGGGCCTCTGGAATTTCTGGCATATCCCATAAGTCCAGGGACAGTGCCATTGTGGAATCCGATGCATCCTCCTCCTCTGGGTTATACAAGCAAGGCATCAGGGAGAGTGGGGTCATGGTTAAGACCACTTCATCTCAGTTGTTCCCATCCTCCAGCTGCTGCTAGCACTCACTCCCCACCTCCAACAGGTTGCCCAAAGGCTGTGCAGTGCATATCATGAAGCCCGCTGCAGTGGCAGGACAGTTTGTAGACTTTTTCAGGCTAAGTGAGTCCATGACCTCCTGCACCCCCATCATCCCAAAGGATTAGAGGCAAGCTTCACCTGCATCCTTCATGAGAATGCAGGACAGTTGCTCATAAAATGGAGCTAGTGTGTGTCCTGCCCCAAAATGAGAATTCTGGTCCTTAGCCCAATGGAAAGCATATTTCAGGGCCTTTATCTTGCTGTGGCACTGTGCTCAGTCCCATTTGTGGCTGCACACCTTCATTTCCTGGGCAATGGCTGCATAAACTTGCTTATTTAATCAATTTTCCAGCTGTTCCAGAACCTTTTGTTCTCCCCAAATACCAATCAAATCTGCCAGTTCTTCCTGGGCCCAGCTGGGGCCACAGCTTAGGGATGTATCTGGCTGCTGCTCCAAGCCTAGCAGACATGGCTTGTTCTTGGTGCCTTCATCAAGTATCATAGAATCATTGAAGTCAGGTCAGAAGGGACCTTATAGATCTTCAAGTCCAACCCCCTGCCAGGGCAGGAGAAAAAACTGGGCTCAAATGATCCCAGCTAGGCATCAAGCCTCCTCTTAAAGACCCCCAGGGTAGGAGCCAGTATATTTTTGGGGCCAACATGAGTCACTAAGAGAGGGGTTGCTATGCTCTGACCAGTCATGAGATGCTTTCTACCTCAGACTAAGAGCAGTTATATGGACATGTGTGGAATATTTCCATGCAGGTCTGAGTTTCCACATATGCATAACTATGCAAGTGTGAACTGTGTTTCAGTACCGGCACTCACAGAAGGCTGTTCATGTGATGTTTCCTAACAGAACACCTGTGACATCAATAGCCTGCCCCAAATTGTCCCCCAAATTGCCCATTATCCAGAAGGATAGTTGTTAAGGCTTGGTGCCGCACACATCCCCTCCCCAAATTCTTTACCTGACAGCTTGTGATGCAGCTTGAAGGGACTAAAGCTGTCCCAAGCACACAACCCCTCCCCCCCACCAACAACACTCTCTGACCTATCAATCGCTCACCTGTGCTCCTGGGGGGTCTATTTGGTCTGAGGGGGGAAAATTCAGGATTTGTCCATTAAGTCTTCTACTAAGTGCCCGCCTTTTTTTCTGCTGAGTTCTTCATGGATTTCAGGGGTAATCCCCCCAAAAAACCTAAAACCCCAAGTTTTTACAGGAGGGTCAGTTACAGGAACCTGGGGTGTATAGTAACTGAAATGTCAAGAGCATGGCTATTAGTGCTAATTTCCCTATTCAACAACCCTTAAGTCAGGGTTTGGCTGTTTCAGTGTTCTGCTCAGCACTGACTTTTTTCTGCTGAGTACATCATTGAAACCCAGGTGTGGGGAGATTTCAGACATATGTGACTGTGATATTACTTGGTAGTTCTTGTACCTCAATGTCTGGCATAGCTCTTCATGTGTGAATGGGATCTATTCAAAAAGAGTGTGGGGATCTTGAGGCTGACCGGGTTCTGTGGATCAACTACAGAGGAACAATTGCAAGGTCTGGGCCCATGCAAGCATCTCTGACTGGTGGGAGCATATCATACTCAACTTGGGATGATCAATAGCACACCAGAGAAGAGGTACAGGGGAAAACCTCACCTGGTGGGTCCAGGAGAGCTGTACTTCCTTGGCACACCAGGGAAGAGATTTGGGGAAAAACTGGACTGGCCTGCCAGCTCCAGAGTCAGGGGAACATGTGCCCCAGGGAGGCAGCATTGATTGGCCCAGGAGGAAGCCTGGGCTGTTTAAAGAGAGATGCCAAGAGAAGCTCTGTGGCTCCTGGAGCAGAAGTGGAGCAGCAGAACGGGAAAATTGAGACCCAGCCAGCCTAACCCTCATAGGACACCATGATCCAGCGACCACAAGCGAAGGAACAACCCAACATCCAGTGAGATAAGTGATGCTGGACAGTGGTGGGTAGTCCCACTAGCTGGAGGGCAAGGGACATGCAGGGGGAGTTCCCTGGGAGACAGATAACAAAGCCCATCCGGGAAGAGGGTGGGAACAGCCAACAGAGCTGGGGTTAGCTTTGAGGGACACAGAGATAGCCCAGACAAACGGAGGATTTGCTGACTGAGTAAATATACACCAGGTTGGAACCAGGGAGCCTAGCTGGACATTCAAATCCAGGGCCCAGAATTTTTCTTAACAGCAGTCAAGGGGATGGACCACAAGCAGGGTGTCACAAGTTCCTGGGTTTTTTAATACCCCCAAGCAAGGGAGAGACAGCTGGGGAAAGAAAGATCCCCTCTGTATTTGAGTTAAACCTAATTGGGTCCTAGTTTGCACACCTGGACCCCATAAAGCTGTTAAGTTAAGAGTCTTGGGGGCAGGTGGGGAGAGATTTCACCACACAAGACATGCCAATCCAGACAGAAACATTAAACATATAGCCTCATGCTAGAGGAGTCAGAGGCTGTAACAAGGGAAGTGTGAGAAAGGGGAGAAGGAAGGCAATTGCAGACTAGACCAACACATCTAAACCTGAAGAGAGAGACCTACCTAGAGAAGGTGGACACCAACCAGTGGAGTAAGTAACCAAACTGAGTCAGGGAGGAATCAAGGTCCAGCAACTCCCACTCACCGTCAAAAGAGAATTACGACTCATCACCCAAGCAGAAAGGGGAAGGGTGTAGGGTTGGTGGAGCCCTGCAGAAGACTGGCCCCCCAGCAGGCAGACCAACCCTCGAGGTGACATTCATCCTCCCAAAGATCAAGACATGGCAGACAAGAGGAAGGGAAGATGAGGCAGAGGTCCCTGTAATCATAACTTGATAAAGAGAGACAAGGGGACCCACACACTCACACCTTCCAACCCTAATTTTCTATGCTTCTAACAGAGAATTTAGCAGTGATTATCTGATATTTTTTTGTTTCTAAAATGAGTGTTTCCTAAGGCCTACAGCCCTTTCTGCATGCACGTGTAACTGCTCTGTTGAATTTCATGCTAAATCAGTTAGAGAATAAGACACAAAATACAGCTCTACTCCAATATGCATGCTATGCCTGCAGTAAATTTCTTGAGGAGCGTATTTTTTCTATATAGCTGTAGCAAAACATTAACTATTTGGAAGTTGTGAATATACACAGAGACTCAGATCTGCTCTGAAGCTGGCAGTTTGCAAACTGCCAGGATACTAAGGGTTAAACCCTGTGCAGTTTTTAATTAACTGTCAAATGTTTTTTAAGTTTCCTTTGTTATCTGCTGTTGTTTTTACGTGCAGGTAGAACAACTAAATAGTCATGGTGACAGCATTAGTATTACATCTGCTGAGTTTTATGCTGGGCAATTCGAGTCCCATCCTTCCTGAGCCAATTTGCTGATAAGCAATTATCTTACTGGCCTCTTTTTCAGAGATACTCTGTATCTATAACCAGAGGATTCTGAGTTTGTTTCAGGCTTTGGGATTTTTAATTTTACTGCTGTCCTTGGTCTGGATTGGTTTATTATATTATCACTTTGATCTCCACTTGAGTAATAGGTAGAGAGTCACTCTTGTGGTGAGATAATTGAGATAATTGCCCACTCTGTGGTAGGACATTTCAAAGTAGCTGTTCTCTTGTTGTACATGTATCTCTGTATCAGCTATGCTGTGGTGGTTCCTCCATTGTTTATTTTTTTTTATCATTCTGGGCCCTTCCCTGCTTCCTGCACATTTCTAACTTTGTTTCCCCTTTCATCCCACATCCATTTCTCTCTTTCTGATGTTGTTCATTGAGTTTGCATCAAAAGTATGTTTTCTTGGCATTTATTCTCTGATGGTACGTGCCGACATTCACAGGACCCGACCTACAATCATGCGACTTAAAGTAATTGAGTCCTACTTGTGCAATCATTTGCAGGAGCTGGGAGCCACACCAGGAACCCAATATAAGTAAGTTGGAGGGGGGGGGGGAAAAGAGTGCCAGTAGGGATTGGAGGGGGCTAGAAGGTCCACAGGGGGAGTGAGATGTCCAGGAGAATACGTTTTGAGGGGCTAAAAACAGCCCTGGGCAGAGTGTGGGGGGAGGAGGAAGAGTGCAGCCCTGGGGCTTTTCCAGTCCCAGGCTCCATTCCAAACATGTGCAGGCATTCATTAGGTCAGGCTAACCCATTCCCAATCTAACTCAGTTCATCTCATCAGGTGAACAAAGTTAGATCTGGCTGGTCATTTTTTGCTCAATATAACCTGCCCAAATGTCTGTACAGATCAGCAGTTAGATTAATGTCACCATACTTAGGGGGCTCCAAGTGTAATGGCTGCCTGAGTTATCCAGATGGAGTTTACTCTTACCAAGAGTTTCTTTCATTTGGGAATGTTTTTAATTAGAAGATAACTTTATTTATCCTCTCCATCTCATTATTTTTAAGCTCTTCTTTATTTAAGAGATAACATGTAAGAAGATGAAGCAAGTTCTGAAGGAAATAAGGTGTCTTAGTGCAATGGCATTAACAGTTCTCAAGGGCAGGGTGACACAGAGCTCAACATGTCAGTCACTGATGATCTATGTTGACAGGGAAGTTTTTAACTAGGATGGATACCATAAGCCACAAACATACTCATTGGCATTTAATTAAAAAATGTCATTAGAGACCTGCTTACCACAGCCAACAGTCACTTCCAGCAAATACCTAGTGACTTAGGTGTTTTCTAGATCATTCCTCTACCAAAAAAACCTCATTGTCCATGGACCATAAGAACCACGGGTGCTTGTCCACACGATGATGTAACAATTTACAAGTGACGGAAAATTCCCTTTGTGTGGCTTAATGATGTTACACATTACACATACCCACATTTTGTGGGTTTTAAATGAGTTTGCATCCTGACGTAGTTTAATTTGCAATGATGCAATATGGAATGAACCAGCTGTTAGTCAGCTTGCCAGCTTGGCAGTAGGGCTATGTGAAGCTTTGGGTGCTGATTTGATTCGGCCCAATTCGGTGGCCAAATCTCCAAATCTAAATTGAATCAGAGGACCAATTAGAAAGGTCCAAATTGATTTGAAGCTTTCAGAATCAATTCAGAAATGATTTGGAAAGCTTTGGTGATTCGGGCAATCCCTGCCTGCTGCAGCAAAGAGCTGGACCTGGAGCTGGTAAATAGGGGTGGGGGAGGGGGGATTAGAGGAGTCAGGAGGGTACCATGGGGGGACCCCCGCCAGGCCCCAACCCCTGCCTGCTCCCCTAGTCCCCCCCTGCCATGGCTGCTCTGCCCACCCCAGCTCCCAGTGCTTTAGAAAACAGCTCTCCCTCACTGGCTCCTGCCCGGTGGGGGGGGCAATCCCTAGCCCCGTACTGCCCCATGCCACGTGGGGGAGCTCTCTCATGAGCCTGCTCCCCCAGCGCCCACTCCACCATCCCCAGCTCCTGGCCCTTTAAGAAAAAAACAGACCACCCCCCCCAGACTCACCAGCTCCTGAAGCAGCCTCAGGGCTTCTTGGGGCTCATGCAGAGCCCCCATGCAGCATGAGGCAGTGGAGGGGGGAGCGGGGATCACCCCCCACTGGGCAGGAACCAGCGAATACTGGGGTTTTTTTGTTTTTTCTTAAAAGGCCAGAGCTGGGGCAGGCAGGGCAGCCATGGCAGGGCTGGGACACTGGGGGGGTTAGAAGGCTTATGGCAGAGCCCCCCATGCAGCATGGGACAATGGGGGGCAGCAGGGATTGCCCCCTTACTGGGCAGGAGCCAGTGAGTCAGGGCTTTTTTTCCCAAAGAGACAGGAGCTGGGGCAGGCAGGGCAGCCATTGCTGGGGCTGGGAGAGCGTGTGGGGGATGCTGCCTGTGTGATTCAGAGATTCCGCAGCAACCCAATCTCCAAATCAGATTCAGCTGAATCTATTTGGGACAGTGATTTGAATCACCAAATCAAACCACTGTCCCCCAGATTGGCCGAATCTGAATCTGAAGTAAATACTAGCTGCTGCTTTGCACAGGCCTTGGAGGCAGGCTCCACAGAAAAAAAAAAAAGGATTGGGCCCCTGCTTTAAAATAAGCTCCTGCAGTCATCAGGACGCCTGGGGCTGTCTGGGAAGGGGATGGTTTGCCCCTAGGGCAGCGCAGAAAAGTAGCAGGAGGGTGGCTGGGTTTGCTGGCAGTCAGAAAAGGCTGCAGGGGTGGAGAACAGGGTGCTGGAAGCCAAGGCAGGCTGCTAGCTGGCTGGGTACTGCCCCAGCTTGGAGGTACCTGATGTAACACTTCTCCAAGCCCGCCCAAGCTTCCACCATCCCCATCACTTTCTCCAGATGCCAGCACACCCACCCACCCTTCTGCCAACTCCCTGCATTGTCCGGGGGCAAGTTGGGTATGCTGGTGGCTGGAGAAGGCAGCAGGGACAATACACATGGCACTGGAAGCCTGGGTGGACTAGGGAAAGTGTTGGATAGGGCACCTCCGAGCTGGGGCAGCACCAGGCCAGCTAGCACCTTGCCCAGGCTTCCAGCATTCTGTGCACTGTCCCCACCACCTTCTCCAGCCACCAGCAAACCAAGCCACTCCCCTGCTGCCTTTCTGTGCTGCCCCAGGAGCAAGCCAGCCAGCCCCAGGCATCCTGCAGGCTACAGGTGCCTGCTTTAAAACAAAAGCAGCAAGGGGCCTGATCCTCCCCGCCCCCACACCCTGCCCATCTCTCCCATGGCTGGGGGGCATGCTGAAAGATTAATGGCACATATTAATGGCCCTGCAGCCATGGGAAGGGCAGGCAGGCTCCACTAAAGGAAAAAAATGGTTTGGGCCCCTTGCTGTTTCTGCCTTCAGCAGGCTCCTGCAGCTGGCAGGAAAATCATGCATATACAGTGATGGAAATTGAAATGGCGAAGTTTCAATTTAGGGGGCACAGAATGCAACCCAAAGGACTAAATCCCCCTCATGCGTACAAGTGCCCTATGATGTTAACATGAGCTGCCAGATGCAGGGCACGTACAATCATGTAGTAAGTTAAGCTTTGACATGGGGGACTAGTAAAAAGTTACATCCACTAGATGATTTACTGGTAGCTATGCTTGGCAATCACTTAATCTATGATTGAAACACGGTTTTGTCTCTGAGAGCTGAAATCAGCAAGGGAAAAATGTGTTTGATGAAAGACAAATCAAATAACTGGGCAAAAGAAAATATACTAATAAAATAAGACTTCCTTGTTGGAAAACTGAATGCTTTGGGCTTCAATTTCAGCATTTGATATCCAGGATTCTGGCATAAATAATAGGGCTGTGAGAAGCTTCAGGTGGCGATTTGATTCAGAGGAGATTCGGCCCGATTCAGTGGCCGAATCGCCGAATCAAATCAGGGGACCAATTAAAAGGTCTGAATAGATTTGAAGCTCTCCTCATCTTCAGAAAAGAGTCAGAGAGCTTCAAAGATTTGGATGGTCCCCAGTGGCTGCTGCAGGGAGCTGGAGCCAGACTTGGAGCTCATAAGTAGGGGTAGGGAAGCAGGGGGGAGGGGGGGCTGGAGGATGAGGGAAGGGACCATGGGGAGACCCCTGCCAGCCCCATCCCCGCCTATCCCTCAGCCCCCACCAATCCCCACCTGCTCCCCCAGCCCTCCCAAGGCTGCCTCGCCTGCCCCAGCTCCCAGAGCTTAAAAAATAAGCCCGGCCTCACCGGGTGCTGCCAGATTGGGGGGGTGATCCCTGCTGCCCCCCACTGTGTGGGGGCCTCTGCATGAGCCCCCAACCCCCTCTTTTCCCCAACCCCCCTATGTCTGCCCCACTCACCCCAGCTCCAGTCCTTTAAGAGAAAAAAAAAAAAAAAGAAAAACCCTGGGATTCACCGCTCCTGCAGCAGCCCTGGAGGGCTCATGGAAGAGCCCCCCATGCAGCACAGGGCAGTGGGGATCCGCACTGGGCAGGAACAGTGAGTCCAGAGTTTTTCTCAGTTTTCTTTGTCCTAAAGGGACAGAGCTGAGGCAGGCACAGCAGCCATGGGGGGGGACAGACTGTGACAGTGGGCAGGGGGAGTCAGGGGGCTCATGCAGAGCCCCCCATGCAGCATGGGGCAGCCCCCCATGCAGGCAGGGATCATCCCCCACCTCTCAGCACCTGGTGAGTTGGCGCTTTTTTTGAAGTGCTGGGAGATGGGGTGGGCAGGGCAGCCATTGCTGAACTGGGACAGTGGGTGGGGTTTGGGCCTGGGTGATTCGGAGATTCAGAGATTCAGCAGCAGATGAATCTCTGAGTCAGATTCAGCTTACTCTATTCGGGACAGCAATTCAAATCACCGAATTGAATCGCTGTCCCCCGAATTGGCTGAATCCGAAGTGAATACTAGCCGCTTTGCACAGGCCTAATAAATAACTTCCAGTAAATAGTGGGTGTGGAGAGTTTAGGAATACATTTGGGTCCCTAATGAGGAAACAGAAAGCAGCACTCAGTGGTACTTGGAGGATGAAGTAGTAGTACCAGTTGCTGGATAGCACTGCCAGGGAGATGTTCTCTAACACGGCACTTTCTCACTATCAGATCTGAGAAGGGACTGCTGTGGCAGAGCTCTCATAATCCCAAGACATTGCTTCAGTAATTACAAATTTGGTTTCATTTTAGCTGCCTGTTTTACACAAAGATACAAGCACCTTAAGAATGATTTCCCATTACTTCCAGCTTTAGGAAGATGATTATCACAAAGACTTGGGAAAGTCTCCTTTTCTGGCTCTTATTTAAATTGGAGGTTTATTGCTAAACTTTCAGGTCTGCTAATCTGGAAAGGCATCTTATGCATTTATGCTTTCATTGCTATACATAATGAGGCTTTGGACACATGGCATGTTTATAACAGTGTAATTATATCAATATTTAAAAAAAGGAATACAACTCAAATCTAGTATAGAATTACTTCAGGAAAAATCAGGGTAAAACAACTGATGTGAGTTACACTGCTGTGTGTCCTGTGCTTGCAGCAAATCCCAGGGGTAGCCACTCAAGACAAATAGGCTATTACCAGATATAGTGGGGTGATGCGGCCAAAGAACTGTATGGAGCTACCTGGGCGAACCAGCCATCTGTCTGCTGCAGATACCAGTGTGATTTACTTCACTGTAAGGAACCAACATCAATTACACAATGTAAATTTATTGGGTGTCTAGACTCTGGATGATTTAAATCTGTCAAATGGCTGTTTTGAAGAAGTTTGCAAAAGTTTGTTGGGTTCTTCAAAAGCTCTTCATTTTTTAAACCTATTTCCCACCCACCCCCCAAAGTGTTTATGTTTAAAAGTAATAACTCATGCATGCGTGGAGGCATTATTTTAACTGTAGCCACTGTGAAAATGACTTAGGTGTTGCTACAGATTATTTATACTTCTGGTATACATAAGCAATCACAAAGAGCAAGCAGCATTTTAGGAACAGGCTGAATAATAATCTAGAAAAATGTTATAAAGCCATTACAGTAATTTGGAATACTGAGTTCAAGGCTGGTCATGCTATTTCAAGGAAGTCCAAAAAAGAAAATGTTTTTGGATGGACGATGAAACTGTTTGCAGGTCAGAGAAACAGATATCTGAGGAGACATTCAAAAGATCAGAACTACTAATGTAAGAAACCTTAGACTAGGGACAGAAGTTACATACAAACCAGTTTAAGCGATCAGAAACTGGTTTAAACCTGAAACAGAACATAAGTTTGGTGCACATAAACTACGGCTGAAACGGGTTTGAGACAAACCTGGTTGAATGTAGTATCAGACTTAACCAACTGAGGTCAAACCAGTTTAACTGAACTTGTTTCCTAGACCCCTTCCTAGTTTAAGTTAAATTGGAGTCCTCTGGCATCCCAGCATGCTCTGCAGCCCTGGGCTGGGCTGTCCCAGCCAAGCAGGGGTGGCCCTGCCCCCTTCCTCCCTATCCTGAGAAAGTGATGAATGTGGGAAACCCTGCTCTGGAGTGCTGCCAGGTCTGCCTGGCAAGGGGGCACCGATAGGCTCCACCTGTGCATGTGCGGCCATGCATCCAGGCCTGGGTGGCCAGATGCCAGTAGCCTGAGGGGAAGGGGGGTGGAGGTTAAATCGCTGCATTGCAGGTGACAGCAGCAGGGGCACCAAAATGGTGCCCTGGGCTGAGTCCCTCCAAGGAGCAGCCAGCTGTCTGCAGGGAGGGGGTAGGGAGGAGGAATGTGACCTGGCTGCAGGGGAGGGAGTAAGGGAGCCAGGGATAGTTATGGAGCCTGACTCACCACTGCTTCCCACTGCAGCAGCATGATCTGGACTGAGGCAGCCCTGGAGGGTGATGATCAGCACCTGCCACCTCCTGCCTCCCACTTCCAGCCCCATGGGGGGTCATGGTTTGCAGGTGGGCTGCAGCTGCAGCATGGCTCCCCACCCACCTCCCTCTGCCAGTGGCAGAGGAGCAAAACATTGTGGCGGGTACAGGTGAAGCACCTGTCACCCACTGCCTGCTCATATCAGCACCAGGTGCTCAGGGTGGGCTGCTGCAGGTCAGTCACTGCCTATACCCCTGGGCTGTGGGGCCAGGCTGGACTAGACTGCAGCGGTCCATTGCCTCCCCCCACCATTGCCTACACCCTTGGCCTGCAGCAACCCACCCCCAGTGCCCAGCACCACTCTGAGCAAGTGGCAGATGTCAGGTACTTTGCCTCCACCTGCCGTGATAGTTTCCTCTGCTGCCGCCACTACTGGGTATAGGAGAGGATCGGGAACATGTGCTGCAGCCGCTTCCCACCTGCAAATCACAGCCCTCATGTGGGGATGGAGGCAGGAGGCAGTGGGCACTGATCCCCACCCTCTAGGGCCAAGTCATGCTGCTGCAGTGGGAGGCAGTGGTGAGTCAGGCTAACTAGCCCCAGCTCCTCCCTTCCCTCCCCTGCAGCCAAATCACATCCCCCCTCCCTACCTCCTCCTCATGGCTGGCTAGCCACTCCTCAGAGGGACTCAGCTTAGGGAACCATATCAGTGCCCCCACCACTGTTGCCTGCAATGGGAGGTTTAACCCTGTAGCTTTCTGTGCCTATCTGCCCGAGTGTCATGCCTCTGGGTCTCCTTTGAGCCTCACCATCGCCTTTGGGGCTGCAGTCAGGCTACTGAGAGTGGCCTTGGGTCAGCTCCCCCAGGGGTCTCCCCTGCCACGTCTTTGCTAGTAATTAGTCTTCTAGCAGGAGGAAGGTGTTTTGTCCCGTCTCCCCTGGAACCTCCCTTTGCTTCTCAGGGCTCCACCTCCCCTAAACCCCGCCTAACACCAATCGTGATGTTAACCATTGGGGTCAGTGTTCTGGCCCTCACTGACACCCGGTTTCTCAAGGGCTTCAGCTGTGGGCTACAGATAGCACTAGCACTGAGCATCTACTGCTACCCTTCGGTGCTTCCTGGTTCATGCAGGGTCTGGCTCCGCCCAGGCTTCAGGTCCCCTTGGCAGGTACCTCCCTCCCCGGGTTTGGTACCTGTTGCCCGTCATCCATGTCCAGGTTCTGGATTTGTTGTCTCCGTAGGAGTCCCAGTCACTGCTACTGCTGGCCTCCGTGCATGCTGGTCTCACAGGTGACTCCTTGGGCCCTCACTGGCCTGACTTGCCTTCTGTGGCTCCCCCTCTGGGGTGCCACCATGTGTCCTCCACTGCAGGACCTTCGGTCTCCTCAACCCCTTCAGACTGGCACTGTCACTGCCCAACTCCCCGGCTTCCTTCCTGCTGGGCTTTTTATCCCCGAGCTAGGTGGCCACCTGGCCAATCACCCTCGGCATGCTCTAACAAAGTGCACCCAAACAGACGCGGGAGCCGTTCCCAGCTCTTCCGTAGGGTTTTACTTTTGCTGTTGCCAGCTGCCGGTGTGGCATCCTGCTGCCCTTCTCCTGCTGCAAGTAAGTTTTCTCCACAAACCCCCATCCCCTTTTCCCTCAAACTACTGGTGTCTGGCACCAGGTGCATGAGTGGAGCCTATTGGTGCCTGTGCTGCCCCACCCTGCAATGGGGGGATTAAATCCCCACTTCCCTCAGGCTCCTGGGGTCTGGCTCTGCCCTTGCTCCTGCTACCAGCCAGTGAGTGAGTGGGGTGGGGGGACAAGGGCTGCTTTCTCCGCCTCCAAACACACCTGGGATGGGGTCCCTGCAGGCCAGGGTGGGGATTTAAACCCCTCCCCAATCATACTCAGGCCTGCCTGGGCCTGGGCCTGGGCCTGGCCCTTCCCTCAGCTTAGTTTCCTTCCAGCTGAGGACTGGCTCTAGCATCCCCCCCAGCTTCTGACCCAAGCTACCGCAGGTATGTGCCTGCATTGCCAGAGTCAAAAGTGAATGTCCATTCACTTAAAAATTGGTTCAATCTGCACAAGTTAGACTAACCTGCAAAGATTGAATCAATTCAGGCTCCAGCTTTTTGAGTGTCTGTCCCTAGCCTGTATGAGGTTTAGTGAGGACAACCTGCAAGATGCAGAATACTTCCTTGGAATCCTGAATTTTCAGTAGCCTCAGTGGGAATTCAGAACACTCACCAGCTTCACAGTTGACCCTTTCCTTGTGCTTGTGGAATCAGTATAGAAAGGGCCTCTCCTCTTGTCATGTGCTCCCTTTCCTTTCAGCAAGTTCATTGCTGCTTTTATTTAATTTAATTGACTTCTATTTTGTTTTGTTTTCTTCTCCACATCACCTTCCATCTGCTCAACTTCAGCTTCAGTGACTGGAATGATGACAAAGCAATCTTTACAAAAATACCCATACTTTTTAGAAAAGAGAGCACAAGTATTGTTTTCTAAAGGAAATGAATTAGACTATCCAAGTGCAACTCATCAAGGTGAGTATAAAATTCAAGAAACAGAGGTTCTTCAGCGAAGGAATTCAGGATCTACTGAGAGTAAGGGGTGGTGATGGATCTATACTTCAAGAATAATATTCTCAGCTGGCACAAGTCAGCATAGGCAACTGGTAGGGGAGGTGTGGGGGAGCATGTGCCCCCCTGACAGGGCCATTCCCACCACCGACACTGCGGGTGGCGTCTGCAGGTCCCCCCCCAACAGGGCCATTCCTGCTGCCAATGCTGCCAGAGGCATCTGCGGGTGCTTGCCACCTCTGCCCCTGCCGCTGGCAGTATCTGCGGGTGCCCCCTCCTCCAGACTCAAGAGGCACCAGTCGCCCATGCACAGTTTCATTTCCTTTGGCAGAGCTGTGCTGATTAACAGCAGCTGAGGATTGAGCCGTCTCTTCTTTGGGGAAGCCAATAAAAGATTTTTCTCTGCCGTTTCTGTAAAAAATGCATGCAGAAATGTAGTCAGATAGGGACTCTACTTGTGCAGACACCATAGTTTTACAGCTAATAAAAATTAGACCTGTCCATTAATGTTAACCTCTCTTTTGCTGGATGAGTGGTAACATAATCTAGGTAACTTACATTTTTCATGCAATTATGGAGTACCCAAACTGCCTTTAGTGTGCAGTACAAGAATCCACGCAGTGTGTGCATGTTTGCGATTCAGGTAACAATTCTATGAGTAATTATGTATTTTGTCAAAACTAATTCCAGACAGTGAAGGGTATATGTTCTGCTACACACAGCAATGGCAGCCTGCAGTGAGAAAATGGAACTACCCTTTGACAAAATGATTGTTTTCTCCTGCAATTTTCTTCACATGCTCTAATGGTATTTGCACGAACTAAGACTGAATGTACCACTATTACGACCACGTTCCTTGATCTGACTGCACTTATTTTTATATGAGTAACTCTGTTCTTTTCCTTTCCTTTATTTCTTGGTTTTCCAGTCAGAGAGGAAACATGCTATGCAATAAATTCCCTGCTTTAAAATCTGATATTTGGCCTAATAATCACCTAAACCTGACAACGCTTTTAGAAAAAAAAGAACTGAAATAAATCAGTAGCAAATAGTCAGAATACATTATAATACTCATTTGCATATCAAAATTGTTGTGGCTAATTACATTACTTCCTAATTGTGAATACCACACTTGCAGACTTACTTTAAAAATGAAAAGAAATGGAAAGGCTGGAAGAGTGCCAAATGTGACATTTTCCAAATAGTTTCCATTATATTTTAATCAATAGATTTTGGGCTGCTAGAGGTTCTAACTTAACATTCCATTACTTTATATATGTAAATGTAGAACTTATTTTTATGGTTACCCTTGTATACATTTTGTCACTGACATTTCCCTGCACTTTTTATTTTTGTTAATTTTGCTTGGGGGAGGGTGCTGTTTTCACATAGCTGTGCTGCTTCATATAGGATGAATCCTATAAAATAAAAATCCATAAATGAAATGCTGGAAAACTGGGGGGGGGGGGGAGATTCCAGGTCAACACTTACACCACCTGACAAAACAACAGAAAAATGATTTATGTTTTCAAGCTGTTGATTAATTTTCAACTTTAAATATTTTCCTTACAGCAAAAAGGATAGCTTTTCAGTGGGATGTGTGTGTACACATTATGGATGTGTACCCATTGATCCAAATATGCTCTTATAAATCTGTATTAAGTCACTTATTCTCAATGAAATGGCAGTAGTGTAAGACTGGTAAGCAATTTCAGACTTCATGTGTGCTAAAATAAAGATCTGGGTTCCAGTGTGGCTTTGATCACAGGCAGAAACATTTGCTCTCGTCTCTATTTATCCCATTAGCAATACAACTGCAATTACAAACATAGGTCCCAATCCTGCAGAACTCTTGAAGTCAAGGGGTTCTTTACCAAGTGCACCTGCAAAATCAAACACTTATTTTGGATATGGTAGCTTAAATAATTATTGGGGGTTTTCTCCCATGAAACAAAACAGTAGCAAAGCTAATGAGAAAGGTGGGATAGGTTCCAAGTTTCCCTGAGGGGAGAAGTAGAAGAAAATAGATCTGGCGTGGCTTTAAAATTGCACAGTCCTGGGCAATCTATCATGCAGGGCTAGAGTACCATAAAAGTCAGTTACTTCCATCTCCTTCACTTTTGGCTAAAGGTGTGCTGTTGAAGAAAAGAATGGAAAAAAAGTGAGTGAAATGTGAATGAATGGGCTCATAACAGGCTGAAAAGGAAGTCTGAGCCAAATGCATCCCTGGTGTCATTCCAGTGCAGCTAATGCAGAGACACCATGGATAGATCTGGCATTCAAACTCAGTGTACAGATGGCTGCAAAGGCTCAAACATAAATATATTAGAAAGAAAATTGGGTTCTCTAAACTGAAAGCTAAGAAGTTGTGCCATAGGTTTCCTAGTAAATGAAAGCTGCCTTCTGTTGGTTTTCCTGTTTTCACTTGACCCTTCATATGAACCATCCCGGGCCTGTCATTGTCAAAGCGAAATGCAATTCTCAGCACAAAGCTTTGAGCATCTGAGCAGATGGTGACCTTATCCCTGAATGTCAGTTCACCAGGCCGCATGCAGCAGGCTTTCACATTAAAATTTAATGGAGATGACCGTACAGATGTAGAACAAAGTCGCTTCAAAGGGGCGCAAAGCAAACGAGGAATGTGTCTAAGCCAGACAGGTTTGAAGGGCTGAAAAAAGAAATGGATTTTGACTTGTTCTTAATACTCTTGTTGGAGTGTCAGAAGTAAAGAAAAATTCCCTCTGGCAGTGTAATATATATAGCATCAGCAATGTGACATTCTTGTTTTATAGAAATGATAATTTTTTTCTTAGCTGCTGTGGCATTGTTCAGACAATTACATTGAACTGTGCATCTTAAGCAGGTCCTGCAAATTCCAAAGACTAGGGAATTTTTAGGGGTGTGCAAAACAGGCTGCATTCAGTTTGGATTCAGCCCAAATCAAGGACAGTGATTTGATTCATTGATTTGGATCACTGTCCCGATTCAATTTGGCCGAATCCAAAGATTTGACACTGGTTCAGAGAATCAGTGATTCGGCCATAGACACATATCCACATCAGGATTTACAGAGCCCTGTGGGGTGGTCCTAAACCAATGGTTCTCAACCTTTTCAGATTCAAGGCACCTCTCAAAAAATGCCACCTCTTTGGCTCATTTTTGGACTAGAGAACAATAACAGAGCAAGTCTGTTGCAAAGAACTCACATCATAGTAAATCAGAATGTATTTGACACGATGGATTCCTATTTGAAACCTCTTGGTTCATCTTGTGAATCACGTGTAGGTGCTAATATTGCATGGCGCCCTGAAAAGGATCTCACAGCACCATAGAGCACTCTGGCTGAGAATCACTGTCCTACATGGTATAGGACATCTTGACTGATCTGAAAACTAGGGAGCCAGAGATGATCGCAGCTCTGTCTAGATCCAGTATCATCCAGAATCCTCTCTGCATTCAGTACAACCAAGTCTTTACAGTGAGGACACTCCAGCTATCTTGTCCTCGACTGACACAGTTTTTGTACCACTATAAATATCTGAATTAGGCTAAAGGTAGCCTACTAAAGAGGTATGGCTCTGTACTCAAATAGCTGTACTGGTACATCTCCTAATGTGAATCCATTTAAAATTACATAACAATACCATATACCAATATAGTGTTTCCCCCTTCTAGTAACAGCTATACCAGTATGAGTTACTTGGCAGTGGTGTGTCCACACTGAGGGGATAGTACCGCTTGAACTATACTAAAAGTTTCATCCTGGGTGCAATTATCACCTTCTCAGATCCTACCTGCACAGAAAGTCATAGGATGCTTGGAAAGGTCATCACCATATTCTCCGTGGAACTGGAGAGGAACAGCCAAATTTTCAGCTGGCCAAGAACCAGCTTCCAAGTTTGCAACTACAAATCAAATGTTTCCATTATCAAATACCCATTAGGCATTTTTTGCAACCTAGTTAGACTAATTTGCGTGTGGAGGTCCACAGCATTTTGAGCCGATTTTGAGCTGACATGTTGTACAAAGCTCCTGTTTTATGTCCTATTTTTTGATGTGTGTAAATGAAATTTTAAACTTTGTAATCCAGAAGTTCTCCACTCTGATGGCTGAAGCTTTTCAACATCAAACACATAAAAAGGTATTTGTGAAACAGGGCAGATACAGGGAATCAATCCCTTTATATTGGTGAAGTCCCCACAAGGCCATTAAATTTGAAAAGAAAATGATTCTTTTAAAAGTCCTTCCATTAACTTCCTTTTCTTGGAAAATTTTAAGCAGGCATATTAATTAGCCTCAAATTAAATTGACCACAGTGCTATTTGCATTGTATAATATAATGCGACAGGAATGACACCCTAACAAGGACAAACAGCACAGAATGGTTCATTTTTAAGTATCTTCAATTAAAAATGTAGGCTGCAAACTTGCAAAGCCCCATAACCAAAGAGTGGAAGGATTACAGCTGGCAGTGCTCTCAATTACTTCATTTGCATGTGAAAGGGCACAAATTCAAGTTAATTATACTGGAGACACAAACCCAAGGTATCGATATTCATTTCTCATTAGAAAGCTCTAGCTTCTCTCTCCTTTTATAAAATTTTTCACCTCAGTGGTGTGTGAGAAAGGGCAGAAAAACATCCTGCTAAAATATGCATAATAAAAGTATGACAGACATTGATACCAGAATTGCTCTGGTGTGAAGAGATCTTGTTCATTCCAATATTATCTAGACAAATATTCTGCTTATCTCTTCCTCTGCCAGATGCTTTCATGATTCCCCTAAACTTAAACTACTGATAAAAGAATCTTTTCATTCATAATTTACATAAACATGAATAGGACCTCACAAAATCTACATGAATTTTGCATAAAATCTTTGGCCATGCATCTTTTTTTTTTTTAAAAAGCCCTGCCAACCCTTTCCCCCCTGCCTCTCCACCCTGGTATTGCTTATATACAGGAGAATTGAGCTGTAATGGAGTTTGTATTCTCATATTCCCCACCAATAACATGTGGCTAGCATTCCTTTTGGTCACAACCTGCAGTCACAAACTCATCAAAGGGGTAGCTCTGCAACCTTTCTCTAGTGCATGCAGCTTCAATTAATCTCATGTCTGGCGGTCATTTCTATATCTATATATCTTTCCTCCTTTTATGAATCCCAAAACTAAAAACAGCTCTTGTTCTTCTTCCATAAAAACATTTCAAGCTGCCACCTGCTCTGATCTAGCAGTTGATCTTCACATGGGAGGACAAACTAAACCAATATATTCATTTTATTGTGACCCCTTACAGGAGTATCTGATTTTCAGTCTCTTAGGTAATCTGTATGGTAAGAAAAAATAGGGTCATTTGAGAGAAACTGCATGGGCTAGGGTTAAAATTCTCATCTCTTTTCCTCCCAAAATGAACCCAAGAAAGAATGCCTCTAATAATCAAAAGGCTGTTAGGAGACCCAGAGTTAATAGAATTAAAACAGGAATCTTGGGAGGATTTTTGTTTCAACAGGTCCTCCTCTACCCACTTGGGCTTATTGTAGAAATGACCATGAATGTAGAAATGTCTACTGCTAAAATTCTCTACTCTTCCTATAGGAGAAAACCTTTAAGCCCTTTTTGTGTCATCCCAAATAAGCAATCTAGCTAGAGGGGGCCCCGGTGCAACTCAGATACCCTCAGGGGCCTTAATTTATGGCAGCATCCCCAGAACGAGTCATATCACTACCCAGAAACTCCACAGCACTGTATGTTGTGGCTGTGCCTCTGACCCCACCTTCAAAATTTTGCCTATGCTGGACCTTGTGCGGGGGATCTTCAGGGGCAACAGTACATCAGTTGCCTACAGCTCCTACAATAGGAGACTTCTAGATCAGTCGACGATGAGGCTTTCAAAGCCCCCTAATATGCACTGTGGGCCTTTTACCGTATATAAAGCAGCCAGAGAAGGGAGAAAGTTTACCCTAATTTTCTTTTAACTGTGTATTTTCACATGCTGGTTCTACTTTGGAAGGGTTCATGTGAGTATTTCCTTTAATTCTGATACATTTAATTTCTGAGTTTTTCTTTTATTTGTGGGTTCAGATAAACTCAAGCTCTCAAATTCAAGTCCCGCTCAAAACCACAAACTTTACTTTTTCACAACAGCAGCAAGTGAAATCAAAAGTTTTGCATGATTTCAGAGGAAAGCCATAAAAATAGTCTGAAGTCAAGAACTCCAGTACACTTTTGGACAAACCTGGGGTAAGGTTAGTATTTGCAGTGAAACCAAAGCAAGGTAAGTGAAACTGTTCTGTGACAAAAAAAGAAAGTGTATTTTCTGTACATCCATTGCGGCTTCCTTAATAGCACATAATCACTTCATTAAATTTCTCCTGTAAATTTGCCTACAAGTAAAATGAATTCCTCTTAGCTACGCTTACATAAGCAAAATTACCCTGCCAAGTTTTCCAGTTTAAAGAAAACATTTTCCGAAATAGGTGCCTAAAGTCAGGCTCCTGAGTCCATATTGGTCTCTAAAATAAAAGCAGCATGGTCCTCAGGCATCCTGAGAGCTTACTGTATCCATTCACTTTCATGGGACTTTGTGAGCATTCAGCATTTTAAAAATCAGGACACTTGAATTAGGAGCCTGGACAGGGATTTTGGAATTTAACTTTAAGGCTAAGTACAGACAGTCAAAAAGCCTGAAGCTGAATCAATTCATTCTTCTCAGATTAGTTTTAGCTGCAGAGATTAAACTGAGAAACAAGTGAACAGACATTTACTTTGGATTTAGGCAATACAGCCTCATGCCTGCAGTGGCTCAGACCAGAAGCTGGGGGGCGGGGTTGGTTTATGGCTCTCTCTCACATACCCAGCATGGGTGGTGTGCTCACTTCCTCTTCCTGCTGCCCCTGAGGTCTGTGGGATTTGCAGTCCAGAGTCACAGCAGCAGGACTATGCAGGGTTGCAAATCACTTCCTCTTCCTGATGCCACGTGTCTCTGGGATTTTTAATCTTCAGTCACAGCCAGCAGTAATTATAGCAGAGCAGGGCAGCTCTGTATTTGGGGGGGAAGGGAAGTTTAACTAGGGCCAGGGGCTTTAACCCCCCTCCCTGGCCTCTGACCCCAGCCAGGGTCTGCCTGGGGGGGGGTCCCCCTATTCTTCCCTCCCCCCCAACCCTTCTCTGCTGGAGCAGACAGCACAGCACAGCCCAGGGCATGAACCAGGAATGGGTCTGAGACAGAAGTTTCATAAACTGGTTTGACCCAAATCAGTTAAGTCTGATACTACATTCAACCAGGTTTATCTTAAACCAGTTTCAGCCATTTTGAAACTGGTTTATGTGTACTGAATTCCTGTTCTATTACCGGTTTAAACCAGTTTCTGATGACTTAAACTGGTTTATGTTAGGGACTACTTAGAAAAGTTGGACATGTACAAGTCCATGGGGCCAGATGGGAGGAACCCAAGGGTGATGAGGGAGTTGGCTGAGGCAATTGCAGAGCCATTGGCCATCATCTTTGAAAACTCATGGATTTTCCAATTCAGAGATTGGAAAAGGGCAAACACAGTGCCCATATTTAAGAAAGAGAAAGAGGAGGATCCAGGGGATTACAAACCAGTCAGCCCTACCTCAGTCCCTGGAAAAATCATGGAGCAGATCCTCAAGGAATCCATTTCTAGGCAGTTGGAGGAGAAAAGGGTGATTAGGAACTGTCAGCATGTATTCACCAAGGGCAAGTCATGCCTGACCACCGTGATTGCCTTCTGTGATGAGGTGGGTGCAGGCTTTGTGAATGCAGAGAGACCAGGGGATGTGGTGTACCTTGATTTTGGCAGGGCTTTTGATGCACTCTCCCACAGCATTCTTGCAGGCAAGCTAAGGAAGCCCAGGCTGGATGAATGGACTGTCACGTGAATAGAAGACTGATTGGAGGATCAGGTTCAGAGAATAGTAATCAATGGTTCAATGTCTAGTTGGCAGCTGGTATTGAGTGGAGTGCCCCAGAGGTCAGTCCTGGGGACAGTTTTGTCCAATGTCTTTATCAATGACCTGGAGAATGGCATAGAGTGCATCCTCAGCAAGTTTCCAGATGACACCAAGGTGGGGGGAGTAGCAGATATGCTGGAGGGTAGAGCTAGGATTCAGAGTGATTTAGACAAATTGGAGGATTGGGCCAAAAGAAATATCATCAGGTTCAACAAGGACAAATGCAAAGTCCTACACTTAGGATGGAGCAAGCCCATGCACTGGTACTGCTGCAGAGCTGCTGCCCAGCCTAAGGTCCTGAGGGTGACAGTGGACAATAAGCTGAATATGAGCCAGCAGTGTGCCCTTGTTGCCAAGAAAGCTATCGGCATACAAGGCTGCATTGGTAGGAGCGTTGCCAGTAGATCAAGGGAAGTGATTATTCCCCTCTACTCAGCACTGGTGAGGCTACATCTGGAGTAGCGTGTTTGGTTTTGGGCCACCCACTACAGAAAGGATTTGGACAAATTGTAGAGAGTCCAGTGAAGGGCAACAAAATTGGTGAGGGGTCTGGGGTACATTACATAAGGAGGTGCTGAGGGAACTGGGTTTATTTAATTTAGAGAAGAGAAGACTGAAGGGGGATTTAATAGCAGCCTTCAGTCTACCTGAAGGGGGTTTGAAAGAGGATGGAGCTGGACTGTTCTCAGTGGCAGCAAATGAGAGAACAAGGAGCAATGGTCTCAAGCTGAAGCAAGGGAAGGTTAGGTTAGATATTTGGAAGAATTTTTTTACTAGGAGGTTAGTAAAACTCTGGAACAGGTTACCCAGAGAGGTGGTAGAAACTCCATCTTTGGATTTTTTCAAAATCCTCCTAGACAGAGCGTTGGCTGGAATGATCTAGTTGGGGCTGGTCCTGCTTTGAGCAGGGGGTTGGACTAGATCAGTGGTTCTCAAACTTTTTTGCACTGGGACAGATTAGCATAATTATCAGCTTGTGGTGGCCCACACCCTCCCTATCCCTGACCCACAGAGTGTTTCTCTCCCTCCCCCCAGCCCTTTCCCTCAAGCTTCTGCATCTGGCCCCCTCCCAAACTCTCCTGCTGCTATATGCTGCCATGCTGCATGCTCACCATGCCCCCCAACCCCATGCAGCCTGGCAGTGTTTCCCCCAGACCCCCCTGCAACCCTTTAAAATCTTCTTGTGAACCACTTTCGGGTCATGACTCATGACCCACAGGTTGAGAACCGCTGGACTAGATAGCCTCCTTCCAACCCTAACTTTCTATGATTCTGCGTGTAACTTCCATCCCTAGCCTAAGCAACCAAATTTGAAAAATAGTGTCCCTCTTCTTCCTTAATAACCATTCTTGGCATCTGCCTGACTTCAGACTAACACAGGTAACCACCTCTCCATGCTGAGGTCACAATCAACTCGCCTGCTGTACAAGTTGGTGTTTTCCACAGCTTTGTTCCACATTAAACCCTAGGCACCATGCTCGAGTGCACCCTACAACCATGCTCATCCTTTATCTGAAAGGGGAGGAACACTGACTACCGCAAATTATGTGAAGGACTGGACAACCTTTTCTAGTATTGACATCAGTTCCTTTGGGACCGGAATGGAACCTGTCATAGGTTTTCTTCAGCACAGTAGATCGCACGCAGTCTGGCAAAGGTTCTTCTTTGGCAATTAACTCCATGTTTTATTCATCCCAGAATTCTTTAAAGCTGCAAATCAAAGTGCCACTCTGTGCATTGCTAACCACATTATGAGGTGCCAGTATTGCAAATAACGGTGCTTCTGCATACCAATCAGATTGCCTTTTTTTTCCACAGAAAATGAATTTAGCCCCGTATTTATCTCACTAATTGCATTCATAGCATTACCAACAAAGTATCTCCCACCTCAGATTTGCATTATGCAAAAACCTAATCTCTGCAAGTTACTAAACCAAAAGTGAGCCATACGCTGCCTCCTGAGACCAAAAATACATTGTTTGAACTGCCAATCTATACAAATTAGATTTATCGGGGAAAAAAAGCTTAGATACCATAAACTATCAGAGAATAATCACTTCAGAGCATGTGTGCACTGTAAACTCACTACTTAGGAGAAAAAAAGAGACAGCTGACCAAGCACATGTTGCTAAATTTACATCCCCACAATAATTATAAAAATGAAGAGACAATGCTCTTTTTCCAGTTGGGTTAAAACCAAGAAATAATGTAATATTCAAATGAAAGTGAACATTTTTCCACCCAGCCCTCTCACATGGCCCCAGGGCTCCATTAAGTTTATGGGTAAGGTTTGAGGATTTTCATTGTCCCGTTGCAAGCCTGAAAAACAAAAATCCATTAAGATGTATGTAAAGTGCATCTCAACTGACAGGCAAACTGTATGTTGCAGAGAGAGTTATAGCTCAAGGGCCAGAGCCTGCAGTCCTTGTTCAGGCAAAATTCCCATTGACGTCAAAGGGTGTTTTGCTTAAGGCTCTTCTGAGTAAAGATGGGAGCCTGAAGTGCTGAAGTTTAGAAGGAGACTATAATGTACATTATTGTAGCTCAGCACTGCCAAGGGTTTTAAGTACTGCTTGTGCTATAATTAATGCTTCACCTTCTACTGTTTCAGCTCTATCTCTGTGTATAGCACTATAAAGCACTGCGTACTTCTACAATAGAGCAGAATGAAAGAGTGCATTAAAAGCAGCGTTTTCATACTATGCATTTATTTTCATATTAATTATTTGTAAAGTTTCCTGCTTACTGAAATGACTTACAGGGCTGGAGTCCCCAGACTTGATTTCAAATTGTCAGCTCTTAGGTTCTTAAGATGGAACAGGGACAGATAGTATGGGTAATTCAAACATCCTTTATTTGCAACTATCTACATCTTCTGGTGAAGTTTGCATCATCATGTGCAATGTCTTCTGGTGAACATTGCCTTTCCATTCTTTGACTACAAGGGAGAATTACACAATAGAAAGAAGTAAAGGCATAAGAGGATATGCTGGAGAAGGTGACAGTGCTGGGTCATTTGTGTACATGTAGCAGGGCAGGGGTGAAGACCAGAATTTGAAAACTGTTTAATTGGTGCCAAACGCTGTATGTACACAGCGAGATTGTTGTCTGCATAGGTCCATGGGCAACACAAATTCTGATTTGCCTTCACAAAAGTATTAAAGTTCTGTTGTAAGAGCTCTTGCAAGAAATTAATTTATTTATGAAGATAGGTACCTTTCCATGACACTTATTTACATGGAAACCAAGAGCTTCCACCAGTGTTACTGATTTTTGTCTTATTACACCGCAGAGGTAGGGTATTATATTCATTACTATTTTTTATAGGAAGAGAAGTGAGGCACAAAGATATTACTTGATTTGTCAAAAGTCATGTAAGAAATCTGGCAAAACCAGGAATAGATAGTAATCTCCTGTGTCCTTGGCCATTGCCTAAACCTCAATGGCATTCTTGGGAAAGCAGAATAGTAAACCTATGAATATTCCTTGGCAGCCCAATTTTGAAATATATTTTGAAATGCGTAAAATCATACCAGAAAATTCAGGTATGATTTTAGCTAATGAAGCTGAAGGGAGTGGTACCAAATTTCCTGAAGGCTGAGTTGAGCCCAAAACACTCAGCATGGTTTATATTCCACGCTACTGTATAGAATTTGTTGTGGGGAGAGGAGAGCTAGATTCTGTGAAGGTTTGCTCCATAATAGGCCTGTCTTTTGAGTGAATTTTATTGATTCTGTCTCACTACTGGATGAAATGAAACTATATTCTCTGTTCATGGGATAATCAGAGAGATGAAACTCATTGGACTGAAATCTAGCAATTCTCTCTCTGCTACACAAGAAGAGGTTCATTTCTTACAAACAAATGAGCACCTTGAGGCACCTGAAGCAAAACAAACAGGAAAGACCATTATCTAAGAAATGTATCATTCAGCTCATCTGTTTTAGAATCAGGAAAAAATGTTACAAATACTGGACAATTTACCTCTGATAAACTAATTAATGCAAATATTGTATCTGTGTTTCCACAGCTTCAGCTTCCTTATTTTACAGGTTTGAAACCCTACTTAATATGCTTCTGTATTGACAATGAAGCAGAAGAGGTGAAGGAAAAGGACATGTTGCCTGTTCCAAATCAACTTTGCAATGTCTACTGTGGCCTCTTATTTACAGCCAATTTTGCGCAACTCATTAGTTATGCTGCACTGAGTCTAAAATGTCATCTCAGTAAAAAGGAAAAGCTTTGTGATCTTTGATGGAAATTTCTCTGTGCCACAGAATATTTCCTCCACTATGCAACACTTATGAAGGACTCACAAATGACAGCAATAGTCACACTTGCAGGAGGGAGTTCTGATCACTTGGGCATCAGTATTGTCTACGAATATCGGAAGGGTTTAAACATCGAGGATAGAGTTGCTTCTCGTTGCTGAGTTTAATAAATATATCAAAGCAATGCAGCTAATCTACAGGATAAAATTATCTTTCAAACTTTACATCTCCTTTTCTTTTGTGTAGTTCTGTGCCGAGGCATTTATACGTAGCTGAACATAGTGATATCACAGAGTTAATACCTGTTCTAGCTTTCACTTCTATTTCTGTATTTTTTAGATTTGGAATAAGATGAAGCACTTCCTGTTGTGGCCCAATATGTCCGTTGGATCACAACCTTCATACCAAAGAAGATTACTCCTACTATTACAGATTACTCATGTAATCTTCTCCGTTTTAGCCGAGTGATTCTGCCCTTGAGATCTTGGCAAGCTACCAACCCAGACCTCAGCTGGGCAAAGCTTGGGTGCCCATGCATCAGACTCCATGTTCATTGGTAGTGGTAAAAACATACATAGGGTGAAGTGTCCTTTTTCATGATTCTGCTTACAGTTTAAATAGTGCAGAATGTATGAGAGGTCAGGACCAAAGCTATGCCAGCTATGTCAGGAGGAAAGGCTCTAAATATAGAAGGGGAAGTTAATGCTCTATCATTTGAAGGCAAGCAGCAGCTGGCAAAGTACTGGAATTTTCTCAAGAATGGCACATTAATTTGACATTATTAGAAACTGGCTCTGGATGAAACTAAATGGATCATAAAAGGATTAATAAAAGAATGTCCTAAAGATTAAGAGCTTTCCATTTTCTTTTTGGGAATAATATATTTGAGTTTTATACAATGGAAAAGATTTAATGATCTTTTCACATACACTTTACTTATGCTGCTATACAGTTCTTTTTATTATGGCTCTTATAGAGGTGCTAGGAGGCTTGGTAGTATAAGATCACTGTACGCACATTAAGAAAAAAAAATTTGATCACTTGACAGAGGCAGGTGCAAGAAGGAGCTAATTTAAACTTTATATTGTGCAATCGTTTTGATCCTTCCAGTAAGAACTGAATGAACTTTTCATAGTGAACAATGTATCTCCATTTTTCCTCTCTACAATTGTTGGAAATAAACATGGATTATACAATCGTTTTATGGGAGCATGGGGGAAACCTTCAATGTAAAGTGGGGAAAACATATCTGAATATATTTATGAATACTCTTGAAAATAGCCTGCATTGCTACACTACACCTGTGTCCGTAAGTATTTTTATGTGCACGTATTAAGGTAAGACAGGTTTTACCTGCAAGAATATTTAAAAAACTAAAGTGAGTATATGAATATTTGAAAACAAAAGTCATTATGTGAATTTTCTTGAGTCCAGTCTGGAAAGATTATTATTCATTTATAAGAGTTTATTAACAGTTCTGAGTGTTTATAAATTATTGTCAAACAGAAATGCTATATATGAAGCTTAGGGGTGTTGGTTGTAGCTGTGTAGGTCTAACTCTAAGGACACAGCCAGACAAGGTTCTTTGGGTAGATGTGATATCTTTTATTAGACCAACTAAATAGTTGGAAAAATTGTTCTTTGCAAGCTTTGCAGCACAGACATCCTTCTTCAGGCACAGAGAGAGTCTGCTGGTGAATTGTGTTACAACTGTGAATTGTTACAATTCACCAGCAGACTCTCTCTATGCCTGAAGAAGAGTGTTTGTGCCTGAAAGCTTGCAAAGAACAAATATATGAAGCTTAGGTCATCCAATCAGGACAATGTTGTTTGATTGAGCTGACCAAGTGCAAATTGTGCATAAAACAGCAAATAGTCATAGGCTAGAATCTGTTCATGCAAATTATCAAACAAACACTTTATGTTCTCAGAAGCTGAAAAACAGCTACCTTTAACCAAGTACATTTTTCATTAGGAAGAACTTATTCAGTTGTAATTCTGCAAAGGACTGCTTGGGAATTGTGTTCAGAGAGATGTATGCTATTCACTATTTGGTTGTTTCACTTGCCACCTTACTGATTTAGTCACATGGCATGTGACCAAGGTCTGTAATTATAATGAATTCATGCAAGAATTAAGCAAAGCGAATGTTATATAAGATGTGAGCACAGCCAAGAGTACAAGTCATGGTACTATGAAATACAAACTACCATCCAGTTGCCCTGGAAGATACAGGTTCAAACACATGCCCTCCCATTGACAGCGCTTGATCTTTCTCTGTGGGACCCATTGCGGATGTGGGCTCATTGTGGGTTCTGCTAGCTTACTTGCAATCTGCAGTTTCTCTAACACCATTGATACCAATATTACCTGAGTGTGATGGATGCAAAATTAAATTTATTCTCTCTATTATGTGAAACGCTGTTTGAAGCTGTTCTACACCTCAGTTTCTTATGGATTACAAACCAACACGGTTGTGGAAGCAAACTCTGTCTTTCATTTTGAGTTTCTCATATCATTATATGAAAATTATATTAGCAGGGTGCTAAGTCAATGTAAGCTGTATATACTTGTTGGAGTCCATCATCTTGTTTGTGTGTTTATGAAAAGGTCATTGCCAAAGTTTACCAGATTTCCAAAGAAGCTTTAAAGTGTAAGGGTCTGATCCAAACAAAGCCCATTAATGTAACTGAAAAGACTTCAGTGGGTTTTGAATTCGGACCTAAATGAGCAAGAATAGCCCGTGCTATAATAAACACCGGATAAAAATTATGCAGACCAACGATCACACTTCAGGGCATAGACTAATCACCAGCTAAAGGGGGAAATCATTCCTTTTTAGTAAGCAACTGGTCAATTTGACTTGTTTGTGGAATATGGTGATTTCTAAAAAACAACCATTTTACAGTAGTATGTACTGTATGTAGTCCACTACTCCACTTTTCTTTTCCTATTGACAGTCTGATAGCCAGTTATCCCCTTATTTGTTAAGCGTATTCCAAACGTACCTGGCTAATTATCCTGGGCCAGCATCTTGTGTGACATGATTCAAACTTTCACTGAGACTCTCAAATGAAAGGGAAGTGGAGACATATGCACATAGAGACAATTAAACCAAGTAAGGTGAAAAGGCACAGCTGCCATAGGAAACATAAGGAGCGAGTTGAATATTATTTAAGTACTGATGGTCCATAGGTGCAAAGACTGCAGGTATTTAAGTATCTCAGACTACCAAGCCATTTCATTTTCTATAGACGGGACTATATTTTCATAGACATTAGGGCTGGAAGGGACCTCGGAAGATCAGAGTCCAACCCCTGCCCAAAGGGCAGGAAAACCCATGTATCAAAGGAGACTGTCCCTCAAGAGGCCCATGTTCCCATGTGTTACTCCTTTCACATTCAAGCAGCAAACATTTTTTTCTCTTTTAGAACAGAGTTATTTTCATTTTAGGATGACCAACCCAGCTATCTCGACAATTCTAACATACCTGTATCACTCAGCTCTAAATTCATGTGTATGTAATTAGCATGAAACAGACAGTCACCCTGGGGGGAAAAAAAGGTCAATTATCTTCCTCTCTCTTCAGAAACACTTTGTGTCTATGAATCAGCTGTATGCAATGCTACCTTGTCCTGAGAGCATACCTGTGAACTGCATCACTAGCAAAAAGACAGGTTTTCAATAAACTGTATGCTAAAAATCTACATGCCAGCTTGTCTACTTAGATTCTGAAATGCAGGAAATGCTCTGTCCTGGAGACTACTGTCAACAGTACTAGTGAGACTTAAACACCGTCTTAAACACTGCTAGAGTGTAGATAAAAGACATGGTTAATCATGCCGATGTTCATTTTGAAGAGGATGCCAAAAGGGCCTGCTCTGTGCATGGATTTCATTTGCTGAGTGAGTAAAATGGAAGGAGGAGAGATTTAACATTGCAGCTAGATCCCCATTTAACCAAGAGTTTAGTCATAGATTCCTAGATAATAGTGTTGACACCTAACGTGTTATCAAAGCAGGAGTTTCTAGTATTCTTAAAGCATTTCCACTTGGTAGGGGTTCCCCCCTTTACAACGTGGTTCTCCTCCTTGTCTGTGTCTCATGCGAGTACAGATGTAAACAAAGGCATGCAATGATGAGAGATGAGCCAACATTTCCTTATATGTACATGAAATGCCAAACATCGTCAATAAACGGCAGATAATAAATCAAGGTTTAATGATGATTAGATTTCTCAGGTCTGCATAGTGACTTTTGCCCCTTATATTTTCCATTGGAAGTGAGGGGCATGGAAGGAGACAAGAATATTGGATTCCAGATCTGACATATGGATTGAGAGGAAAGTTTTGCCTAAAAAGTTTATAACTTTCTATCCAGAGAGGTAAACCTGATCTGATATAACTGCCTTGTACAAAATTATGACTTGGAGCAACCCACATTTACAATATGATAAGCTGAGTGGGAGTAAATAATTGGGGCTAAGACGGTATTAAAATGAACAACTGAACAATTTCTGACAAGTCCACATCAATCTTCTTAAGCTACTTTTGTGTTGGACATGACCACAACTATGACACTGAAATGGCTAAAGAATCAATAAGACATAAATCACCCTTGTCAACCAGTGGCTACAATGCCCTAGGAGACCTGATGTCAGGTTTTATCATCCATCCAAACAGGCTTATGCTGGGGAAATTGAGCCAATACATTTGGCAGGAAAGGAGAGCAATGCAGACCTTCAGAGTGCTGCAAGACATCCAGTAAGGCTACATCCATAATCACCAGTAAGGCTCTAGACTAGGGCAGGTTGGGAAAAGAGAACTGAATTGTGTCCCTTCCCATGCCAAACCAATGGATCCCACAGACAGCCCAGTTACAACCCCATCAGGGAAAAGTAACTCAGCCAAAACCTGAACATGGACAAAGAGAGATAGGCTCCCACTGTTATTCCCAGATGCAGTGGAAAGTACTAGTAGAAAAAAATCAACTCTCTGAGGAAAATGTATAAGGCAGGAAATCCCTTAACCCCTGGGATATGATAGAGTCTCTTTCTGGAAGTTGACTGTTCCCTTGATCCAGCAGCCTATCTGCCCACTCTAAGAAAAAAGTTAGTCTAGTACTGCTAGCTAACGTCACTCCTGTTACTTAAGTATCATCATTGGTTGGAGGGGTTGTTACAATTGCATGCAGAAGAACCAGTTTTACAAAAAAATCCTAAAGTAATTAAATACACACTCAAAACGACATGAAGGAGTGTTATCTCTATTCCAAAGTCAAGCACCAGAACATTAGTATTTGCCAGATGTGTTGTAAGATGTACAACTCGAGTGCTTCACCGTTGTGCTATACATTATGATGCAAGATACCATACCATGTATTCCCCTTGACCTCCGTCTCAGTCAGCGAAGCTAATAGATGCACAAGGGGTAGAATTAAGGTTTTACGGATCACCATAAATCTGTCTTCCTTACCTTTATAGTGATTTCTATGCAACCTAAACTATGGGAACGTTACTGATTGAGGCGCATACTGACTTAGAATCTTCTAGACATCCTTAGAGTGAATACGCACTCGGGCCAAGCAAAGCTTCGACTTAATATTTGATTTGACAAACATTCAACATATTCGACCTTGAAAAGTGAAAGTCGAGTCGAGTAGCAGCTGGTCAAATAGCTGTCAAATCAAACACCGGAAGTCGAATATTAACGGCGCGAGTCGAATATTAACAGCGTGGGTCAAATATTCCACTTGCCTGTACTGGATTCCCTGTGGGGGCTGGGGGGATAAAAAGGAAAGTAAGGGGAGGGAGGGGGAGAGGGGGAAGGAGCGCTTTCATGACTGACGTGTGGCTGGCCAGTGACCTGTCAGCATTCTCTGAGGTCCCTTCCAATCCCAGTGCTCAGGGGGAGGGCCAGAGAAAATGCATAAAAGGCAGCAGTTTTTCAGCTCCCTGCTTTCTGCCTCAGGGTCCGTTTCTGAACTGCTGGTGTTCTCCAGCACCTCTGCATCAGACCACAATGGCTGGAAGCCCTCACCTTCAACAGATTCCCTGCTTGCAATGCTAGCAACAGGGATGTCTGAGAACTTGGTGCTTTTATTTTATAACTACTTTTCATATTAAGTTTACACTTATATTGGATAGGGTTAGTAGTAGCCTAGGATCTATTCTATATATAGGAATTTAGTTTATATATGTATTTTTTTTTTTTATATATATCATTCATTCTTTCCACCACACCAATGCTTCTCAACATATTATGTACACACGCAAACACATTTACATAACATCCAGAAATCTAATCCGCGGCGCACAGCACACTTCGAGGTTCCAGTTTACATACGAAGGAACACATTATGAAGTGGGGTGGAAAGGCAGGTGGCCAACACTGGCCAGCCTGCGCGAAGGGGAGCAAGGGGGGGATAAGCGGGAGAGCTGCAGTTTCTCCCCCCACCAAACTCAGACACAGCACTGAGCTTCAACCTCGAGTCCAAGCGGACCCGCTTCCACTCGAAGCAGACGGCAAATCAAAGCAGGACCCGGTTTAATATTCTACATGGCTGTCGAATCGAATATTACCTGCTCTGCACAGCCCTAATATGCACAGCTCTAAAACATTTGCTATTATTAAGTGAAGGAGCCTAAGTTAGTATTACAGATTTCACCTTAAACATCACCTCTGGAGTTGGCCTGGTAAATCCAGGGAGTCTAAAATAAATCTTAACGATTCTAAGAAATCTACATTGATGTAACTGGCTTAGTAAAGGGGCCAGAAAGAAAGGAAGTAAACTACATTCGTTTAGACTTCCTCCATACTTGCTTGAGACCAGCCCTGAAGGTCCATTTCCAAGGAGCACAGCCAGTGCCTGACAGAAGCCCCAATGAGAGGCAGAGCCGGTCCAGGCCCAGCAGTGACCAGGAAGCCAGAGAACGGGGGCAGCAAACAGGGCAAGCTGGACATATAAGTTTATGAGGCCAGGTGGGATGTACGTGAGGGTGCTGAGGGAGTTGTCTGATGGGATTGCAGAGCCGCTGGCCATCATCTCTGAAAATTCATGGCGACTGGGGAAAGGTCCTGGATGGTTGGAAAAGGGCAAACAGTACCCATATTGAAGAAAGGGAAGGAGGAGGATCCAAGGAACTACAGACCAGTCAGCCTCACTTCAGCCCCTTGAAAAATCACAAGGCAGATCCTCAAGGAATCCATTTCTAAGCACTTGGAGGAAAAGAAGGTGATTAGAAACAGTCAGCATGGATTTACCAAGGGCAAGTCATGCCTGACCAACCTGACTGCCCTCTATAATGAAGTGTCTGGCTCTGTGGATGTGGTGTACCCGGATCTTAGCAAAGCTTTTGATATGATCTCCCACAGCACTCTCACAGGCAAGCTAAGGGAGTATGGGCTGGATGAATGGACTGTAAGGTGGATAGAAAACTGGCTGGAAGGTAGTAATCAATAGCTCAATGTCTAGTTGGCAGCTGATATCAAGTGAAGTGCCGCAGGGGTTGACCTGGGGCCAATTTTATTCAATATGTTCACAAGAAAAAAAAATATAAAGGGATACATAAGCCGAAACTTTGAGACCAAAGGGGTACACTAGTTAAAAAAAAAAAAAGGCTGAATACCCCTAGGTTAGACAGTAGGAAGAATTCTCACTAGGAGGGTAGTAAAACACTGGAACAGGTTACCCAGAGAGGTTGTGCAATCTCCATCCTTGGAGGTTTTTTAAAACCTGGCTAGACAAAGCCTTGGCTGGGATGATCTGGTTGGGAGTGATCCCGCTTTGAGCAGGGGGTTGGACTAGATGTGACCTCCTGAGGTCCCTTCCATCCTCAATTTTCTATGATCCTATGATTCCTTACTGGTGGCTATTCTCCATTTTAGTAAGAAAAGTCACTAGTACCTCCAGCTGTCTTCCCTTGCCCAGATGTCATTAGTTGACCCCTGAAACACATGGTAATTTTAGTATATCTCAAGGCAGAACTTCTTGTGAAATGCCCTGTATTTCAGTGATTGAACCATCAAAATAATTACTGTAGAATAAAAACAATATTTTTGTTAAGCTCCTGCTGTGCTTTTGACCTGTGAAAATATTTTTACAATGAAATAAGCTTCCCTGCAGCCCAGGGTACCTGGGAGGAGAAAAGCTGTAGGGCTTAGGAGTTCCATAATCCTGCTTCAGCTTCTGGTGCCCGGCAGAGCCTGAGGAGCCGACGAGATCTGGTAGGGAGCCAGGCAGCCACTGGAACTCTTGATCTCTTGCTGGAAGAGACACAGAGAACAGGAAAATTTTGCTTTTCCAGAGCATTTTTCAACTCAGGACTTGCAACCCCATAAACAATAATTTTACTTCACAATACCTCTGTAAGGTAGGTACAATAAAATGCATAAGCTTCAGTACAAACTTATTAATTGGCCTGCCTAATGATACAGAATGAATCAAGCAGCCAACCTGGGCATAAATGCCATCACTCCTATCACCCAGCCCTGGCTCCATCACCTTTGTTGCACTTCTTTCCTGATTTTGTGTCACAGGTAAAGGGAATTAAATGAATCAACAGTTGCATGTCAGTCCCTTGTTTCTGTATCAGTGGCGGAATAGTTCTTTCACAACTGTTATCTGCCACTTACATCAGTGAGTCATTCTTTAAGCGGCCAACATAAGTTTTCACTGAAAACCTATCTAGCTGGAGTAAGTCATTTAGACTGATAAGGAGACATAACATGTTGCTCAATTTTTCCATCTCATTTTAAACAGTTAATATGGCAACTCTGAATCCACTGACTGCTTTGCACAAATGATGCCTATCTGGTTTCAGGCAAGTTTTGCATTCTTGCACTGTGTAATGCAGAGCCAGATGGTTCAATCAATCACTCCCTGGCAGGTGGATCCTACTCAAAACTGGGGAGAATGCCAGCATCCTTGAGAGCACTGATGTCCTACCATCTCCACCTCTTGGCTTGACATTTATCAGAGGTGAGAGTAATCAAAATCACACTTGAAGTCTGCATGCAAACATTTTTGGCTTTGCATAAGAGCTCAAGGAAAACCACCAGGCTGAAGGTTTGAATTATGATTTTCTTTCTCTCTTGCTCTTTTTTTTTTTGTTTGTAGTTCACTGACAACTTTTTAATGCTCTTTTAGAAACCTGGCATCAGAGTAGGGTGTAATAAGTTGAACAGAATGATTAAGAAGTTAATCTAGATTTCCCCAGTATTGATGTTCAAATTTATCTTCCTGTGACTCTTTGGTTGACCTGATATGCTGGAGGCAAAAGGCCATAGAGTTTGCTGCTGGGGTTTACAAGCAGAGGAATAGGCCACAGTGAGCTTTTTTCATTTTTATGCATTTGTCTAATCAGCTGAGCAAAGCTGAAGATGATTTGATTTTTTGGGGGTTGGGTTTAGGTTACATGAAACCAAAATTAGGGGATGTTTGGACACGGATACCATTTGGTCAGCTTCCCGCTTCTCCTGTTCCCTCACACACATTTCAGCAAAAAGTACTATGAGTAACCAGTTCTGGTTGTGGTCTGTCTTTATTTTGAAAAATCTGTCCACTGAGGGTTCGTTCCAATGCAAACGTACTCCAAGCTGTTTCCACTTTGCTTTAAGTGAATCAAAACTAGACAGGCTAAAGCAACACAAAAAGATAAATCCTCAGCTGGGTCAACATCTGAACCACCTTTCCACTCCCCTCAGGGGCTATTTTGGCCCAAACTGCAGCTTAACCAAGCACAAGGGGGACTCTAATTTATACCAGCTGGGACTTTAGCCCTGTTCTCTACTGTGCTTAATACGCCTGTTATGCTGAAGGAAAAGGAAAAGGAAGTGGAATGAGGTTGACCTAGCTGGTTTGACACCAGCTGAGAAATGTCCTAAGCTCAAAGTATCTTCAGTAGTAATTTTAGGGCTAGTTTAAAATTTCCTCCATGCTGCTCTGGTAGAACAAAGGGAATTTAGGAGGAGGTAAGAGTCTGGCCCAACCTATTTTACTTAAATCATTCTTAAACCAGTTTGACAGGTTACCAAAGAGTCTCTCTGCTTCCTCAGGGAGGTTCAGTCTATACAGAAATCTATGTTACAAACTGCAATTACCAATATCATCCCTATAGCTAAGGAAAAAAGGTGCCATTACAATGCCATGGATCAACAGCAATAAGGCATGTCTTCCAACAGAAATTCTATGTTTTTCTGTTAACTAGGAAAGCCCCTTCCCTCCCACCGCATTTAAGGTGATTCCCTTATCAAAGTGCTTAGGCGCCAGAAAAAGATGAATCAAGGACAAAAATGTTGGTATAAAACTCACAACATGACTTATGTACATGACACATCTTGATGTATTTGTCACCTAGCCAGAGATCCTTAACAGTCATGGTGCACTGAATAACACACACATTTGCCAACATTTTTATTGTATGTTGGGGGCAAAAAACAATCCAAAACTATCTGAGTAAACTGAAAACACTTTAAAACAAGTATAGGCAGATAGAATCACGTTTCTTATTCTGCTGCAGAAAGTACTACATTCCTCATTCTGGAGATAAGTTTAAGACAGCAGGCATGAAACGTGGTTCATTAGTCCTTTACTAAGTCTGCTCAACAAAACAGCCGAAGAATCTAAAAGTTTCTTTAATTTTAGTTAAAACTAAAAATGATTCGTTATTCATGCTGTTATAATGGGGGCAATGCAGTATAACCTCAATACCCAAACTTCTCTGGAGGCATGAGAGAGAAGGCCAGATGTGCATATCCTACTCAATATGTGTAAGCTTTACTAGACAGAGAGAACCAAGTCCAACTCAATGACCACATCTACCCAAGATACTGACTGTGCAGTAGCCCATGACTACTAAGCAGTAGTGTCAAGCGGCAGAAAGCATGATGTGATGTTGTTGTGTACTAGTCTCAGGCTACTGCGCAGTCAGCGTCAGGAACAAGCTATTTGGCGGCACTGCTGCGCAGTAAATCTGGCTACTGCAGTAATGACTGCGCAGCTAGCATCTCGTGCAGACAGCCAGTGTTGCTCAACCTTTTCTGTACTGTCATACTGGGTTACAATGGAAAAGCCTGGGGTCCCACTACCACAATTTTAGGACTCTTCTCCTACATGGTCCTAAAAACAATGGAACAAGAACACAATACTCTTAGATCTGTTTGCTAGGCTGAGTATTTAGTCCTTACTCAGAAAAATGTCCCACTGGAATTGAGCTGAGAAAATTTCCACTGGCAAATGCAGTCCATCAGGACACAGCCTTAGATTTTGCATGCATGCACTACATGGAAAGGGAGTTAGCCACCCTTGCAGCTAGATCACTGATTTCCCCCTACATCAAAGGAGTGAGCCTGATGATGTGCAAATGGGCAAGAGGCAGAGAAAGGGCAGGTCTGGACCACAAACACTCCTCGTTGAGCCTAGTGGAGGGAACAGAGCAAAATTTGAAACACTGGAGGTTCTATTATCTTCTCTATGGAGCCTCCACATAGAACACCCCATTATAAGAGGGGAACCCCAGGGATAAGCAATAATAGAAAGTCTCTGACTAAACACCTTCCAGAAAGATATGGTATAGTCACAGAAGGCTCATACAGGCACAGGCCCTCCAGCCATATAGTCCCATTCCCCTTGCAATTCTTGGGGATTGTGGTTTATTCTGTGTGGCAAGCACGGTCTACCACTGCACTTCCCAAACATAAGCATCCGCAAGGGAAGAATGTATATACCTCTGCAAATGGACACTGATATTTATGAAGTCGCGTATTATACAACTGTTTTATGAATATATTTCAGCCCGAGATTATTGGATGACCCTGGTCAATGACCTTTGACTATTTATTTCTCTTCCTGTGCGATTGGTCACCCTAGTCACATTGTTCCTCCTGTACTGGGTGACTGAAACTTCTTAAGCATAGAATAAGCACTTTTCCCCCCCATGAGTATCTATTATTCTTATTCCTACCCCTCCAGCCCCCAGATAAAGGCTTGACTTCTGTGATTGAACAAAAGCATGAATCAGGGCAAATGATCATCACAATTCTCCGTATCATCCTAAATTTCACTATAGAACCCCTTCAGTTCATAGGCACTTGACTCCACATCTGTAACTGAACATTTGCTTGTGCAGGTGCTACAGATCTGCTCTGCCAAAACCGACTTGTCAACTAACACTGGTAATTTTGTCTCCATTAATATGAGTATATCAGCTACCACATATAGATGTTCCATCCAGAAATTACACTTTTGGCTTGAGCCATCCCCTTCAGCATAAAAATATTAGTTTCCTAATGTTTATTTAACTGCTTGACAACTCCTTAGGTGTGAAGATGGAATTTCACCAGCCAAAATGTTCTGTTTCATCCTTAATACAAACAGTTGCTTTGAAGTGCCTCGGGTTTACTGAACGAACAAATTAACTTGTTTATGTAAGATACCCAGTGAAAATTTCCACACCATTTCAGCACATAATTAAAGTTTGTTTTCACATTGCTGCAGTACATCTCCAAGATTATTTTCTTATTTTTAAGGGGTCTTCTATGTGGTAGAACAATTTATACATCTTAAAACAGTATTCATTTGGGATGCTAGACCTGCATGATGAGGAAGAGCTGAGTAAAGCAAGTTGAACAGATTTAAATCCATATTTTACCTATCTATATGTATAGAAATATCTATATATTAGTTATATAGGATGTGTCATGTACATAAGTCATCTTGTGAGTTTTATACTATAGATATCTATATAGATATATCCAGATTCCCAAATCCAGGTGGTTAAAATTAGGCACTGAAATCTATGCTTGGACCTCTGATATATTTTATTTAAAAAAGTAACCTGACTTTCCGAGGTACTAGGGACCTTCAATTGCCACTGAACAAGCTCAGCTGACAGACAGTGGGAAATTACAAATGCTCTGGAGGCATCATTATAAGGTTAATATTTAGACATACAAATAAAAGTAAGTTAGTTTTATATTCTGACTTATTCTGTAGTGCTCCAATCCTGAGAACATGCATAGTCAATGGGCTAGTCATCTCCAAATGAGATCACACCTACACAGTAAATTTATCATGTGCCTGCTACACTGCTCCTGGAAGGCTGTCTCCCAACACAAAGCAGTATAGCTGCATCTACACAGCACTCTACGCAGGCTATTTAGCACTGCTGACTGTCAGGGCCAGTTAGCTCTGCTGCATGGCAATCAATATGGCAGGATTGTATTTAAGAATATATATTGTTCATCAATCTGAATAACGACCATAATACCAATAAACAGTGCCACCAGTGTTGCATACCCTGTTTCTAGTTTTGCATGTTGTTCTTACCATCTTCTTCTGAAGAATTCCAGTGCTTAATGAAACACTCTTACTTCTACATATTTTATCTGCAAGTTGGGTTACATTTCTCATCTGCTGACTAGACCCTCCACACGGTGATAGGTAAGCAGTAGAAAGAGATAAAATCTTCATTTAACAGAAGTTTATTTTGATTTCTTCCACCTCTAATTCTAGAGAGCATTGACAGCTCCAAGCATCAGGGCTGACAAAAGATACAAATCATCTCACAGACCATGGAGGAGAGAAAGAGAGCAGGGATCGTGTTCAGCTGTTGCAATGTTTTCTTCATCTGAGAGCATGACTGTAGAAGACAGAACTGTGCACAACTTCAGACTGCATTCCTTAATTCTCAAATATAATCTTGTCCTCAAAATTATATTCAAATACATAAATCAATTGGTAACATAATTCAGCTACTGTCCAGATGCTGTAAACCCTGAGGTCCTGCAGCACATTACCCAGTCGAAAATACCAGAGGGCTGTTGTTTACACAATGACTTCTGTTCGCATGCATTTCAAAGGGTGAGGGGGGGAATTGGGGAGGAGGAAATCTGTCTTGCTTCTGCCATCAGGACAGGATCCAGCCAGACCTGGAGTCTCTCCAAAATATGGGAAAGGAGCCAGCAGGGAGTCCCAAAAACCAGGTTCCTCCTAAGCAGGGCAGGAGCGGGCAAGTGCTTCCATCTCTCAACAGGTCAACACTCACACAATTTTCTACTATACAAGGATGTTATTTCTGCATATCTTTCATTAGTAATTTATGCATACGGTGGCTAATTCCAAGTTTTTCATTAGAAGAGGCTGTTTCCTAGCACTCTGGATACCAGGAGCAGGACACATTGTGCAAGTTTTCTATGAAGTGTATGGTTCAGATTAAACCCTTTTCATTTTCAGATTCCTCAGTTACATACTATCAGCTTTACACAGCTATGCTCTGCCTACATCTCTGTACTAATACAGCCCTATTACCAGTCAACAACCTCCTTCTCTACTAGTTTACTGACAATATTACCAATAAAGGCTCCACAGTTGTCCCTGGTGCATCACGGTTAATCATCTTGCCCACACAGACATACAAACAAAACAATGTTAAACCATGATTAAGGTGGCAAAGTGAATAATACAAAAGTTAGGAAACACTAGGTAGAGGGGAATGAGTCCCGTGGATAAAAGCCTATGAGGAAATTAGTAATTCTGTCTTCAGGCAGGATTGGAGCAGCATGCGGTAAATAGGACAATTTCAGAGAAAACCCTGGCCAGCCTGCAGCTGGAGCACAACCAGCATGGACAGAATCCCCAAAGAATTTAAGTCCTAAAATAGAAATCTCTACTGAGCATGTACAAACTGCAAATTTTTAAAGGCATAAAACTTGGCCAAGTCTGGGCATGTTTTCACAGGGATAGAAAAAGTCATATCCACACAGCCTGCCTCCTACCAAATTTTACATTCCTGCTCCAAAGCCTGGGAATGCTGGAGCATTTCAAAGAACAAAAAAAAAAAAAAAAAAAAAAAAAAAAAAAAAAAAAAAAAGGAATTTTCTAACATGGGGGAAATGAATACAAACAACAAAACTATAACAACAACAGGCTGGATTTTGATGTGTATCCAAGTTCTTTTCCATATAGGAAAATGCATATGTATGGGGCCAAGGCAATTCGTTACAGACCTGGTCATTGCTTTTGTCATCATCTGGGTTGCAGGATGGTGCTCCTAGTGCTGTCATAAGCTAGCAGAGACTAGAGACTGCTCTAAGTTACAGCACATATGATCCACGTTATGCCAGTGAAGAATCAATGGAAAACAACTCTGTCATGCCTCCTCTCTGCCTTTCCCCCTCCTCTATACCAGAAGTGAGTGGAGGAGAGGGTAGTCGGCCCAGTCCCATTTTATACTTCGTTTAAAAGCAAGAGTCCCCATTCCTATCTATAGTTTCAAAGTGCTAGATTGTTTCCCAGACCACAGGCAAAATTATATAGCACTCTCTCCTTATTGCTCTGCATGGGCAACCCAACTTTCAGATGTTGACAAGTTGACATACAAAGCTAGTGGACATTTACAGGAGTAAATTGGAATATGTTAGCTTTAGCTATGTTCCCCTTCCCTCCCTCCAACACACCCCCACACCCCTAAACTAAAACCAGATACCGCAGCAATAATACACTATCCTTCCTCCAGCTGTTTAGCATCTATAAGAACCTTGTTCTTGAACTGTATAAAGGACCAGTGGGAAGTGCTGCCACCAGAGTGCCACTGAAGCAAATATTTTAGATGAGCTTGAGAAGAGAGATAGAAAATTTTATGGGATAGGGACAGAAAGTACACAAACTAGTATAAATTATTTGAAATGATTCAAATCTGCACAACAGAAGTTCAGTGAACATAAATCGCTTTCAAAATAGCTGAAACCAGCTTAAAATAAACCTAGATAAATATAGTATCAGACTTAACTGATTTAGGTTAAAGCAGTTTGTTGAACTTGTGTCCCAGATCCCCTCCCGATTCAAGTTAACTCATAGTCTCCCAGCATCCCAGGATGCTTTGCACCTCCCCAGCAAGCTCCCCTCACAGGGTGGGTGGGCTAGCCCTGGCTCAAGCTGTCTGTTCCAGCAGAGCAAGGAGACATGCTCTAGCATCCCCTGGCTTCTGGCCTGAGCCACCGCAGGCATGTGGCTGCAGTTCCGTAATCAAAAGCAAATGTCCATTCACTTGGTTATCAGTTCAATCTATGCAGCTTATACTAAACCTGTGAATACTGAATGTATTCAGCTTCAGGCTTTGACTGTTTGATGCCAAATGTGTAGCCACAGAAGAAAGCGTTATGTGTTATCAAGCCACGTGGCTCAAGGAGTATTTGATCACATTCATGGGGTCAGGAAAGAATGTTCTGCCTTTATTTAAATCCTGTAACTTAGCATAAATGGTGAGAAGATAAAGAGTTGATTTTCTGGTCCATGGGCTTATTTATTTGCTTTTCTTTAAAATGTCAGGATCTAGGCACTGTCAGGGACAGACTGTTACAGACAGACCAGATGGATCAGTGATCTGAAGTACTACAGCAAAACTGAAGTTTCAGGAATCACAATAAATAAATAAATAAATCACTGAACAAAACCTATGTAAGTGGGCTTTTGGATAAACGTATGGATAACTGGTTTTTCAGTTCATAGGCAATTCTGAATATTTTTTTCAAAATTGTTTTAGTTTCTCACAAAATAATTTTTAAAGTATTTTGGCAAACTGAAAGGTAAAAAAAAATTAAACAAACATGGGGGGGCTGCAGTTTTTACCCATTTTTAACATTTTCATATATTTTCTAATAAAATTGAAGACCATGTCAAAATGTGATTTTAACCAGAAGCATCTTAATGGTTTGTTCCAAAAATGTCAAAATAAAATTTTTTTTCTGATTTTTTTTTCACCAAAACCATTGGCAATGCTGACAGAAGTCAATTTTGGTCAAACTTTAACCTACACTTTTTCAGGGGAAAATGTTTGAAACAAAAAAATTCACCCAGCTTTAGTTTACAGTTTTGGACAGATCCCGACTCATGATAGTAGGGGGATGCACTTGCGTTTCCCTTCCATGAAGCATTGTACCAATTTAGGAACAGCAGATGTGCTTCTATTTTTGTTCTCCATTTTCGCTCTACCTTCCCTGCACTTCGGCCTATTTTCCCTGGATTTTTAATTTTTTTTTAAGGCATTTTCCTCATTTTTTTCCATGTCCTCTCTCATAATTTTTCCCAATTTCCCCTAATTGATCCATGTCCTCTTCACCCATAGCTCAGCAGCCTCCCAGTTAATGACTCCATCCTGTCATCCTACATGCTCTCACAGCCAAACTAAGACACAGAGTTGGACTAGGAGGTTGTTTCCCCAGCCTGTCATCATCTGGGTTGCAGTATAGTGCTCCTGGCATTGTCATGAGCTAGCACAGGCTAGAGACCACTCTCAGTTACACCATATGTGATATGTACGTATAAAGATGTGTTAAATGTGGTTCCAGGAGCAGGAAAAACAGAGTAGGGTTTGGAAAGTCTATTCCCATTACCCACTTGCAATGGGGAGTCAGCAGATTTCCCCATCCCCTTGCTCTTAACATAGCCGGTATATGTGTCCTGCTCCCCTTACCTAATTTCCTCAGGAATGCTTCCCCTTCAGTTTGGGGAATGTTGAAATCACCTGTAAAAGGAAATATTTTCACCACTCCCACATGTCACTAACTGGGGCAATACCCGTGTCTCCTTTATGTTGAACAGGAAGTAACTGTCACATAAGCCCATTGCTATAACCTTTATTCCACCCTGCTCACTCCCCTCCATCCTGTTTTCCATTTCTACTCAACGAGACATGCCAAAGCATCAATCATAAGCCCCTGCAACATAGACCATGCCACAAGATCCCAGGCACATATTTGGGCCTCTGTAAAGCAATATGCAACAGCAACGGCTAGTAAATGCTGACTTCGTAACAGCCAGTGGATGCAAGAAAAAAATGTGTTCAGCAGCGAGAGAGGCTGCTCAGGGGCTCCCTATTAGCTGGCACAAGCAATGCATCAATAAAGTCCAGCTTAAACAGTTCTTTTGTCAGTCCCATAAAACAAAAGCATTCAGTCCCCGAAATCAAAAGGAATTGCACAACTTCTCTTTCACTCAAGCTGGTAATAAGAACCTCCTCTCTCTTTGTGCTAGGGCCAAACATGGCAAACCACCCAGGAGGAGGGACAAAAAGTGTTCATTTCCCTTCTGCCCTTCTGTATTTGGGTTTTAATCGATTCTTAGTAGATTCCCTCATCACTGGATTCCCTCGACAAGCCTCATGTACTAGCATTTGTCTTCATTCCTAATGCCTCCATTCCTGGAAGGTTAAGCAATATGTTCTGTTTCCCTCCTTCTACCACAGGATTTCACTCCTTCCTCTATCCTGTTCAGGTTTCCAGTCTTCTATCACACTCATGAATTTGGTTTTGATTTAAAATAGTGAACTAGCCTGTTTATTCTCTAAGAAATTTGTTTCTGTTATGGACAGTTTTCTTTGATTTTAACTGAACGATAAACAAATTATTCAAAATAACTTGAAAAGACCCCAGTATCATTAGATAAATCTTTTCCATTCATCAGCCGAAATGGTTGATTTGTTTGGACATAACTCAACTGTGCTCTTTTTATATGATGGAATTTCTGCCTCCTCCTTCCTGCATGCAATTTCTTTTTCATAATGTTTGCTTTTAAACAGGTTAATTGTTTTCCTCTACACACATTGAGTCTGTCAAAGGTAAATGCATAGCTAACCTTAGCATACATTTTCCCAAGGAAGAAAGTAATTTGTCATAGTAAGAGCCATAGCAGATCTAAAACCTGTTAATAGTATGCCAGCCAAGTGACCTATATATGGCAGGGTAAGACTACAATCAACACAGATGATTTTACAAACATACAGCAAATGTGACTTCATCCCTTTCAAATTGCCACTTTGATCCTCCCCTCCTTGTACCGAACGGTTTGCCTACTTCCTTGTCCATATACTTTTTATACTGGGTCCTAACAATAGGTTGATTGTATGCCATTGACTGCACCCATACACAGCTTGATTGCATGACATTTGGAAGGGCTGAGAAGTCACTAGAAATATATAAGTATCAATAAATTAGTTTCCTCTTCCTCAGGTCATATACATCACGAAGAAATGATGTGAATGCAGTGAATTGCACAAGCATATGAGCAGACACATGCAATATCTGTGGTATACCATTCATTATATATTGTGCTTTATGTCCTCTTCTATAATTGCAGGCATGCACAAAAAAACTATTGGAAGACAAGGCAGCACGAGGTGGTACTGTTTATAAAGTCTTTCCCATTCTTTTTTCCAGTGTGTGAGATGTTCAGTTCTGGGAAGACTTGTTGTTATTGTTAACCTATTTTACAAAGTTCTGTGTAGAGGGAGTTGTGTAAGTAATAGAATCGTTTACTCGATGCTTTGACATCTGATTGGAAACAATTAATGAGAAAGTTGTTCCTTGGAACTGAGCTTGTACATGGATTCCTGAAAGAAGGGATCACTTGCATGCTGTTTGTGACCACTTCTGTGCCAGGACTGGGGTGTGTGTGCGTGTAACAAAACAAGTTGTCTTTAGAATATACACAGGCTTCCTCTACATGTGCAGGTAAAGGTGTGACTAGATCTAATGTGTGATCCACACCTTCATACCACCTGCCATGCCATATGTGCATGGCAGGAGGCGCTATTGTTGGATCACACATTAGGTCCAATTGTGCCTTATTGTCGGTGCAGGAGGATCCCAATTCTGGGCTGCTCCCGCATCAGCAAAAAGCAGGCTCCTAGAGCTGAGAGATTGATAGCAACCAGTTATGAAGTTAGTACATATATTCGAGGTTTAACTTTATAGCTGGTTGGAGCTTGTTATCATGATAGCTACTTTGCAGGTGCACCTGGTCTTAAGGGGTGCGTATACACATGTTCTGACGCATTCTTATTCGAACATGCCAGAGCAGACTCGATCCTGGTGGAGCGCTCTAATTGGAATGCCACTGTTTGGGAGCCACTCTAATTAAGACTCCCACCCCACACACCCAGAGTATGTGTATAGACACCCAAGGTGACGGCACAATTAACCAGTTAATTGTACAATACCTGTAATGTGTAGAATAGGTCACACTAACTCCATTTCTCTTTGTTCAAAATACTGCCAGTGAGAATTCATGCCAGTTTTGTGCATAACCACTCTAGCATAGTATGTCAATATTATGCAGCTATAGCCACTATAGCAGGGGTGGGCAATTATTCCAGGTGGAGAACTATTTAATGAGGTTTTTGTAAGATTTTGAAGGCCACATGGGTAACCCCACCCCCTGACAGTTGCCCTGCCCCTGGTCATCTTGGGACATCCTGTTCCTAACCCCCAACTTCTGTCGGGAAGTCCGGCCACATGCCCTGCCCAACCCCCCAAAATACTCCTTTAGGGAGAGGATGGTTGCCGTCTTAGAACCAGAAAAAACAACTCATATACTGAAACTCAAACATCTGACTCCCCAGGTATACCCTCCAATTTTTACCAGCTATTCTCATTCCCTTCCCCACAAACCCTCTCTCTCATTTATTGACTACAACTACATTCATTCCCCCCACTTCCCCCGCCACAATTCGTCTCCCACTTACTGACCACCTCAATTTACATTTACAGTTTTCTTGAATATGTAGTGGCCTTCGGCTGCTTTACTACTCCATCCAGCAAGAGCACAGACCATCTGCAGATGCTTCCTCAGCCTGATGAAGGGTATTTGTACCCAAAAGCTTGCAAAAAGACTATGAAACTATGAAAGAACAATTTTTCCAACTATTTGAGATGGTCTAATAAAAAATATTGGATTTACCCAAAGAAACTTCTCTGTCTAAACACCTACTATGATGTATTTTAATTTTATTATATTAAAATATTTTTGTCATGATTTGTGTTTGTATACTGTATATAGAGGTGCTTGCATAATAATTATAAATAATTATAATCATTCAAAAATAAATTCTTAGTCTTGTATATTGTATGGAAGGATGTGGTTGGGGGTATGTGTGCTGGGGTATGGGGTATATGTATGTTTGTGGTGGGTATGTATAGTGTGTTGAGGTGGATGTGTGTATGGTGGGGGGGGAGTTGTCAGAGGGTGTGGCTGTGTGTGTGGAGGTTTGTAAGGAGGTGTGGCTGTGGGGGGGCATACAGTATGTTGGGAGGTTGTGTATATTTGGGGCTGTGAGGGCAGGGTGTGGGTGTGTGATGTTTATAGGGTGTCAGGGATACAAGGGTGTGAGGATACCCCCACACCCCCCCATAATACAGCAGCAGCAGCAGATGGGGGCACTTGGGGTGCTCATGCCTGGTGCACGTGCTGCCACCTGGCGGCACACAGCTCCAACCAGCACTGCACATCATGGAAAGGTGCACAGCACCTGTAGAACCACCTCTATCGCTGGCACTACCCCCTGCACACCCACAGACCCCACATTCACAGACCACAGGAGGGAAGCTTCACATGCTGGAGCTGGCTGATTTTCCCACCCCTGGACTCTGCAGGGAAGCAGGGGCCAGGGTTCCCCTCTTTTGCCTGTGGAGGCCCGGGACCTGCACAACAGTGAGTAGCATAACCAGCCAGGTCTAGCATGTGGAACTTCCCTCCCATGGCACGTGGGAGTACCAGCACTAGAAGTGGCCTAGTGGGAGTTGCGCTTCTCACCATGATGTGCAGCACTGGCTGGAGCTGTGTCTACCAGTGCCTATGCTGGGCATGAGCACCCCAAGTACCCCAGGCTGCTGCTGCTTGCAGGACTGTGCACCATGGGGGAAGTGTGGAGGAGGTCCCCACACACCCTTAACCGACACTCCCTCACACCCACACCCTGTCCACTGAAGCTCCACACTGCCAGCCCCAACCCCACATTCTGTGCACCTGCCCAGCTACAGCTCAGCCGCATCTGGAAGCTGTGTGCTGGCTGGGCTGGGCCCTTCCACCCATGAGGGTGGGAACGAGGCACAAAAGGTATGTTGGTGGAATGTATATAGTGGGTGCCTTGCTCCTACCCTTGTGGGTGGAAAGGCTGGGAGGCATACAATTAGTTGGTTGGCACCACAGACCAGATGAAAGGGCCTGTGGGCTGTATTTTGTCTGCCCCGCACTGTAGCATGGCTAAGATGACCCAGGTTTTGGAAACCTCGCCCAATAAGCAAGGTGCAGATGGTTTAAACTGCTCGAACAACATCAAATAATCTCTGCTGATGTTACTGTGTTGGATGTAATAAAACAGATCGCAGTAGAAGGTTAATATAATGGTGCCAGTGCAATTTGTACAGCAGTGCAATAACAGGTAGCACTGAACCATCCTCTGCTCATGGGGAGGCAATTAACTGTGCAACACAGAATCAAACATGCTCCATGAAAATGCAAAGCTGAGGAGTGTGCATGAGCGAGGCATTATCTTCTCACATACAGGAAGCATAAGGTATGCAGCAGTCATTGTTAAAAAATTAGCATTTTCCAACAGTTTAACCTCAGTGCTAACTACTGGAATGCTTCTCTGTTTTAAAATAAGGGTAAGTTAATTATGTCAAAATTGCATGCATCAGTTCCTGGTTAGATGAAAATTTCAATCTCTAAGCCTAAGAGCATGGGTGCAACTGTTGTGTGCTAGATCCCCTAGGTTTCTCTGCAAGCTAGACTCTTTAAAAGAGCACTGTTCTTTAGGGCTGTGTGAAATTGTGCTGGCTGTTTTGATTTGAAACTTTTGACTCATTTCAAGCTCGAAACAGTGAAATCAAATAAAAATGAAGGGCATCAAAACAGCCTTGACACAAAACAAGGCTAGTCATAATGTTCTGAAAGTTTCAAAACTTTTCAAGTTTTGAAGCAGCCAGCAGCCAGGCCATGGGAGATGGGCGAGGATCAGGGATGCACTGAGTGGCTCCACAGCCCCATGTGGATCAGCCAGGAGCACAGCCCTGGCTCTCCCTGCCTCCCAAGGCCAGGCTGCAGGAAGCCAATCACAGCACAGGGGAAGGGAACTGAGCCCAGCTGAGATGAGTTCCCCTTCCCAGTGCTAGGATCAGGCTGGGCAAAGGAACTCAGCCCAGCTGAGCTGAGGTCCCACCCCTAGTGCTACCATCGGGCTACTGCCATGCAAGCTCCAGCCTCAATGTCCTACGCGAGAGAGGAAGAGCTCCTGCAGCTTAGATACTAACTCCTCAATCCCCTCCACCCATGCAGTTGCCAAACTTGGTGTTGCCAAACTCAGCCCAGCTGAGCCAAGTTCCTTTCCTCAGCCCAATGGTAGCGCTAGGGAGGGGAACTGAGCTATTGGGCTCAGTTCCCTTCCCCAGTTCCCAGGTCCCAGGTGGCAGCACCCAGCTTCCCTCCCTTGTCTGACAGGCAGATCGGGGGTCTGCAGCCCCGGGAGGACTGGCACAGCCCCCACAGCCCTCCTGGGGTTGCAGCCCCCCATCTGTCTGCCAGGTGAGAGAGGCTGTTTCGAGCTTCCCCATTATAGCATATGGGCAAAACGTCAAAACAGCATCACTGTTTTGACAAAATTAAATGGAACAGCTGTTTTGAATTGAAATAAAATTCAAAATGAAACGCTGTTCCATCAAAACCTCGAAAGTCAAGTCAAAATGGAACAGTGCCGTTTCACACAGCCCTACTGTCCTTTAAAATTTAGTCATACATGAAGCAATAGGATACAGCATCTGTATAGTACTTCATACAGGAAAGGGGCCCATATTTGTCCTCAAGTTAGCGAAGACTGCAAATGATTCCTTTGGTGCTGTACCTTTGATTTTACCCCTTTTTCTACCCCTCCAAAGGAGACCTGCTTTCTCATTTGACTAGCATTTCAATAATAGCTCAAGTGCTCTAGACATGGAAGACTTGCACTTTCCTGGGACTTGCTAGTTTCATTATGGGTTTTTGTTTTACAGATCAGGTGTTAATGATGAAAACTCACCTGTAAGAATCATAAACAAAACAAAATGGCATTAGTTGCATGCAAGTCTGCCTGCTATGTTACAACCTAAGTGATGTCAGGCTGGTCAGTGCTTGCATGAGAGACCCTCAAAGGAAATCTACAGTTCTTCAGAAAACAGTAATTCAAGTCCAGTCTAAACCAGTGTCCCAAGCTGGCTTTCTAATAAGCTATAGGAGACTCTTCTGTTACCTTTTGAACCAAACTGTATAAACACCTTAAACAGTCTTCATCAGTGCTGAAAGGAGTTACAAGTGATATGCTTGGTCTATAGTTGATGGTCAGAGACAACAGAAAGAATGATTATGCAGGTGTTTGCTTTGCTTCTCTGTTGTGTCAAAATCTTTTCTAAAATACACTTCTGAGGCTGGTGCTTTTATTCTCAAACTTGAGGTGTTTAGAGCTTGTACAATTTCCCAAGTCACTGCAATAAAAAATAAGCATTTATGTGGCATATACTGCAACAGTGTTGCATTACACTGGGTTCAATACTGCTTAGAGTCAATGATTGTTCTATACTGTTAACCCTAATGATTTGTGTTGTGAGCGAGAGTGAGTCTGGTACTCCTGAAACAGGCTGGACTGACAGCGTGCCAAACCATATTTTCCCCTCTGTTGAGACAACAGGAACAGTGCACACACCCTGCCTGCTACATACATGCCCCACACTGACCTGGAGGGTGACTAGTACAACCTCCATGTACCATTCAGTCCTTGACCTCTATTCCAAGACTGTCATCACAGGTGGCAATTAGTGGTGAAGTGGTTGTGTTGGTGGTTTTGTAGGTGACCTAAAGGTGAAAGGCTCTGTATCCCATTACCAATCCCCTGTGAGCTAGCTCTCTCTCCAGCCCTCCTTTGATGTACTACAGAGATTTAATCATTTCAACTGGCCTTTGTGAGTGTAACAGGGTGACAGGTTCCTCTCTGTATTACTGACCTGCTCTTTTCTCTACAATCTTGGAAAACAGTACACTGATGAGGTTCAACACCTCTGCAACCTACTTATCAATAAGAGGGATGTTTGTTAAAGTAGTCCAACACGTTTCAATTGACAAGCTAGTTACCACAAACTTAGTATAAAGTAGTTTGTTTTGTTTTTTATACATAGTTATATTCAGTAATGCTGAGATTCAACCTCAAACCCATCACCCACTTGAATGGAACTGCCCATTCAGATTCACTGAACAAGATGAATTAAGCCTCCAAAAAAATGGCAGAGTTTTCTCTTCCTGTCTGAGCTGGCCTTTCATCTGGTACAACCTCCTGCCAATGCTTCTCCTTCAACAAGCCACAGGAAGCCTCTTAAGACACCCAAAGGGGGGGGAGGGTGTAAATATTTTTTCACAGAGAGAATATATATATACACGCATTTCTCACATAGAGAATACACACACACACACACACACACACACACACACACACACACACACACACACAGGTTTCCTTTGCTTTATGCGGGATCTGTATGTGCAAATTCGCCCTTATGCAATGACCCTTTTTATACCAAAAATTCTTTTTCTTTTTTTTTTTTTTCCCCACCCCCCCTTTTTCAGGGCTGGAAGGGGCCTTGGGAGGTCATCGAGTCCAGCCCCCTGCCCAAAGGGCAGGAAGTCAGCTGGGGTCATAGGATCCCAGCAAGATAAGCATCAATTTACTCTTGAAGGTGTTCAGTGTAGGTGCTTGAACCACCTCCTCTGGCAGACTGTTCCAGACCTTGGGGGCTCGGACAGTAAAGAAATTCTTCCTTATGTCCAGCCTGAAGCGGTCTCACAGGAGTTTGCGACCGTTCAACCTCGTCATCCCTTGGGGCGCTCTGGTGAACAAACGTTCCCCCAGATCCTGGTGGTCACCCTTGATAAACTTGTAGGTGGCCATCAGATCACCCCTGAGCATGCGCTTTTCCAGGCTAAAGAGTCCCGTGGCTCTCAGCCTATCATCGTAAGATCGGTTTTCCTGACCTCTGATCATACACGTAGCTCTCCTCTGAACTCTCTCAAACTTCTCCACATCCTTTTTGAATTGTGGAGCCCAAAACTGGACGCAGTACTCTAGCTGCGGCCTCACCAAGGCCGTGTACAAGGGGAGAATGACGTCCCGAGATTTGCTCGAGAAGCATCTATGGATGCAAGCCAGTGTTTTGGTCGCTTTACTAGCCGCAGTATCGCATTGCAGGCTCATGTTCATCTTGTGGTCAATGATGACCCCCAAGTCTCTTTCTTCTGTAGTGCTATCCAACGTAGCACTGCCGAGCCTATAAGGGTGCTGCAGGTTTTTCCTCCCAAGGTGGAGAACCTTGCATTTTTCGGTGTTAAACACCATCAGGTTCTCATCCGCCCATTTGCTGAGCTTGTCCAGGTCAGCCTGGATCACCTGCCTACCTTCGGGCGTGGATGCTTTGCCCCAAAGTTTGGTGTCATCGGCGAACTTGGCCAGTCCACTCCTGACTCCAATGTCCACATCATTAATGAAGATGTTGAACAGTATGGATCCAAGGACAGAGCCTTGAGGGACCCCACTGGTCACAGGGCACCACGATGAGTGACTGCCATCAATTACAACCCTCTGGGTCCGACCACGGAGCCAATTTCCCAGCCAGCGGATCGTGGTGGAGCCAAGGCCACAACTGGCCAGTATCGCCAAGAGGTGATCATGGGATACCAGATCAAAAGCTTTTTTGAAGTCAAGATATATGACATCAATCTCTTCTCCCTCGTCCAGGTAATAGGTCACCTGGTTGTAGAAGGAAATGAGATTGGTCAAACAAGACCTACCCGCAACAAACCCATGCTGGCTATCCCTTAGGACATTAGCCTGGGCCAGTCCCTCAAGGATGGCCTCCTTAATAAACTTTTCTAAGATCTTCCCCAGGATAGAAGTCAGCCTAATGGGTCTGTAGTTAGCTGGATCCACTCTCCTCCCTTTCTTGAAGATCGGCACCACATTGGCCTTCTTCCAGTCTTCAGGCACTACACCAGAGCGCCAGGAGTTTTCAAAGACCCGTGCCAGGGGCTGGGCTATGACGCTCGCCAGCTCCTTGAGGTGCAGATTGTCAGGGCTGGCTGACTTGAAGGTATCCAGCTTTTCAAGATATTCCTTCACGAGGTCAGCATTTATGGAGGGTAGGGGATCCCCATCACCCGGATCTCCCTGTCCCATAGCAGGCACGGGCATCCCATGGGACTGAAGAAAGACTGACGCAAAGTACCTATTTAATAGGTTGGCTTTTTCCTGGGCGTCAGTTGCCAGTTGCCCCATCTGGTTTAGCAGGGGTCCAATGTTGCCCTTGCTTTTCCTCCAGCTCCCCACATATTTGAAAAAGGACATTTTGTTGTCCTTGATGCTTGAAGCTAGTTGGAGTTCAGTTGCAGCCTTGGCTTTCCTGGTTTGCTCCCTGCAGGACCGGACCAGCACAGAATAATCCTCCTTGGAGGTGAATCCCGTCCTTTGTAGGCTTTCCTTTTTAGCCGCAGAAGGTCCACTAGGTCCCTAGAGAGTCAGGAGGGCTGCTGTGCCTTCTTGCTGCCTTTCCTCCATGTTGGAATAGATTTAGCTTGTGCATTGAGGATTGCTTCCTTGAGAAGCAACCACTTTTCTTGAACTCCCATCTCCCTGGGGTCACGGTCCCTAAGGGCCTGACCGACTAGCCTCTTGAGCTTGTCAAAGTCGGCTTTTCTGAAGTCAAGGACTTCTGTGTTGCTGACTGACTTGCCAGCTTTACGGCGGATGGTGAAGGTGATCAGCTCGTGGTCGCTGTCACCCAGCTTTCCATCGATCACTAGGTCACTGATTAGGTCGTCCCCCGTAGACAGTACCAGGTCGAGCAGCGCTTTGCCTCTCGTTGGCCCATAGACTTCTTGAGTCAGGTAGAGGTCATCCACGCACGAGAGAAAGCTTTGTGACCGCTCGGATTTTGCTGAGTGATCTTCCCACGAGATGTCCGGGTAATTGAAGTCACCCATGACAACCAAGGTCCTGGAGCAAGCGGCCTCAGTCAGTTCCTGGGTGAACTCCTGGTCAAGCTCAGGACTTTGAGTGGGAGGTCTGTAGTAGACTCCCACCGTTGTGTCCCCTGTGCCATATTCCCCATGAATTTTTACCCAGAGGGTCTCTAGCTGTCCATGCTGGTCGCCAACATGTAGCTTTCCTTAACATAGAGAGCTACACCCCTGCCCCTTTTATCTACACGATCCCTCCTGTACAGGGTATAGCCCTCTATACCCGTGGTCCAGTCATGGGTGGAGTCCCACCAGGTCTCCGTTATCCCAATGACATCATAATTCTTTGCACTGAGCAGGAGGACGAGCTCATCCTGCTTGTTGCCCAGGTTCCTGGCATTAGTGTACAAGCAAGCAAGTGTGCCCTTGGGGGCTCTTGCCTTGCCCACAGGTTGTGCCAGGGCTGGGGCAGGGGTGGGCTCCCTTAAGTGCCTTGGTCTGCTGGCTTTGCAAGGGCCATTCAGCAGGCCAGCAGGGGCAGTAGTCCCCCCGTCCCCCAATGGGCTTAATTTAAAGCCTGGTGGAGCAGGTCAGCCAGTCTGGCTGAGAAGAGCCTCCTCCCCAGGGGGGAGAGGTGGAGGCCATCTCTTCCCAGCAGCTCGCTGCCTCTCTCTCCAAAGAGCAGGCTGTGGTCATGGAAGCCAAAGCCTTCCCGATGACACCAGCGCCGCAGTCTTTGGTTCACTGTGTGGATCCTCCTCTCCCTCCTCAGCCCGTAGCCCGAGACTGGGAGGATCAACAAAAACACCACCTGCGCTCCCAGACCCCTAAGCCCCGCTCCCAAATCCCTGTAGTGCCTCATGACCTGGCTGGGGGTGCTCCAAGCCGTGTCATTGGTGCCCACGTGAATAAGGAGCATGGGGTAGTGGTCTGTGGGCCGGAAGAGCTGTGGGATCCTCTCCGCAATGTCTCAGATGCGGGCCCCCGGGAAGCAGCAGACTTCCCGGGCTAAGGGGTTGGGGCAGCAGATTGCCCCCTCAGTCCCCCGCAGGATGGAGTCTCCCACAACAAACACCTTTCGCTTTGTCTTGGGGAGAGCGGGGGCAGTAGCTGCAGTTGAGCCTGGGTTGCCTGCAGCAGCCAGCAACTGAGCAGGCTCTGCTGGGGCTGCAAGAGGTGCAAACCTGTTGCTGAGCTCCGGCGGGGCAGGTGCCTTGGTGCGGCGGGCCTTGGGGCCCTTGACCACCTTGGTCCATGCCCCTGACTGGGCAGAGCGGGAGGTCCCAGGGTCCTCCTTAGTCCTGGAGGGAGACCGTGCTCTACCCTGTGGCTCCCGGGGGAGAAGGGCCTGGCAGTAGGAGTCTATCTCCTGCTCACAGTCCCTGATGGCACGCAATCTCTGGACTGTGGCCTGGAGCTCCTCCAGCTGGCGCACCAGAGACCCCAGTAGGGAGCCGATCCTGCAAGGGGAGGTGGCTATGCTCCTGGGTCCCAGAGCCTGAAAAAGGGACAGGCAGCCCCCGCAGCCAAGAGCCAGGGGCTCCATCTGTGTGGGGCCCGGAACCATGGGCTCCGTTTGGGCAGCCGTCTCTGAGGTACCCGATGGGGGGGCCGCAGAGCCCGAGGTGACCTGAGGGGTGTGGCGCGTGCCCATCCATGTCGTGCCTCTGGTAGGCTGGCTACGGCTGGGGCTGACTACTCTGGGGGGGGGGGGGGGGTCGCAGGCAGGGTCTCGTGCCCTCCTACGCCCTCCCCTGCGCAAACTCCGCGGTAACTCGAGCGCCTGTTTACACAGCCTGTTCGGGCGGCTCCGGTCTCGTGGCTCCCTGGGGGGCTGGGCCAAGTAGGGGCCTGGGCGGGGGCTTGACCTGGTCCTGCTCCAGGCAGCAGCCCCCTCCCAGGGAGTGAGGAGTTAACCCCTTCCCACCACGAGCCCGCTTACCTCCGGCTGTGCTGGGGGTCGGCAGGGGGCTCTGCGGCTGCTGAGGGGGGGTCTGGGGGGCTTCGGGGGAGGTAAATTCTCTCTTATGTCATCAGTGTGGTGAAAACACACAGCTGCTTTGTACAGTGCATCGTGGGAGTGACACGCACAAAAATAGTCTCCTGTGTGGATCTGTGCTCCTCACCTGTTGTCTACGATGTGTTTCTGCCGTTGCCATCCCCATTGTGGCTTCTAAGCCTCCTGCTAGCTCATCTCCTACCCCTCTCCCTAGCCCATCAATAAAGCCTTCACCACCCTCTCTTCACACTAACAAAACATTCACCACCACCCTGTGCTTGTGTGCACTGTCTGCTGTTGGTGAGTACCAAAACTGTCTTGTAAAAGTGGCAGTAATGGGTCTGGGTGTCAGTACAGTTGAGGTCTTGGAACATCTCCCTATTTGTTACATTGTAAAGGGGGATCCTTCTATGGAAATTTGAGTTATACACTGTTTTCCAGGAATGCAGGTACAGCATAAAGGGAGGGAAACCTATAGCTATAGACTTCTCTGTGTGTGTATATATCTATTGTGTGTGAGAAAATGGAAGTGGGAGTGGGAAACAGGAATAATGCAACTGGGGGAGGAGCAGGGGCATGGAAGAGGGAAGGAATAAGAAAAGGCACACTATGGTCAAACATGGGTGGAGAAAGAAGGGGTAGAGGCAACTGTGGCAGGCACCCTGTCCCTCCAAGCAAACCTGAAGGTATTGCAGCGTTCTTTTCACATCCTCAAACCAAATCTTGCAGGGGCAATACAAACCGTATGCCTATACCAACAGGATATCCCTACTGAATTGGTATGTACCCATGCACCTTTACTGTACCTCATCGACATTTTCTTCCAGGAAACACTTTTGTCAGAACATTGTCAACCAGCTCTGTTCAGGATGATGTACGTTATAGCAGCCTTTGTATTACATCCTGCCATGGACAACAATTAACAATGATGTTTAATTACCCTAAGAAAAGCTGCTGGATTCAGGGTGGAAAGGTAGAGAGACCTTACTGATATTTTCATTTAAAACAAAGTTTGTAGACTTCCCCTATACTCCCTCCCAACTTTTTTTTCCTCCACTCACATTAGCTCAGTATTTGCAATGAAAAATCTCCCAGAAGCACCCACCACATAATAGAGCTCTGTGTGCTAAGCCAGTCAAGCAGGATGTAGGTTTCAGCATTTCTAAATAGTAAAAGATCTCCTGGTAATGTGCTAACAGAATTTATTTTCTAGATATTACCCAGCTTTCCAGAGATGCCCAAAGTGCTCCATAATTACATGCTAAAAAATCAGAGTCTGTTTTGTTTGTGTACATGGAAATTTGCCAGAGACAAGGTCTGAAGTGATTCATTTCATACCTCAAATATTTTATGAAGTGAAGAATCTTCTGTTTCTGAAAAAGATTAAAACCTTATTTCCCTCTAGGTCTTTCTGCTCATGCAGTTGCATGCCTGGGAGGCAATTAAGATGGATGGATGGGATAACAGATACCCCCTTATGAAGAAGCAGCACATTTTTACTGTACTCAAAAAAAGAAAGTATATTATTCCCATATATTTCAGCTGCATTTGGAGGAGTTTCTCCTTATGCATCTTGAAGGTGACATGAGCACTTATCACAAGGTGCTGCAATGCTGTATTAAAGCAATTTTATTATTTCACTGTGGTTTTCAGCAATTATTTCCAATACACACACATTGCCACAGTAATTCCCTTTGGTGTACTCTGTGCCAAACATTTTCTCACCCAAGCCCACAACCCCCTGCATACTAATGCAATTATCCAGTTGCCCTCATTAGCAGGTAATCTGCAGACAAGACTGTATGCCCAAAATATCTGTAGCTCAAAATATCAGTTCAGAAAGAAAACTCTAGCTGCCATTATTTTATTTTCATCCAAGTATCATTTTCATAGGCTTGAACTGGGAGCTATTATGGTTTTAACTGACATCAAAAGCAATCATTTAAAAATCAATCCCCTCTCCCACTGTAAAAAGTCCTTGAATCCCTACCCCAGAGAGCTGTTGGCTATGCTGCAACCAACGGGTGCTCACATCAAATGAAAGAAAGGATGGTCATATGGCCGAAGCATGAGACCAGGCGGTAGGAGACGTGGGTTCTGTACCCAGCTTTGATTCTACCATTCACCCAATGTGGAGGGACACAGCTTGACTACATTTAATTAATACTGAGAAACAATGCCTGCAAAAATATGTAAGCTTGGCAATCACTGACACTTAACCAAAAAAATCGCCAGTTCAGTTAACCACACCAGTGAGCCAAAAAGAAAACCTGACTAGTTACGATTCTAAGAAGGAGATTTTAATGATGCTGTCCAACAGCATGCTTTGCCAGAATTCAGCCATACCAACATCTTTTATTGTAGAAAGTGCCATGAATGGGCCATAGATTCACAGACCACCTCCTACCCCCAAAACGCATTAGTTTTAGTTCAGATTGGAATAAAGAAGCTACAGAATTTTCAGCCTGATAAGAATCGAAAACCTATCACAACATTCAGGAATTTCACAGGCAATAACGACCCTTTCCTTTTTTGCTGTGTGAACATAGTTTAAAACATGGCCGAGTTTAAACATTAGACGGGCAGAGCAGCACACTAGGTGATTCTACAGTGTAGCAGCTGAGCAATACCACAATACATTTGTTCGAGTTTGCTGTTAAAGCCGTTTGTGAATCCCAAGGCACCGGCTACAGCATGAAGCTATTTGCAGCTGGCAGCTTTCTTTTGCTTTGCTGGTCAGACATTGTTTCTGTTCTACTTCTCCGTGGGTGTATGAAAGCTTAGGGGTAGCTTGCCTCAGCAATACCCACCCAAATAATTTTGTTAATACCACAAAAGAACCCACGTTTGCAAGTGAAATAAAATGAAGGTTTAAGCTCACAGGTTGCTGGATTAGACTCCATTTTTGCACTGAAAATACATGAACATAAATAATTACAGATTAATCTCTCACCACAACTGCTAGCAAGAGTGATTACAGTTATCGGATGTATAATTATCTTATTTGTGGATGCAGTCAATGATTTCAGCATACAAATGACTTTATTGATGCCAAAAAGAACAAACCTGAAGGGCATGAACTGTCAGCAATATCCTCAAAATACAGATACAGCAAATACATTCTAGTTTAACCTAGGCTGAATAGTGTGATCCTAAAAAACAGTTTGGGTTTACATGGAAAATAAAGAATTTAAGAGTTGAGGCTTTCAGGAGACATCTCATCCTTGATCACCACAGATAAGAAAAAAGTTGTTTTTCATTTAATTTAATGAAGGACAATACCAAAAAGGGTAGGATCTTCATGCATGAGAAAAAAACCCCAGAAAAATCATGGAAACAAGAAGGAGAACGATGAAGTAAGGTCACTGACAAGCACTAGAAGCACTGGGCAGAGATAAGGAAAGGTGATTTGCATGCTATGAAATCATTGAATGAAAAGCTCAAGGGCACTTTATTGTTGGAATTTACATTTTCCAGGATTGTCTATTTCATACTCTTCTTTCCTTCATTTTCAACCATTAACTTCAATGTCTACGGGCAAAGAAGCAGAGGCAAATCCAGCAGCATCCAGCTTGAATAGTTGGCCTGGGTGCTGGGACAATTCACTGAACTGATAGGAGAGGGGAAGTGATTCCTACTGCAGCCTTGGGCATTTGGTACACGGCCACATTTGAAGTGGAGTATGCTACAGAGGGCTCTGCCCACTCCTGGTCAATTAAAGGTCCTCTGATCTCTCTCTCAAAACTCATGGCATGCCAACCAAGAATAAGACCACAACCCAGATCAGGGAATTACAGTCAACCTAGGAACTGCCTTTTACTGTGGCCAAGTACAGACATTTGTTTGGGGTGGGGTGGAGGGAGGAGGGAGCTGGGAAAGGTTAGAAATGGGAACCCAATCTAATTTAGTTCACCCAGGTGTGGACCTTACACTTGGATCCCTAGTTAGATGGATCTAAGTGTGAACTGTACAGAAGTTTGGCACACACAGACCTGTCTAAAAATGGTGGAACCTGGTCTAAGGCAGACCTGGATCGATATGCACGCAAATCAGACTGATCTAGATTTGAGCACCGAATCAAACTTCTACACAGTTCCCAGCACAGCTCCAGGACTGGAAAAAACCAGCTGCTGGCCCCAGCCCTAGGGCTGTGCTTTTCCTACCCACCCCCTGGCACTGAGCTATATTTAACCCTCTGGCCCCTCACTCCCCTCCTTTCAGACCAGCCAGTCCCCTCACTCCAACCCCCCCATCCCCTCATCTTTCAAGCCACTCCCAGGGCCAGTTTTATCAGCATTTGCCAAGGCCAGGAGCTGAGGAAATACATCCTGGTGGGGGAAGGGGTGAGAGTTTAGGTTTGTCAGGGTGATTAGGGGGCTAAAAATAGCTCCCCAGTGCCCCAAAACCCCTCCTGTGAACCCCACAGGCCCCCTCAATACTGCCAAACTCTTCCAGACCCCACCAACCCTCTGAGGACCCCACCTGCTCCCCACTAATCCCCTGCTGATCCTGCTTGCTCCCCAATCACTCCTGCATATCCTAAATGCCCCCATATCCCACCTCCCATAGACTCTGCCTGCCTACCCAATCCCCCCAGGAACCACCCAATGCCCCCCAAGGCTTCTTTCCCCCCAAACCCTCCTGCTAGCCCCACCCATCCTAACTTACCTTGGATCACATGGCTATTTTTAACTTGATCTATCCTCCCCAAATGTCTGCACTTAGCCAATATGAATTTAATATATTGTACTCTTCCTAGGCTGTGATGTTGACAGACAATTGCAGTCTTTCTCCTAAGACAGCTGCATTACAGTAGTGAATAAAGTGAGCTCTGTTGATAGACATAGCAAACAGTTTTAAAAGTTGACATTTAATATACAGTTAGTATACAGTGCTGTTAGAAATAATCTAACAGTGCCTAATATTTATAATAGGACCTATTCATAGTACCCTGATACCACTGGGAGCATCCACGTGTACAATTAATGTGAAGCAAACTCACAGGTAGATTTATAGAAGTAGGGTTGGAAGGGACCTTGTAGATCATCAAGTCCAACCCCCTGCCCTGAGAAAATCAGGCTCAAATGACCCCAGACAGGTAGATGTCAAGCCTCCTCTTAAAGACCCCCAGGGTAGGAGCCAGCACCACTTCCCTTGGAAGTTGGTTGCATATCAGGAAACCCAATCCTGGATTAAATGCATGTGTAGATGCTCCTGGTTATGCTTTACTCTGCATTAATTAGTCTATTCCACAGCTAAGCAAACGTGTAGATGTGACCACTGTGTGATAACTGTTGACAAAAGTTGATTTTCTGATGGTGGGCTCTGCCTATCATTCTAAATTAGATGGTATAAAGGGATCCTTCAGAAGGAGAAGGGATATAAAGATAAATGATGCAATCATTAGATTTATTCAGTAAGATTAAAAAGAGTGAGCTATCCCTTTTCCATAACTGTGCTCTAGATTCATGGCTTGTAGCATATAAACACCCCTGAGGGTCTGCCACAGGGTCTATACGTCTGAGAAAAAAGTTCAACAATCTACGTACCACGAAATGCTGAACATACACTAACTTTCACATTATTTCCAAATGCTTTTCACATCTATTTTTAGCTTTTTAAGAGTTTTCTTCATTTTTTTAGCCTGTAATTTGCTGTGAAATTTAATTGTTATTTTTTTTCTTTGTGTTCCAAAAAAAATGTACTGGTCTATAGCAGAGCTGCATTCACAAAGTCTGACAAGGAGCTCTTTAAACAAAAGACATGGTGAGGGCAGTTACCTAAAACAATTTTTCTCCTGTGTGTTGACATGAATTACTATGAGCAAAGCACTTCATTCTCCACAAGATAAATTCAAGCCCAAGCCCAATTCATCTCTCAGCATTTGGAGGTGACCAGTGACCCGAAAGTAACCAATACTAGTTTGGTCTTTTAAAGAGTTCACATCATTGGTGGTGAACATTAAAAAGGTTACAACCTGCAGATCAGATGAGAACAAGTGCAACAAAGAACATAAAAGTTACTTCTGTCATATATGTCAGTTGTACACAGTTTACCATTTAATTAAATTGGGAGCTGCAGCAATTAATTCTACCACTGCTCCCTGGCAAACAAGGTTATTTGGGTAGATGTAATATCTTTCATCAGACCAACTGAATAGTTGGAAAAATTGTTCTTTCCAAGCTTTCGGGCCCATGCACCCTTCCTCAGGCTTAGGGAGAGTCCTTATCTCTCTTCCTATGTTATTTTCCCTTTCTTCGTGTGGGTGAGACAGGCCAGGCAAACAAACTGAAAGTCAAGGATTTTTTTTTTTTTTTTAAACTTCCTCTTACTCCCTTCAGCTACTTCAGCTCTTTACCCGATAAGTTTAAAATATAAAATATAATTTTATATCCCATGGTACTACATATACATGTAATAACAATATTGGCCCCTCATGCCACCAGATGAATCAGCTGGCATTGCTGTCTGGAGAACAAGGCACATACACTCTTCTTAAACATTTCTTAGAAGACAGTATGTTATGCTACAGCTATTGAACTAAATGGGGCCTGGGGGAAACCCAAGACCACAGGTGGATCTAGAATTCTGAAAAACAGGGTGCACATCACATACCACAACATATTTTTCCATTAAAATGTAACTAGAAGTTGTACTAAGAAGATAGGACCCCAGAGTTATATTATTCATTTAAAAAAATGAAGTAAAAATTAATATAACTTTATTAGAATGTGCATTAATTTGCAATATTATATTATGTATAAAAACATAACAAAGTAGGCAAAAAAACAAACAAAATGTGTTGTTTCATTAGTCCTGTAGCGATTAGGACTGAACGTATATCTCTTTTTTCAGATTTATGTGATACAACCTAGCCTTCTTGAGCATCTTGACAATGCACCCAATGCTTCACTGAAAGTTAATGTTTTTAGCTATAGCTAAAAACAGCCTGTAGGGTTGTAAAATAGGAACTATATAACCAGGAGTAGCTAACAGACAGCAGAAGTAAGGATAGCTTTAAGTGGAACATCATGGCCATTAAAAAGGATGTGGGCTGGTTAACACCGGTGGAATGAAGAGTTTAGAAGGAATCAGGTGCCACAAAGTCAGTTGACTTGTTCACTGCCGCCTGAATGGGAATATTGCTGCCACTGCCAGGCGGTTGATTTTAAACTATGGGTGGACCAAGAATCAGTGGGGGATGCAGCTGCACCCCTCTCCCCTTCCTCCATGTCCAGATCTGCTCCTGACCAAGACCCTTAAATCAAAGCAAGCATAGCACTGTTTTCTGCCATGAACAGAGTAGAATAATCTCAACTGATGGCTGAATTCACTAAGGTATCAAGGTGAGTACGGGATTCAACGGCTTGAAAGAACAATGTATGCAAATATTTCATAGGCTGATGAACCTAAGGGCCTGATTCTCTCTTCAGAATAGCTCCCAATAAAGTCAATGGAGGATAAGTCCTGGGGTAATTAAACGTACATAGAAATTGCTGTACCAGATGCGGAAAGGCAAGCTAATACCACCGAAGTCTGCATCTGTATGAATTACTTATATTAAGGAGCTCTCTCTCATGTTTCCACCTGTTGGAAATGCTAGCTGCTTCCCAGTGTTTCACAAACACTGTTTGTTGTGAATTCATAATCTGCATGTCTTTACTCCAAAAAATCCACTTCTGAAATCCATCAATCCACCCAGTAGTATAACTAGGGATCACTGAAAGGGGCACACACCCCAAGTGCCAAGTTAGGAGGGGTGCCAGAATTGCCCCCAGCCCAGCAGTATTGCCATACCAGGAACTTCAAAACAGTCCCCAGCTGCTGCTGCTTCAACAACAACTGCCAGGGCAGGGAGAAAAGTTCCTGGCGTGGATAAGACGGCAGCCCACCACCCCACTCCCGCTCTAGCAACTGCATGGCTCTAGTTCCTCCCCCCACCCATTGGACCCCACTCTCTCTACCACATCCATCCCCACATCACTGAGCCAGGGTGGCATGGCCCTCCCAGTGAACCCAGAAGTGGATCAGAAGTGCTTCTGGTCCATTTCCGGGTCTGCTGCTGAGCACTTTGGGGATCCCCCCGTGCTTCTGTGCCCCAGCATCGCAGTGTTCACAATCCCCCTGCTACCTAGAGGTACGTAGAAAAAACATTTAAAGCTATATCTATGTCTGAATTGCCAAATCTTTCTAAATCTCTTCAAATCAATTTGGAGGGTTCTGATTTGATTCCTAAAGATTAAAGGGTCCTCTGATTTGATTCAGAGATGCAGCCACCAAAATCAGGCCAAATCTCTGCTGAATCAAATTAGGGACCAAAGCTTTGCACAGCCCTACTAATCATCTTTACAAATTGCACATCCCCAAACAATTCTTGCTCAGAAGTTGACAAGTATTTGTTTTATGAACTCAAAAGATATAGTCTTTACCCCAAGTAGAAAATGCAGTCTGAAAGCTAAATGCAGACCTGCATCTTCCTAAATAGTGAACTGGATCCTTGCCACAGGCTATGACATTTTCAATATAAAGCAAGAAAGCCATGCTTTCCAGTTCTTGCTAATGATGCTAAGTGCACTTTATGCCGGCATAAAGAGTCCGAAGAATGCCTGGTATTCCATTTATACTTTGCTTTAGTTTGGGTTTAAGTATCTCTTGAGTCCTTATACAGCTTCTCTACATTGAGGTGAATTACATTTCCAGCAGCTATATCCTTTCTACTGTTTCAGTACCAGGGAAGTCAACCAGAAAATAATTCTTATTTGTCTATCAATCCAAAAAGCTTTCCATGTGCCAGTAAGTATGATGGATTTGTAAGACTTAAAACAATTGTTTGAGGTAGATTCAAGTTACAAAAATGGTCAATCAGATCATTTCTATACCTTACAGTTCATGGGCTTTGGAACAAGAGGAGGCTAGTATAAAGGCCAGTTGCAAAACTGTTCTTTGGCTATGCACCAAGTGTGGATTTTAAACACCAGCAAGGCTCAGTAGTAATCCAGTCCAGAACCACATTCAAGATACATGTGCAAATCAAAGACGGGCATGTACCTTTGGCACATGGCCAATATAAAACATTCTGGATATTCCTATTTCATGCAACACATTAAACACAGAATACTTGGGAAAGTCTCTGTGCCTTGAGTCACAACTGCTGTTGACAAAAAAAAAAAAAATGAACACTGAATTTGATTTCAGTGGCTTTTTAAGGAAAATAAGAACAGCAGGAAGAAAACAAGTCAAACTGCAACCTAAGCTTAAATTGCTTTATAAAAAAATAGAGCAAAGCTTCAGTTGGGAGTTTAAGGGTACACTCATCTTTGACCACAGCTGTTCCAAGCCTGATGCACAGAACACAGCCCAAACTGATAAGACAGTATTATCCAGAGGCCAAAGTGCTCGTGCAGTACCTGCCAGATCGTTTTTCCTAAACATAAACATTTTATACCAAAGAAGTCTGAGACCATCATAAAGAGTCAAGTTTAGAGCAAAGTAATGAAGCTTAGCAGACCAAGAAAGTTAGTGTCTGAATTTTACATTAATTTTGATGATGTTCTTGTTCTTAAATGTGAAGGGAACATCTCTTGACAGTAGACAATATTAATTGGAAACATACAATCTGCTCACATGAAACAGATTTCCAAATTAACAGCAGGTTGTCTGCAGACAGTAAAAATATTTCCTAAGGTTTACGAAAGGAGAATTTTGGATCAGAATTTCAGTTCGCTCCGAGTGGAGCTGGCCGATCTTCCAAGAATACTGAAACATTCTGTGAAAGACTTCCCATGGAAGGGGAACAATTATTTGAATATCTTCCCCACCCCACCCCACACACACACTTTATAATGTTATATATAAATATAGGCAGACAACATTATATTGTATATGTATATAGAAACATTACCCATAGTTCTTTAGGTAAATTCAATTTCTTTTATTACACCAACCAAGTAGATGGAAAAAAATTTTCAAGCAAGGTAAGAATTCCCCCTCCCCCCAACTATTTAGTTGGTCTAATAAAAGATAGGTTATTTGGTTAAATCTGATATGTCCTTAGACCAACATGGCTACAACCTACACCCCTGTTAAATATAGACACACAAAGCAAACAAAACAATTCCCAATTTCTATTGTTCCAATTATACATCAACCTGCATAAAGTGACTCCATATTTTGAGATTCAATTTTACAAAAAACAGCTTTTCCCTCCTGGACCCAAGTTGATAACTACAGATAAAGCTCTAGACATACTGTACACCAAAACAGATCGAAATACTATAGGCTTTGGCAACAATTGTTATACTTAAGCCATGTCTATATTGGGGTCAAAGTTGTGACAAGCTACCCAGCTCAACTACTAGCACAGAATTCAGCACTGGCTGAAAACCCACCCAAGAGGCTGGATAAATATTCACGGGTTGGCCCATGCTATACACTCTGCTGATGTTGCTACACAGTGCCACCCAATCTAGCTAAAGTCAGCTCGAATAGGTTTACATGAGCTTTAGTCACACCTCTGACTGCAATGCAGACATGTTCTTGCTCACGCCGCATAGCAACCTGTGCTCTACAGGCAGTACCTAAAGTCACTGAGACAACTTATAAAGCAGCCGTTCTCAATGTTTTGAGACACAAGGCACCCTGGATAGGCCTAACACACTCCTTGTAAAATTCTGGCTCCTAGTTTGCATTCATTTTTGACTACAGAAAAGTAATAGAGTAATTCTTATTTTATGAAGAGCTCAGGAAGATCACAGCAGAATATTTTTAACACTAGGATTCCCGTTTTAAATCTTTGGGAATCGTGTTTGCACTCCCAACAGCACCAACATTGCATGGCACCCTGCAACAACCTTAAAAGGATCTCAAGGCACCCCAGGGTGCTGTGGCACCCTGGTTAAGAGTTATAACTTTCACTGTTATAGAGTGAAAGGTGAACATTTGTATGAGTTATGGAATCAGGTTCTGGCACCTTAATATTAGTAACAGAGCTAGGTGAACAGGTATAATCAAGGCAGAAAATCTGTTTTACAATACAAATTAAGAAGATGTGGAGAATAAATGAGTGATACAAGAAAGCTGTTGAAGGCATCCAGGGCTGCAATGGAGAAGGTTCTTGCATGTAAAGTAGCAAGGGTGCATAATAGAGGAGAAGAGAAGGTAGGGCTACTGCAGGGGAATGGGCAGAAACTAGACTGGCAGAATCCCTGAAGCTTGCTGAAGTAAGTCTTTGGAGAATTAGCAAATAAGGAGTGCAGTTTTGAATTAAACTAAAATTATCTTTCCTGTCCATCTCTCCCCCCACCCACCACCTATATTGGTGTTATCAGACTGAAATGTTGGTTTGCAGCTTAACTCACAGTAGATTAAATCCCTAGAATGGAATAATGCAGAAACCTTTTCATGCTTTGATGCTTTTTTTTTTTTTAAAAGATAAAAACCTCACTCCGGTCACCTCCATAAATGCTATGGAAACTTATTGCCTAAACAAGGTCTGCTTACAGTGCCACAAATTACTTCCTTGGCTGAAAACTTTCCTGTTACTGCTAAATTAGATTACGAAGAGTTTACATTGTTTCTCTTTTTTTCCAGAGTGACACTTAATGAATAATGCCTTATTGTTTTTCAGTGAAACATCAGAACAAAAGCTATCAACATAGTAAATTTAACAAACTGTATCCCTGAGAACAAACTGTTAATTAGAGTACCAGCTGCATCCAGCCCTATCCTTCGAGTGTAATGAGGGAATCAGTTAGGCATTTAAAAATCTATTTAAACTTGATTTAACTGTTTTGATGGAAAGAAGTGAAGTGTGAATTCCAAAATGTTAATTTTGTTAAACACTTGGCTAAAACTTGAAAAGAATCATAGACCATTGTGTAATAGCAAACATCTGAGCGTGCAGGGTGGTAGTGAGGGAAATAGCTATGTTCAAGGGAATATGAGGTGGCAAGAACAATTAATGGCCAAAAGCCAAGTTTGACCAAAAGTCAACTTGGATTTATTTATTTATTCATTTCTTAAAGAGCTTCTCTCCTCACATCAGCAGGAATAATGTATGTGGCTTGTGTTTGTTCTCATCTAACCTCAGAGACCTGGTCCCACGGTTGTCTTCGAAAAAGAAGTGTTGTAGATTGTTGGAACCAGTAAAATATTATCTGTGTTTTCTTTGGGCCTTTATAGACGATGAAAATAAGACATGTTGCTAGCATCTGCAAAAGTAAGTGTTCAAAATACATGCGGGCCATTTGCTTCCTGGGGTGGTGTAAACATCAGACCTGAAAATAAAGCAAGCCCTGTTGTGTTTGGTGAATTCCAAAAGCCACTGTCTGGGTGCCCGAATGGCCGAGAGGAATTAATTTATTTTTGTGTTAAAAGTTCAGCTGCCTACATCCCCTCTTTTCTGCGCATCTTCAGACAATTTGTTCAGCGTGGAATAATTAAAAACTCGGTAGCTTGCTAAATTCTGAATCTAAGCAATATACAAATGTCCCAGAAAGTCATCTTCTGACAGCAGCTAGTAGCAAACTTGTTAGTTAATGGTCAGAAGTAGCATCAGAAGGGAGAAGCTATTGTACTAAGAAGCCTGCCATTAGCTTCAGTTATGTCCAAGTCTGTGATTATTGCAGTAATAAAGCACAATCAGCACTTTTCCATTAGTGATATGTCAGAAAGCTAAACCCTGTTTGGTGGCTGGATACAGAGCTCCACAACATTTCAGTTGACATCATACAGGTAATGACCTATTTTTCCTCTAGAGGCAAAAAGGGATTTTTTTCTGCCTTTAATAATTTACACACAGCTGGGTTAAAGTTGCCATCTACTGTATATCTACAATTAGACTGGATATATTTTCAGAGGCTAAAACTGAGAAAGCACATTTAAAAAAAAAAAAAAACCCAACAAAGGAAAGAACTGCATTTCAATTCACTTCCAATTATCAGCGATTCTTTCAGTTTGCCTTTGTTAAATGAACAGATTCTAAAAATTCACAGTAGTCATCTGAGCTTTTGATGCACTGGAGTTAAAAAAAAAAAAAAAAAAATCACCGTGAAAACTGTTCTATTGGACAAGAAAGATGGGGTTATCCAAAGTCCTAGAAGGATTTGTGGCATTTTACTCAAAATTGGACGTCCCAATTTCTAGTCAGTTCTGTAAACTCTAGTCCTTACTGTAAATTCTGACTCCTGATTTCCACTGAAGCTAAAAAGAGTCCAGACAGATGTCTGGAATCATATCTGCAACAACATGTCAAATTTAGAGCTAAAATATATATCAGATAACATAAAATATGTTTAGAGGATTAATATATTAGGAGTAACATATCAAGGCTTTCTGCCCACTTTTCTATTTATCTAGCTTCTTTAGGGACTATGCATTATCATATTTATATATGTTGTTTTTAATCTTAGTAACAAAAATGTTGTCAGCAGCTTCGATTCTCTATCAGTTCAGCACTTTTTCCCCATCCGTCAGCAAAAAGCAGCGCAGTAAACAGAGGCACAGCGGCATAACTTAGCTATGGGTAATTTATTTTGTTATATTTTCATACCAATATAAGTTAAATTGTTATGGCTAGCAATACCAATGACATACATTAGGCAGCTGCTAGACTTGACTTGAACAACAGATCTTCCTTAGCAGTGTGAATGTAGCATGTCTCAGTCCCTGGAGTTCATATGTGATAGTACGATATGTCTATAACAACCTTCTATCTTTGTTAATCCAACTTAGGAACAGTGGTGGGGTAAACACCACCAGCAGCTGCCTGTTCAGCAATATAGAGACAGCTTAAGGACATAGGTCTACATTTTTGACTACCCCTGGGAACAGCAGAGGGAAAAAAGCAAGCAAAAGGAATCCTGTTATGTTTTCTGTCTCAGCCAGGCATAGGTTAGAACAGCCTGGGGGCTTCTCCAAATGGTATGATAGTGTCTAATTCAAACTCCAGAAGGAGCCATCTACCAGCTTCTCAAGGAATTTCAGCTTGGGCACCACAAGAGTTGATTGTATTGGGAATATCTTTATGTTGGCAGACTCCTGAGATGAGAAAACTGACCAATCTCCAGTGCTTGAAGACAAGCAAGAAAGATGGGATCAAGCCAAAGATACCTTGATTTATTTTCTCTTATTCAGGGAGGTAAGTCTGGGGGTTAAAACAGGGTCCTGGAAATCAAGGCCCCTGGACCCTGGTCCCACCTGTGAAAGTTGTGCATGAGCTAGAGTGACCTTCAGGACTAGGTCCACAAGGGGATTCATGTAGCAGTTGGGCACTTAAATGAGACTCCAGGTATCCAAGTCCAAAATTTAGATACTCAAACTCCCTGCTCAGCTGCTGCTTAACCTGGAAATAGATCCCAGGCCCCCTAAATGCCAAGTTCTAACAACTGAACTATTGGATAAAAGGAGGGGTACCACCACTCCACTGGGTCTGGACATATTTTTGAAAGAAAAGACTGATCATACCTCAGTTTAGGAGGGGTTGAGGAGGGCTGGCATGGAGGGAATCATCTTCTTTGCTTCAGAGTAAACTGTGTATGTCTTAAGAGGGACACGATTTATGACACAGCCCTATTAGCAAGTTGGGCATTTCTTATGAGCTTCCTTGGGCAGCTCCCTGCTCAGCAGTCTGGCTTTTGTAGATCCCATTCTTCCAGCTCCACCCAGGCATTGCTTAGACAGTCCTGGTCCCTAACCTGGATGTTGTGAATTCTAGTAGGCAGACTAACATTTCAGCTGCAATACTCGGGGCTCTTCACCTGTTTGTGCCTTTCTAGTAGTCATTGTAAAAGGAGGATACCATACAAAGGGAACCTTTGATGCTTATTAATTTAATGTTTAGAACATCAAGCTTTCCCTCCCCCACCCCATCTACTTCCTCATATTTTCTCTTTCTCCATCTCTGTCATTCCCTCCCCCCCATAAATACACACACTTCCCTTCAACCTCCTTTTTTTCACTGCCATTCTCTGTGGTTTGTTCAGTGTATCCTCTCTGCCTTCCCCAAGATGAGACTAACATCTCCAGTCCATCTTTGGAAGGTTTCACAACCAAGCAAAATGAGTTCTTTAGTGCCTCTAGCAGTGTCCTATTTGTAAGAGGTTGAAAAAATTAATGCAGAAAAAAGAATTGGGGCGGGAGGGGAGGAAGGGAGGGAAATCATTAAACACCACACATATAGGAGAGATATGGAAAAATTAATAGCCTCCTGAAACCTTAGTGCTTGGGCTACAAAAGGACCCTTCCCTTGTTAAAATATTTAGACAGCTTATTTCTCCGACTACCAGTTGATCAAAACCAAATGTCTTCCAAAAACTGTAAATATTCAACACATTTCATTTAAAAACAATTGTTTGACATGAAACCAGAGTCAGGGGCAGATTGGCAAATGGATATGGTAAAGATTTGCCTCTTGTAAACTTTCCCCCGACTGGACTTCAGCTAATGAGCCTTGCCTTCATGTGGGTTGTGTGGTTTGGTTTTTAGGAGCCAAGGTTTAGAGCCCAGAGAAGTTTTAAACCCTGTAGGTGGGGAATGATTTTAAGAGTTAACACCGCCTGGTTTTCATTGGCTTCAAATTTGCAAAACACAAGTCACTGCTAGTTTCAGCAGGAGGAGGAGGGAGGTGGAAAATGATCTCAGAATAGGACTATAGAAAACTTCACCATAGAAAAGTAATAATGCCTTCTATTTTACAGAGCACCTATTTGCAACGTCCTGCATCAGAGGCAACTTACAATAAAAAACAATACAAAGAGACAAAACTGAAGATGTAGTTCAGACTCCAGAAACTGAAGTCAGTATCGTCCTAGAAATAAGAGAAGAGAATATCTTCCATTGAAATATCTATTCCTTTATGACACAAAAAGCCTCTCATTTTGCTCAATGTTGCAAGGTATTAAGCAACCTTAGGCTCCCAGTGGAATCCAGGGGAGGCAAGGGTATAATAGCACCTTGCAGGATGAGTCATTAGGTAGATACTTAGTATTTATGAACTTTTTAATACAATCAAGTCACCCAAACAGATAAATCACAACAAGTTTCTGCCTAAAGTGCACAAAATATAACAATAAAGTCTGATCCAAAACATGCTGAAGTCTGTAAAATGAATCCCATTGACTTTTCTGGACTTGTTTTTAAAAGAGAACAGACTGACAGACCTCAAGACTGTGAGCTCTGTTTATCCACATAGCAAGCACAGTGCAGGCAGCAGCATGCATGCTTAACCCACCCCAAGATCCCTGCCAGCAGGCCTCAGCCCTTAACAGGAAGAGCAGCCTTATGAGGCGAAATGGGACTTCAGTCTGGATAGCCCATTCATCGCTTGGGCCCTCTGCTGCAACTGTCAGTAGAGCAAAATGTTGGCACCAGTGGTGTTTTTTGCTTAAACTATTGTCCCCTCATGTGGTGCAGATTCATTTGAAACAGTTCTGCAGCAAGATAAAAAGAGGATGTGTAACTTAGTCCAGCCACATTTACAGCTAACTAGGCCACCTGGCTTTGCACATTTATTCACGATGTTATCCTATCATATCAACCAGAAGTGAGAACAATTCTGGAGACAGGCTTGATCCCACAAAGACCATGCCGATCACCTTTCCTTATACTTCTTGGCATATCCAGTACCTGAATGAAAATGATCGCCAAGAGCTCCAGTTTGGGATAAAATTGAACCTTATGCAAAACGTAGCACCCATTCCACTTAAGCCTTCAAAATAGAGCAGGATTTGACCCATTGTGAATTATTTTTAAACAGACATGCAGTGGATAAGACATTTTGAGGGACCCTACATAAGCTGCAGTCCCTGCTCATTGCCTCTTTTTTCCAACTTCCTCTTATCTAACCCCCCCACCATTTCCCATCCTGTAAAATGTGGGCTTTGATCAAGCATTCTCAAATGGAAAAATCCTGTATAATGTAATAGAAACTAAACCAATAGGACTGCACAGGAATTTAACATGATTCTACAGAAATTATTCTAAAAAACTTTAGAATTAGATTCTTCTGTAGGTGCTTCCTCTTTAAAAAAGAAATACCGTCCTATAGAATTTCCTATCATGCATAAAAAATTTTAATTAAATTCTACAGGGTGTCTCAAAAGGATTATAGAAAGAATACAATTTTTATGTAATTCTCCAACTTTCCCGTAAGGGTTTCAATTAAGACCCCATTGTGCAAAAACAGGTCTTTCCTGTTTTTTCCCCCCTTCATTCACTCGCTTCTTCCCCACCCCATTTTCACCTGCCTCATCCCTTGCAGCTGCAGAGGTGAAGAATGTAGGCCTTGTATATACAACCCACAATGGAGTGAACAGAGCTCAAGCAAGTTGCATGGAAGTCGTGTTCTTTGGCTTTGGGAGAGGTTTTTGGGCAACTGACAGGAAAGCTGGACTAAATAGGTTCAGAAAAGGGTCTCTGGTAATTTTCAAGATGTCAGCTAGATTTTTAAACACTTACCTCATGCCGTCCAGCTTTTTACCACCTACCCCTGATAAAGCGTACAAATGCAGAACAAGGAACGCAGTAAAAGAGATTGTTCAGAGCATACAGACAAGCTAACCAGCCTTCCTTCACATACGCTGGGCCAAATTAACCCCTTCTCTTGTAAAAACCAGAGGGAAAAGTATCCTCTTGAACCCTCAGGGATAGAGTTCAACATTTCAACTATATCCCCCCCTCGAAAGAAAGATGGTACAAAACTTCTCAGAAAAATTAAGCCCAGGAGCAATTTCAAACCACTAGGCAGGCAGGAAATAAAGCATCCAGGAGTAGCTATGATGCATTGGTGCACTCTCTTCCTTTGCTACACACTCTTTGCACTTTCTCCCTTTATTCCACACCCACTGGGCCAAAGCAACAGAGGGTAACTTCCCACTCTTCTAAATAATACTGACTCCTTAGCTGATTTCTATTGGAGGCATCTCCAGGATATAGAAAACCACTCTGTAGAGCAGGGGTGGCCAACCTGCAGCACATGGCATAAGTGGCACACTAAGCCTCTGGGTGCTGACAGAAATGACATTTTGTCATGGACTGGAGAGCATTTTATTGGCTAGTCACACCTAACTCGACATTCCAGTGCAGACTGGGCAAACCCCATAATGGACCTCCCTCTTCCTCCCATCCCGAGTCCTGAGACAGCACCAGAGTTTTGTTTTGGTTTTTTTGTTTTGTTTTTTTGGGGAGGGGGAAGGGGCAGACTACAGGAAATGGCTGAAGACATGTAGGCTTTCATGCTGGACCAGTAATCCACCTATCTAACAACAAACATCTGTTGAGTCAGGAGGGTCAGTCTAACTCATGGCACTTTCTGTAAAGTGCCATTAGTTAGACCAGGGAGATACACATCTGTCAGCTCCCTGTGTGTCGCACACAGTAGATCAGGGAGGGGACAGGCAGGACAGTGGCAGATAGGGCAAGGAGCAGTAATTAGAGCAGCAGATCAGGCTGACAGCACAGGGCAGGGAGCAGAAAGCAGAGCAGCAGATTGAGCAAGGGAAGGTGAGCAGGGTGGCACTCAGGGAAAGCAAGGGGCTAATTTGTGGCACACCTGCCAAGAAGTTTGAGCCCCACTGCTATAACAGAATGCCTGCTCCCCTGTCTCTACCCACTTTTCTATATCCTAAATACGTTGCAGGATACTAGGCTAGATGATCCCAAAGACCTGCCTGGACTTTTAAGCCAAGTGCAGACATTACACTTTTACTGGTATAAGTGACTGGAAACTGATCTATACCTGTAACAGAACAGAAGTTCAGCACACACAGACCAGTTTAAAAATGGTGAAACCCAGTTTAAGGTTTGCCACCAAAGGGCAAATGTGTGTTCTGTTCACTATCAATCTAAACTGCACATCTTACAGAGAGCTGCATAACTAGATCAGTTCTGTCTCAGGCTTTTTGAATGTCTGTACCTAGCCTCTGTCTATGAAAAGACTCCTATGTTTGTAGTACCTTAGTGCCTTACAACCTTTTATGTATAAAAATTCTTGCACTACCCCTGTCCTGTAGTACAGCAATATAACGGCTCCCTCTCACACTTGGGGTGTGAGACTAAGAGACTTGTACTTGGGCAAGACACTAAGGCCAGATCCTCTAAATTATTTAGGGTAACAAGCTCCCATTACAATGAATGGCACCTAAATGTCTTTGGGGATCTGGGCATAAAAGTCATATGTTCAAAGGATCAAATTCATTATTAACTTGTACTTAGCTTGGGTAGTGGCTACTTGTTTCCCAGACCACCATAGCCACCCTGCCATCATCACACCCAAAGTCACACAGAAAGCATGTAACAGAGCAGGGGATGACCCAGGTCTCCAGCATTGCAAGCTGGCACTATAAGCATATCCTCTCCACTTCTGCAACTTTGAACACTGTCTGATGTCTCACAGAAATGGGGTTGAATAAACTTCACTGGTTGGGAAGCAGGCGGTACCATGTCATTTGGGGCAGTTTCTACTCAAGCTGCACTTGCTTTTGCTGCTTTTCTCTGGCAGATCAGGAAGGGAGCGCTGGCTCAGCCATTGTTATCAAAAATGTGTGATATTAAATGCTTGCGACTATGTACATGTACATATGTGCGCCTGTGTTTGTGTATGTGCACATGTATGCAAAGTAAATTTCCAAGCTGACACATCTTCAGAAAGCCAGTCTTACAAACAGTTACTGGAATGAAAACTGCATTCACTTTGCTTTTGAAACTGTTTTGAAACCCCTCTGAAACTACTTCTGCACTGCAGGAGTGCCCACGTATAATCCAAATAGATTCCCATTCTCCCTCCAGGATACTCAGATTTTCCAGCATCCCTGACTAATTTAAAGCTTAACAGATCTTTGGGATCTGCGCCCAGCATTGAGAAGCAGCCCAGCACCCAAGCCAGGCACAGCAGCCGTTTGTGAGTCAGAATGGAGTAGGGGAGAAATTGTATCTGGCATGCCTCACAGCTGATTGCTTGTGGCTGCTGCTAGGGAACCATAATTAGGACCCAAGGGGCTAGGGAAGGAGCATTACACCATCCTCTGTCTACATCACTTTGACCTGGGGGAAGGACAGAGGCATAGGAACATCACAGCCAACTGGTTGTTACAGCAGAGAAACCAGAGTAGTGAAGGCAGAAGAGCAATATGAACACAAGATGGTCCTTTGTCCTTACACTGCCATGCTGATCAGTCTGTAAAAAGGGAAGAAGGACAGGCTGCGATAGCCAGGTGATGGACTTCCAGCTAAATTGGCACACTGAGCTCACCCAGCCTCACTTCGACCTCACACAGATGCAACCGAGGCATGACATCAGGATCAGTGCAGTTATACCAACCTAAAGGCAACATACAATGGCCAGGTCAGAATCAGGCCGTTACTTTGAGGAAGCTGAGCGAGTACAGGCTGGTGGAAATCCAAGCAAACAGTGCTGAGCAGGACAAACATGCTTCTGGCATCATACTGGTGCAAGGCATCCACAGTTTGATGCAGATGGTTAGTGAGGAAAGGGATGCCTATTATGATACAAACTTCATAGCTGCAGACTGGTTGGGTCGGAAGAAAGTCAAAGGAAACATATATAGCAGTGTGCTGTTGATGAAAAGGTGATCAACTGTGGGTGTAACTGGAGAGTCCCAAAATGTTGATGGACTTGGATCCCATTTTGTTGTAGTCCACACTGCTTTTTGTAATGGGGTCACAAAGTCCTTTTCCCATCTCGGTCCCATTATACCTCTGACCATATCTCACATCATGTGCAACTTCACTGATCATCAGTTAGCCCAGGGATGTCCAACAGGAGGCCTGCAGGACACATGCAGCCCACAGAGAGTTGATCTACAACCCGAGTCTCCCAGCTTCACCCTCACTTCCACATGGGGGAGCTTGCAGCCAGAGAGGTAAAAAGGGGAGGGGGGGGCTTTGTCCCTACTCATACCCATGCCTGACTGCTAAGAAGTTGTACAGCCCTGATTTAAGCTAAGCTCTCAAAATCATGTGCATATGTTATATGTAAGCAAAATGAACATTTGCACATGCGCTCAGGAACCAGGGCCTTTGTGGACAGTCACCCACACATACACACTTTTAGCAGGTGAGAAGCTTGTTGCTTGCCGAAACAAGGTACCTCACAATGACTCCTCCAAATCCTCACGCAGGCCTTCAGCAACCCTCACCTTGACTCCTGCCCCTCTGCTGGGCGGCTTTCTATCACTTTCTCACCGTGGAGAAACCATCTACCATTTACCAGAATGCAACACCCAAGTGGCCTGAGGAACACAATACATGGCCCCCTGGTGCAGTAAAACCCCTGTGCAATTCTTTTAAAATCTCAATTAGTCCAGCCAGCAGAAGGGATTTATATTAATTTGCACAGAACTGACATCTTCCGCCCACCAGAGACGCACAAATGTACACACTAGTCAATACGCTGCAGTAACATGGTAGCCTTGGCACGCCAGTGCTTTCTAAACATCTCTGCACTGCCTCAAGAACAGCTCCATTAATATTCTGTCATTGTCCTTCTGTTTTCTGGCAAACAGTCATTTCCCTTCCTGATGCCAATAGCCTCTGCTTCTAAAGCTGCAGCAAGTCCTACTGCATAAGCCTGGCCATTCTTTGTAACAGCAAATGAAATCACAAAGGGTGAAGTCTGCCATTTATTTCAGAAAGCACTTTTGGGCTGCATTTGAAGCCAAGCTCATGGGACTTGCCTAAATAAATGATCTTCATATATGTAAGTCAGTGATAAGCATGAGCAAAACACAAAGCAAATCACAAAGCTCCCCCATTCCCCAGTAGGAGGTTTAATATCCAGAATGCATCCTTGGTGTGTGACATGCCTCGACCCTGCATTTTGAAGTCCTGCTTTCATTTCTTTCTCCAGCAGTGCTTTCTACAGTAAATAGAGTGCTCCATGTGGAGTAAGTGTCAAATAATTTAGAGCAGCAGCTCTCTGGATGCCAATGGCATTTTGATTATCTGGAATCTTTATTGATTTTTCCAATGCAAAGGCAGAGTGCGTGTGCTCAGCACAGCAAGTAGACGCAGGATCCTGGGCACCTGATTTTGAGTAAACTGTCAGCACGAGCTGTTTTTGCTCCCGGATCTGACCTCATCTTCAGTGGAACCCATCCACTGATGCTCTACGAACTTTGCCTGTGGCTCAGCAGGACGGTGCTGCCTCTGAACGCTTGTGTTTTCATTCACTCTCAACTCGGCACACCTGCGAGGAACTTCTGCAACAACAGTTCCCAAACGACAGTCTACGGAAAGTTGGTTTGTCACATATGTCTGGTTCTTCCTCTTCTCTACAGAAAAGCCTGAGCTTGTAAAAACTACCGTGAAGAAGAAAGCGGGACCAGGAGACCTGCATCCACATCATAGGAGGAGAAAAGGACACCAGAAGCTTCCTTGAGAGACTGAAGCCAACAGAAGGACTGGAACCGCTGCCCACCTGCTAGATGACTGAAGAAGGAAAGAAGGAAAAAAAAAAACTTTTACAAGGAAAAGGGATCAAGGCAGATGCTGGTGTGCATGTACGTGCAGAAGGGGGTGGAGAGACCAGGTAGGAGGGAACTGAAATAATGAAGGACACAACAAGGTCAAGTTTGCCTCATTTCCCCCCACAAAGGACAAAACAGTTACCGCATTAAAAGACAAAATACAGCGTCTCCATGGCAGGGCTCTCAGAAGTGGCCGCCAGCCGGTTACATAACAATGAAAGGGGAGGAGGTGCCCACAAACCCCTCTCCATTGAGAAATGCTCCACACCATTAAAAGCTCTGAGAACTTGACAGTTTTCTCAGTTCACAAATCACTTGCACAGTGGGCATCTGAGAGCCATGCTGTCTGCTCTCTTTGCATCTTATCCCAACACCTAGCCCGTTCGGCTCAGTGACTTGCTCCCAGTTCAGTCAGAAAAGCAGAAGCAACAGAGGCAGGACCTGCACCACAGGAGTGAAGAGGAGCAGAACCAGGACAGGGGTGAAGTCAAGTAGGTTAAGCACTGCCCTAACCATCTTGCTCCTGCCATTTTTAACACTGGTTCATTGTGGACTCCCAGAATTATGAAAGAGCCGCTGCATGAAACTGCAGGCCCAGTACAAAGGTTTTTATTCTGCCCAGTTGGGAATGGTACCAATGACCGGAAAATACTGCATCTATACTTAAGCAAGGAAAAAAAAAAAAAAAAGTGTTCTGGGCAACTTTAGCCCTGTCAGTCTGACCTAAATAGCATGCAAGGCTTTAGAACAACTTTTGAAGGAAGGAATTAAATTAAAAGGATGGCTAAAGAATTAAATTAGTTAAAAGACATGGAAAATTGGGTAGAATGCAACACAAGCTTATTAAAAGTAGGTCAGACCAGACAAACCTAATTCTTATTTTGATAAGATAATTGATTTCCTAGGGCCCTGGTACAAGTTACATTTAGGACGCGATTCCAAACCACACATTAAAGCCATTTTACAATGTGATAATATAGCAAACGTGCCACAAAGATACTCCACATATAATGTGTAACATCTTGTGGCTCATCTGTATCTCTCCTTAAATCAAACATGTGGCATGTCAGAGCTGACCCATGACAGTTCCTGATGCTCAGCTGAGCATAGAAATACGGGATGAGGCAGCCCCAGTGGGATCAGGCTAGGAGCAGCACCCACCCAATCCCTGGAAGCAGATGAGGGGGAAGGCACTGCGACTCCAGTATCAGGCTGCTCCCCACTGCCCAGGCTCCCCACTGCGAGGCACAGGAAGCTGGAGCTCAGAGGTCCCTGTACCCCACGTCATGAGTCCCACCATACAGGAAGCTTTACAGAGCACACCTACAGCTGGGTTGCAGCTGCTTTTTAAAATTCCCTGGGTGATCAGACCCAGACAGCAGGCAGATTCTGCCCAGTCTCTGGCTATGGGGAACTTTTAAAAGAGGACCGAGGCATATTCCCCACCAAGGACTTTAAAACCCATGCATGGTAGCTCTGGCCAGGGTGCAGGGGATCAGAGGCTCCCAGCAGGCTAAGTCCTACAGCTCGCCCCCTTCCCTGCCAGGATCCTCCGATTCCCCATGCTTGGCAACCTGGCCAAAGCTGCTGGGCATGGGGCTTTGACAATCAGCTGATTGTTTGTCTGGTCCAGAGAGCTCCAGCCTTGAATCAGACCCAGGGCTGTCCCAGCTGGGGCCAGCAGTCAGCTAATTGTTAGGTCACTGCACTGGGAGCTCAAACCAACTCTGGTGTGGCCTGGGGCCAGTGCTGACAATTTTGCATAATCATAATCTCCCAGCACTGGCAAGTAGTAATAGCATTTTGGGATCTGATCCCTGATACCAACAATCATGCCTCCTGCCATGCATGTGTGGCACAATTGTTAGGATCAGAGATCAGATCCCACTGCACCATTAACAGAGTGTATTCTGGGGCTCCAGATGACAAAAATGGGGTATACCACATCTCGCTGGACATCGGGTAAAGTATTCAATATGATGGCACTTAAGAAATAATTATTGAAGCTACAGAAGATGCTAATTGTGCCAGAACTGTAAGGTATGTAAGAATTGTGAGTTGTGCTGGAAGCAGAATCGTGGACTGGAAGGAGGTTATTAATAGGTTGCTTGAGGATTGGCTTTAAGATCAATTTTACTTAATATTTTCATTACCAAAAGTGATATGAGATTTAAGAGAGTATTTAATGAAATCTGCTAGTCACACAAAGTTAGATGGCACTGTCAATACAGAAGATGATCAGACCATCACACAGGAAGGATTTGGTAACCCTGAGGACTGAAGTAATAGGAAAGAATTACATTTACTAGTATAAAGCCCAAGATCCTGCTTTTAGGGACTGGCACAAAGAATGTCTGTTACAAGTTAGGAGCTCATCAGCTGAAAATGACAGAGGAGAAGAAAGACCTGAGCTTATCAGTTGATCCTTGGTGGCTCATTTACCCTATGTGATGTGACATTAAATCAGCACATTTGATCCTATGGAGGTATTTCAAGCAGAGACAGTTGAGGGTGCAGACAAATGCAGCTCCCAGCCGTAACTCAGAACATTTTCTGCAATTGTTCTGTGTTATAGTGTTACCCCAGACCAAACAGAAGTTCATTGTTGGTACCAGGGGGAAGGAGAATCTAGCCGCAGGCTGGGAGCCTGCAGCCAGACTTCCATAGCAAAGGCCAGGGCTCCCTGCCAGTGCTCACTGTTTTCAGAATGGTAGTGGGGAAAGGCAGCACATGGAACTGGTTCTTCCAGCCCCCAGCTGGTGGGGTGGATGACTTGGCGCTCCCCCACCTTGGGAGGGCTCCAGTACACCTGCCCCACCTTCTAGGGGGGCTGAAAAAACCCAGACTGAACTTCCTCTCCTCCCTTCCCCTCCTCCCATTCTGAAAATAGCAACAGGCTGGGAGGCCCTGCAAACACAAGTTACAAAAGATGCTACTTTTTGAAACATCTTTCTCCAATACCTTATGCAATGAGGGGTCAGATTTTTACCCAGTCAGCCATTTTTTAAGCTGTTTACAGCTGTGCACTTGTGTTTTGTCACAGCTATAAACTGCTTTCTGTAGCCAGATCGGGCAAAAATTGTCACTTCTGTCTGCACCCTTATTATGTTAATAGAGAAGGCCCTAGAGATAGCTCATCTAGAGGACAATTCTGTTAACCCACGTTCATAAATGATTACTTCATACTGGCACAGAAAAATCAGGAGAATGGAGAGCATTCCTTCTGAATGCATTAAAACAGTTTGGCTTGTTTAGCCTAGTAAAACAAATGCTAAGAGGGAATATGATTGCCTCTAATAAATATATCAGGGTAATAAGTGTCAGAGAGAAAAAAAAGAGAGAAACAAAAAAAAACTATGAGCTAAATATCAGTGTTGGCAGAAAAACAAATGGGCATAAACTGGCCACAAATAAAATTTAGCTTGTAAATTAAACGCAGGAAATAAGAAGGTATATTACCCCAGACAAAGCACGATCCTAATGTGACTATACTATATTATATCTATATTGCACTATAGTTTGCCACGTAGACATGATATGACTGTCTGGAACAGCAAGAGCCAAGACTTGATGACCCAGAAAGTCCATTTCAGGTCAAACAAGATACTCAGTGGGTGCGTCTACACGAGAGACTAACTGCACAGTGGCCTAATAACACTAGTAGCACACCAGGCAAAACCCATGCTAATACACTACTGCACAGTAGTATCAGGCTACTGTGCAGTTACCATGTGTAAAAACCCGTGTGCCGCTACTACCGCAGAGCAGCGCCACTTAGGACTGTGCGAAGCTTCGGGTGCTGATTCAATTCGGAGGAGATTCAGCTGAATTTGCTGGCTGAATCTCCAAATCTGTATTGAATCAGGAGACCAATAAAAAAGTCCCTGCCCATGCCCCCAACCCCCTCCATGACTGCCCCACCCACCGAAGCTCCAGCCCTTTAAGAAAAAAAGACCCAAGACAGACCCCAGGACTCACTGGCTCCTGCAATGACCTTGGGGGGCTCGTGGAAGAGCCCCCCAATATGGCAAGGGGCAGTGGGGGGGCAAGAGGGATTGCCCCCACCAGCAGGAACTGGTGTGTGTCGGGGGGGGGTTGGTTTTTTCCTTAAAGGGCTGGATCTGTGGTGGGTGGGGCAGCCATGGAGGGGGGAACTCGTGCAGAGCATCGTGGGACAGTGGGGGCAGTGGGGATTGCTCTCCTACCTGGCAGCACACAGTGAGTCAGGGCTTTTTTTTTTCCCCCCCAAAGTGCTGGGAGCTGGGGTGGGTGGATTCAGCCGCAGCAGCTAAGTCTCCAAATCAGATTTGGCATTAGCAACCAAATCTCCAAATCAGATTCGGCTGAATCTATTCGGGACAGTGATTCGAATCACCGAATTGAACTGCTGTCCCCCGAATCAGCTGAATCCAAATTTGAAGTGAATACTAGCCACTTAACATAGGCCTAGAGCCAATTACTGCATACTGATTTAGTACTTGGTTATTAGGCCTGTGCGAAGCTTCGAGTACCGATTCCATTGGGAGGAGATTCAGCCCGATTCACTGGCCAAATCTCTAAATTCGCATTGAATCCAGGGACCAATTAAAAGGTTGGAATCAAGTCAAAGCTTTCTGAATCTTTGGAAAACATTTTGAGAGCTTTGATGATTTGGACAGTCCCCACCCGCTGCAGCAGGGAGCTGCAGCCGAACTTGAAGCTGGCAAGTAGGGACAGGGGAGGGGGCTCTGAAGGAGGAGGGGAAGGGACCATGGGGGGAGCCCTGCCAGGCCCCATTTCCCATCTGCTCCCCAGCCCCTCCCCCCTGCCATGGCTGCCCTGCATGCCCCAGCTCCCAGTGCTTTAAAAAAAAGCTCCCACTCACAGGGTGCTGCTGGATAAGGGGTCAATTCCCACTAACCCATGCTGCATGGGGGGGCTCTGCCACGAGTCCCCCTCAGTCCCCAGATGGCTGCCCTGCCCACCCCAGTCCCAGCCCTTTAAGAACACCCCTCTCTCCCCCCAAGAAAAGCCCCAGACTCACCACTCCTGCAGCAGCCTCATGGCTTCAGGGGCTCATGGAAAGCCCCACCATGTGGTGTGGGCCATCACAGGGCAGTGGGAATTGCCCCCTGCTGGGCAGGAATGATGAGTCCAGGGGATTTCAGGTTTGTTTGTTTTTTCTTATGGAGTCAGGGCTGGGGCAGGTGGGGCAGTGAAGGCAGGGACTGGAAGGGTGGGGAGGGATCAGGGGGCTCATGCAGCATGAGGCAGTGGGGAATTGCCCCCCGCCTGGCAGCACCTGTTGAGTTGAGGGGAGAAAAAAAAAAGCCCCAAGTGCCAGCAGCTGGGGGGGGGGGGAAATGGACCCATGTAAGATTTGGAAGCAGCTGAATCTCTGAATCAGATTGGGCCAAACAGATTCAGGACAGTGATTCAAATCACCAAATCGAATCACTGTCCCCTGAATCATCCAAATCCGAAGTGAATACTAGCTTCTTTGTACAGGCCTATTGGTTATCCAAGTACTAAACTTAATACACAGTAACTATGGCACATCAATGAACATGTAATTTCTAAGAATCCAGCAGTTTTGATAACTAATTTTAAAATTTGCCTTGTTTTCACTATCAGGGCTCTTTACGTAAATTCAGATTTGCAGCGTGTGTAACAAAAGCCGTACCATGTGTGTATTTCCCAGCTTTAGGCTGTCTCTTTCCTTTCTCTCGACCTGGCTAAGCTGTTTGAAGGCTTCTCCAATGCCCTTATATTGCTCTTCCCTATTTTCCTTGAAAATTTATGTTTATAGCAGATACTGATTATCTGGTCAGCAATTTACGTTACCCTAACAATAGCCCATCTTTCTACTTGTGCTCCCCCAGGTAATTATTCTAAAACTGATTAATCTGGTCTGGGACTAAGCATTATGAAAGCTGACATGCGGGACCTTCACGAAAGGCAGGCCAGGCTCTTGAAGGCTTTATTATCTCAGTCATATTCAATCAGGTTTTAAAAGTAAGTTTCTCACCTCTTTTTCATATCAAACAATGAAAAATAATTGGAGCAGTTTTCTGAGGCTTCTGTAGCAGCTCAATACAGAACCACTCTGTTTAAGCCTAGTGACAAATGTTAAGTTTTAACCACTTTAGAAGGGAAGGAAGCACTGCCCATGAGGAGCATGCATCTGCTGTTATGATATAACTGTTACATCTGCACCCTCCTGTAGTGATATAAGCTAGCTAAATTAACCCTATTTCCTTTCTTAGAAGTGGGGTGAAGTTACAGTATTTTTACCATATTGGCATCACAACAGAAATATGCACACCCAATAGTTGCATTATAACAGCTAATATCAAACAATACTTCACATTCAGTACTATTACTCTCTCTTTATACCCGTCTTCTGGTGTGTGACAGAGAATGCTCCAAAACAGCACGGGACTACCTTTTTAGCAGCCATGGTCCACATGTTAGCCCCAGACGCTCCCTGAGTGCCAGTCCAATTGCCTTGTCCAAGTTGCTACTCTGCTTTCTGCTCCCTGCCCTCTCTCCTGCTGTACTGACTTCCCCCGTCCTGATCTGTCGCATACCACAGCACAGAACCTTCCCGTGGTGTGTGTACCACAGGTGACATACGTTGCATATCCCTGCTCCAAAAAACACACAGCTAGTCTGACAGGGCAAACCAGCACAAGAAAACTCAAGGCCTGATTCAACAACACTGACTCAGCATGAGGAAGATTTACAGCAGCAGATCCCAAAAGCCTCTAAGTCAAGACTCAGACCAAATCCATTTCTGGAGAAAGGATCTGGGCTTCAGAGTGGAGTTCTACTAGGCATGGACTTTGTCTAGTACATATTAGATATGAATTCATCTGTCCTTGAAGACCCAGCTAAAAGAATGATTCTGCATAATGTAATTTTAATTATGTATTTTTTTCCACTTCTGAATTGTCTGCTTCAGCTTGGTCTTCAGCAAGTTAGGCATTCAAGCAGTATGACTGGCCACCTAAGTCAGATGGTATTACTTCTGCTTTCTAGTTGAACACTTTTTTTTTTTTTTAAAGAAAAATCAACGTTTTGATTAAATCTTTACATGCACGGAAAAGATTTACTTCCCATTAGCACTAGGAACAAAATTGAACGTATACATGCTCAAAAAGCTAAATTTAAAGTTATGAATTCAATGTACTGTGCGTCTTCTGAGTGATTTGATTCATCTCTACAACACAAAAAATGCCCTCAGAAGAAAATTGCTTCATTATCTACATTGCTAAGACAAATCTGAACTTAACGTTTGACCAAGAAACATTTTCCTAGCCACTACTGTGTCCACACACAAGCTGAGAAGACTTGCGTGCTATCTGAATATGTTTAATGTCACCTGTTCATTAGGCTTACACTTGCCTCTTGTTTAGAGGATACACGATGCAAACAATACCACTGTGTGCATGCGTGCGTGCATTTAAAATCAGGCTTGAATGATAGCTGAACAAATCAAGAGCTCAACTGTAGCTTTACATTACTGGCTTGCATTGCCGAGAACAAGGACTGCTGTTGTGACGGTTCCTAGACACAAGACACAATGAGGAAAGGGGTTCTTTCTGGGCCAGTCACAATCAGCCTCAAGACATTTCAGTTTGAGTCCTGCCAGGAATGCCATACAAAGTTAGTCTCTGCAACAGCTTCTCAGAGAAATATCAGGATAAACTGGAGAGATTAAACAAAATGACCTTTTACAGAGTGTAATAAAAAATAATTTCAGCCACAAATCTGCATCCACACTCCTTCAAATTCAGGGAGACAAAGCAATGCTTGACCTGAGCCTTCAAGAGGCCGAGAAGCAAGATACAACTGATGCGTCAAAACTGAAACGCGTTTCTTAAATATTGAATCTTCCCAATTAATTCACTGTGTGAAATAGTCAGAAAGATGAATCACTGAATAAATTCAAATAAGGGTGACATTTGGGGCAGTGGTGATCTGCAATATTCGATTAATAAAGAATGACCTGTTTTCTTACGATACTTAATAAACTGAGGATCTTTTAAATCCCTAATATGGTCCCTAAAGAAGCCTGGTTTGTTTTCAAATATTCTTCCTGCAAGTTTCCATCTCTGGAGGACAGAGTGGGTATCTTCTCCCTGATGCTAGTGTGAATTTAGCCTTGTGTCTTTATGTCTCCATGGAGACAGTGTAAACACATCTGTTTCCTTTTGCACGGTGATGAAAGCATTCTACATAGACTTCATCATCACGGGGAATGAAAACATTATTTCATCCCAGAAAATTTCCAGGGGCAGAAATCACAGAGAGGGAATTCTTCTCTACAACGAGTGGACCTGGTTCAGCTCAGCTCCCTTCAGTAATCCCTGTCAGGAGAAGAAAAAGACACACAAGTGCAAAGTCAGACTTTAATACTCCTGGCTCTTCTCTTTACGGGCTCCTATGTGAATTTAGTGTTTGGCACAGAACCCCAGACATTCAGCTGGTCTCAGGACAGGAGAGAGACAGACACACACACACGCGCACGCGCACGCACGCACACATACAGAAAATTAAAAACCGATCAGGTGCACCATACTGCAAAGCACCGAAACATTAATAAACATTTATAATTTTCCCCATAATTGCCAGACAGTTGCTCCTTTGTGAAATTTCAGTTGAATACATTTCAGGATGTATTAGGAGTTCCACGCTGGTATACTACATCAACATTTTTATTTTTAAACTTCTTTTATGCATTTCTTTCCCACAGTGAGTCACCTACAATTATTTCAGCCACTGAGTTCTGGGGTACTGTTGCCATGTCAAGTTTATTTGTTCATCTCATTATATTACACCATTTTTTTCAATTCAAATATTGGTGAAAGGAAGCAATTAAGAAGTTATCCCACAAAAGCTTACACCTACAGCCCAGAGCCATGTTAATTCAAAGCTCAGACTTAGCTGCATTCAATCCTCTAAAGAGTGACGATTCTTAGCAGTGTTGCAGATCTACTGTACCGAGCAGGCAACAGTCCCGGGACTGGGAGCCCCTGGTTCTATTCCCAACTCTGTTACTGGTAAGCTGTATGACCTTGGACAAGTCACCAGTTTCTCCATGCATGCGTTTAGGGTCTGTAAAATGGAGATAAAAATACTCAACCCTGCAAAGCACTGTGTTCTTCACATATTAGTTGCTTTGTGAGGGGCAAGTATAACATCTGGAAAACAGAGGAGCCGATACAGTTTGCATCTTACTATATTTTAGGCTCTTAAATGTGCATGATAGAGAACAACAGTCTATAGGAATAAAGATAAGTGTTACACCAAATATCAGGCACTTCATTACATTTCTCTTCCTCCTTAATTTCCCTCATTTATTATGTTGATCCCCATTCTCCAGAAAAACTCACTCACAGTTCCTTTTGCTGCTAAATGGCTCCTGCATTGCATCCTTTTGAGAGGAAGGAGGTACATACGTGCAACCTCTGAGTTTATCTTTATAGCCATTTGTATGGTACCGGGAATCCCTTTCATCCAAAGGCACATTTTGAATGCAATGTTACATTCATTTTTCTTTAGCCAAGTAGTTAATAAAACACAAGTAACAAAACACAGTACAGTTGTCATTCTACTCTCTGTGCAAGCTTCCAGAGGAACAACCACGTTTCTTAATGCTCACCATTCCAGTACTCTCCTGTTTTCCAACTTACTACAGAATCCTATACATTCATGAATGCAGATATGATGATGCAAAATTTCTTTGGTAGCCTTCAGAAGAAAGGAATCATCCCCATACCTTGTCAGTTTTTGCTCTACAAGAGAGAGGAGCTGCAAAATCGGACAAAAGGAAACAAAAATCACTCAGACCTGTAAAATCCTCTATTTCCCAGCCCCAAACTCCTTTCTTGCTTGTAATAAAACTTGCTATGTGGCATAGCTGAAAAAGTTAAATATTATTGAAGTAGCAAACTTCAGACAACATAGTGCTACTCTAGAGAGCAAATGATGGTAGTAAGGTTCTAGACCAGAGGTTTCCAAACTTTTTCTTATTGCACAGCCCCTTCCAGATTTACTGGTTACCTGTGCACCCCCACCAGCTTACATTGTATAATTTAACCCCTTAATTGCCATTTATTAGTATAAACGAAAATTAAATCCATCATTACACCATTTCTTCCATGTAGCCTCCTCCCCCAGAGATCTCTTGCGTACCACAGTTTGGGAACCCCAGTCCTAGAGAGGTTTTTTTTTCCCTAGAGGAAGCATCTGTCCCAGAAGACACCATTCACACATTTGTGAGACATGTAAGTCTCATACTGTGCCTCATCAAGGAAGTTACAACCAAATACACATGGAGAAGTGCCTTTGGATACTGCTGGGTAGATCTTTAGGTGTTTCTTGCACTGGCCTTCTCTTGCAAAGAGCAGACAAGGAGTTGATGAATTTCTGCCTCTTCAAGACAAATCCTCAGTGGGTGGATATGGGCCTCCAACAAATTTTCTGCAAAGGGGTGATACTGTTTTGCATCTGCTGAAAGTCTGGCCCTATAAAGAGGAAGCCCCTGTGAAAGACATTTGTCATTGCACACCTTACCCTATAAGTAGTTGACACCTGTGTGCTTGGGAACTGATCAAAGCCCTACAGAGCATGTCCCCACATGCAGGCGTGTGTGGTTGCTGAGACAAAAATTGCAGCGGCACAAATTTGTACTGCAGCTTTTTGCCACTGAGCATTCCCCTGCATGTGAGGTTGGGGCAAGGTAACTTGTCCTGGGTGATGTAGAGGAGGCGGGGGGCCAGCAAATTTGCTGGGCCCAATAGCCTTACCTGGGGGGTCCTGGTGGCCTCCTGCAACAGCAGCAGTGGCAATCTAGTCGCTCAGAGCCTGACTGGGAGCCAGAGCATGGCTTTGGCTGGCCAGGCTCATTTCTGGTGGCACACACTGCTGCCACACCACATTTTTTAGTGGTGGTTTGCTGGGGCTTTTTTACGCCAGGATCTCCTGGTGTCAAAAAAACCCAACACTCTGCAAATTAGCAGTGCGGCAAATGCTTTCACATGCACCGTGTGCAGTTTGCAGCCCCTCCAACTGCTTTGAGGCACCAACAAACCACACGTGCGTGCTCGTGGGGATGCACCCACAGAGGTCAGAGGGAATCTTTCCATTAGCTTATGTGAATTTTGGATCAAGTTGTGACATACTAGCATTAAGCATCTCCAAACCAATAGATTCACTGACTTTCAGTAGATAAAACACCTACATACAATGACATTCAAGTATTGCTGAAACTAATGATTTAGCTCACCCTTTATCCTGTCCTCTTTTCCCTATGTTCCATCTGCTTCATTATGTTGTTCAAAACATTTTCTCTCCTTCAGGTGACAGTTTTTATTAAATGATCTATTCTGATTTATTTCCAGCTCCATTTCCTACTAATTTGGTTTACATGCTTCGTTCAATTTGTTAGATAGTCAGCTCCCTACGAATAAACTGATGTTTACTACCAAGATGTCATCTTAATAGATTTAAATACATCTGAGAGGGATATGAAGAGACGCTCAAGGAAAATAAATCAATCCCCAGTTTAGTTCAATCTCAATATTTAAAAGTGCCTAGGAAAGCAACAAAGGATGGTGGTGTGTGTGAAATAGCCCTTTCTATACCAGGCACACACTAAAAATCACCAAAAATGCTAACCACACATGGAGTTTTGGAAAGGATCATGCCATCGTGGGAAAAGCAAGATGATCAGCAGGAATTAAAATAAGCCAAATATCTAGGAAAAAGCTCAAGAAGAAAAAACTCTTTGGCAGAAACATTTGTGATATATACATACACCCCTCCCCCTCCCCACATATATATATATATATGTGCATGCATGCACGCACGCACGCACATAGAGAAAATAATTAGAACGAACCCACTAGATGCATACAATTGGAAGTTGCATAAAAAGACCATGATTTCTAACTTGGGCCCTGATCCCCCAAAGCTCTAAATCACACCCTTTCAATGAATCCCCAGTAACCCAAGCACATGCTTAAATCACACAAAAGGGGATTCAGAAACTGGAAAAAAATTAGCAATATTTAAACAGCAATGCAAAGTAGCTGTAGCCACGCATTTCAGAAGGAGAGCTATGCAACTCCTCTTTTACCTCCTTTCAAAAGGAGAGCTAGAAACCTTCAGTTCTCCATGCCATTTTAAATAAAGAAATATTTCAATGAATGGATATCATCATACCCTCTCCCAAGTGCCAACAGTTAGTCCAGTATATGGTACTCTAAGACAATAAATATAGAGGATATTCTATATCGAACTTGCTGGATACAGATGGGGAACATAAATGCAACCTGAAGCACTTCAGTTATCCCTGTTTGAACCAGGGATCATCATTTGATATGGCTTGAGCCACTTGTATCTCTGCAGTGCTGTGTGTATCATCTGTCTGCTCGCATTTTTATTGCTCTTGGAAGCCACTTAAAGTGAGATAAATCTCTCTCCATATCCAGACACACCCAGTGGTTCATTTCATTTCTGGCCTAAACAATCTGGGCTAGGAAGACTCTGAAAGTAACGGCTATGACCAAGCTGTCATGGGCAAGGGTCCTGACTACACAATACAGCCATTATCCTTTATAAGGAACTTCCATGGCTGTTCTCCCGTTAGATAAATGAATTAACAGAGGAATTGTTCTTCCTTAGACTCTTCCATTGAATATTCAACTGAACATCAGCACAAGGAGTCCTCAGAATTGCTTGGCTTGAGCCACCACATCCTGTCTCACCCCATCACTTATGCTGAGGTAAAAGAGGTCTTTGGGTCAAATGTCCTGAATTTACCCCAACCCGAGTTGAACAGACCGTCCTTTACCCTAGCAATGCCACCTAGTGCTGTGCTAAAGCATTCATTTTTGGGGAAGGGAGATTTTCCAAACAGTGCTATATTACAAGTTTTAAGCACTTTCACTCTTACAGAACGCCTGCTAGCGATTAACCAAAAATCAGAGGGAGTCGTGTCTGCCAAGCTGTCAAAGAACAGGACTTGGAGCAAGTAGAACTGAGTTCTAGTCTCTACTCAGATTTTCACTGTGTGACCTAAAACGAGACATTTCCCCTCTCTGTGCCTCAGATTCCTAGCTGTAAAATGACGATTGTGTATACTGAACTACCTCAAAAGAGTATTGTAAGATGCATCCCCTGGATTATACCCAAGGCACTAGCAATCCCCAGCTGGGAGATTCTATACAAGTGCAGAACTTCTGGAGCCCGATTTCCTCCTGGAGACATTTACAACCTGTGTGAAATGAGTAGAAAGGCTAACAGAGCGAACTTTTCCAATCATACTGGTACTAGCACATTTTATTGGCCTTTAGTATACATAGAGACCCTGATGACAAGCTTTATTTTAGGCAGGAGTTTTCCAAAAGATCAAATGCCCAAATCCAATTTATTGAAAAGAATATAAGAACCAGGAATACAAGGTCAAGAACAGATAAGAACACTTATCTCCAAAGCTATGAATTATTTTACTCACCTAGTCATGCTATCCCAAAGACCTTTTTTTTTTTGGTTTTTTTGTTTTTTGTTTTGTTTTACCACTTAAGTTGCAAACTCACATTTCAAGATGAGCCAAACAACCATCAGCCAGTCTGCTGTGCTTTAAAAAGATGCCAGGATCAGAACTCCCTAACAGGCTACTTCTAAAAGCCAGGGTTTCCAGAAGTGATTAATTTTTAATATAGGACTCTCACAAAAAGATCGTACCATTTAAGAACCCACCCCTTCAGACATAACTCCAAGAAAAACTTTCATTGGCTTTGATGCCAATATTCTTTGGAGAGTCTCTACCTCGGAAGAGCTTGGCCTAATTCTGTCATTTCTAGCAGCGCCGCTTTTACTTTTTCAGGAGGAGGGAATGGAAGAGAGTCTGTTACCGCTGAGAAGGGAGAGGTTAATTTGATGATGTAAAGTACACTTCCTAGCCATAGGCTTTTACGCAAAATGCCTGAAGTTCATCAAAATCAGTAATTTGGCATTTCTAGCATAAATCCCTCCATACCTCCACCCCACCCATAAGCCAGTCTCTCATTCATACATCTAAATCTGTCATTTTCTTCCATGAGTCACAGGTAGAGTCCACACCCGTGATTTCTGTGCTGCAAGGGGAGGAAAAAAAAATACCTAGAATCATGCAAATACAAGTTTTTAATGAACAGCTTCTCACACTTCATTTCAAATCCGAACCAAATCCCACTGGCATTCGTAGGAAGACTCTAGACTTCAGCAGGCTTTGAATCAGCCCCCAAGTTTTCAAAACTGTGAACCCAGCATGCAGGTGATAGGAAAGCAGAATGATGTTCCTTAAATCTAGAGACATACACAATGAGACAGGCAAATGTCTAGAATTAGACAGCATAGGAGCTAACGAGGAGAACCCCTTCTGTTCACATAAAAAGAAAGCATCCAATTTCTTACTTGCCGGCTTTCTGCTACTCAGACAGGGCTTTAAAAAGGAAGATGCTGCTTGAACTTTCCTTTCTAAAGCATCTTATACCACATTATAAAGGTTTGAAAATAAGGTTCTGTGAGCAACGAAAGCCTGAACAGCATCCAGCTTCTTTCTAATTAGCCTTAAAAAAAAAACTGGAAGGTGAGTTTTGTTAGTCCAACTTCTGCACATAAAAGCCTCTTCTTTTCCAGGACAATAAAAGGCACCTTCTGAAGAAGTCGTACTTCTGTCTGAATGCTGAGTTTACTATTAAATGCAAAACATTTAAATGAGTATTTCATTTGCAGCTGCCACTCTTTTAGACCTCGTTATAATAAATATTGAAGGTGGAAATATTTAAAAACATACCAACACAATAGGAGCTTCCTAATCAAGGAATCATTCAAAGATGTTAATATTCAACTGGTATGGTTTCAACTCTTTTAATTGCTAGCTGGTACGCATGATGTCTCATATACTCCCAGACACATGGTCACAGAAATGATGCACATTGAGTACTGGTCCTTCAAAAGGACAGGGCAAATGATTAAAGCTGATGCTGTTAGTCATTTCACAGCTTGTTTGGGTCGGCCGTGGCATTTTCTGCCTCTCAGAATATTTAGTTCAAGAATTTCATGACATGGCAATACCTAAAGTGAAAAGGGCACAGTAATTAGTTCAAGGCATGGAAGGGATTTGATTTTATAATGTCAGCTTTTTGACTGCATAATGCATAATAAAAGGCGCTTGTAAGCTTTTGTCTGACAAAAGACACAGAATTATCCTTGGGGAAAAATACTATGAGTTGCTTTGTTTCTTCAGAATAATATAGAAATTACAGCCCCTCAGCTATCTTTTGGCAAGAATCAATTTTGGATTCACATGCCCATGATGGGAGGTGATTTGTTGGTATTTGCTGACTAGGCTGATTTTTCCTGCCTTGGAGTCAGAACTGACCAGTCTAGGCCTAGAGGAGCCTGACTTCTGGGCATTCACCCAGCTGGCATTCTTGGATCACAGTGACTGTTATCCCTTGTTCAACTTTGCTGGCAAGGCATCAACAAAGATCTTAGAGAGGAATTAATCTACTGTATAAATATACATACAGTGGAATCCTCCCTTGGGAAAAGTCTCTATTTCCAAATAGGAGCTGAAAGGCTCATTGGATCCAGAAGTAGAATTATGCTCACAGTTTAGGAAATTCACTCTAACACAAGTGGGGTTTTACTATAGTCAAGTCTGCTACAAATGGATTCCCAGTTTTAGGAAATGGGAATTAACAGTATGTAATGTGTCTCATAGTAATATTTCAGGTATGGCTGGTCAAGGCATTTTTATTTTCAAGGAATTTCTTCAATATAAAAGTTGCAGAATGAATCAAAAGAATCAAGAAAAGTTTCAGGAAAAAAATTCAGACACTTTTTTTTCTTCCGTGTTTTTCAGTTGATTACGCATCTTACGCAGATTACAACATTGCAAGTTTTAAATTGCAACACTTTAGAGTAAACAGTTTCCCACTTTTTCTATTATACTTGCTCTAATTTTCAAAGGTTACTTAACAATTTAGTCAATGAATGAATATGTCTATATGCAACTTATGAATGCTGGTTGATTTTTTTTTTTTAATTTCCTGTATTAAATGTCTCAAAATACATGAAATCATCAATTCAAGAACCAAAAAAGTATATTAAACCCTGATAGCTTGTCTTCAGATATGAACACTTTGGCCAAGCACATTTGGGGGTGTTAAGGGAAAGTTAAATTACTTCAAAATGGGGGTGTTAGGGGGAAGTCAAATTGATTCAAAATGGGTTGCCAGTAAATCAGGATGGGAGGGGCTAGCCAGGGGAATGGGGGTCCAGCAGGCTGGAGGGGATTAGGGGTTCACCGGTGGATAGAGGGGAGGCACAACCCACAGGTGGGGGGAGCAAGCACAACCCACAAGGGGTAGGAGGAGCAGGCACAACCCACAGGTGAGGTAGGGGGGCAGCAGATGAGACCCACGGGTGGGTTGCAGGGAGGACAAGCATGACCCAGGCAGGGTGGGTAGGGAAAGCAGGCATGACCCATGGGGTGGGGTGGGGGTGCAAATGCAACCCACAAGGTGTGGGGACCCTCCTCCCCAAGGAGCCTGCACCCCCATCCCTCCCACCTGTTCCTTCACCAGACCTTACTTGCTTGTCTCTGGCAGCAGTGAACACTAATAAAAGCGGCTGCACCCAGAGTGGTTTGTGGAATGGGGTTGAGAGCACTGGCTGGGCTGGGGAGCAAGGGGCTGAGGGGGCGAACAGACACGCTGTGATGCAAAGAAGTCACAGAGTTGTTAAAGTACTCTGACCTAACAGCAAAGGACACATAAGAGTAGTAAGGAAAAGAAAGCAAGGAAATTACTACCTTTGGTTATCTAAACCAGTATCTTTGTCTTGTGATTACTGAAAGACAAGAGGGATAGGTTTCTTGGGAACCCCCAAGAATCTGCAGATCTGTTTATTTTGATTGGCACAAGCCATTGTAGGTATGGGGCCTAGAACACCCACAAAACTGGAGCTTTGGAGAAATCTATAGTCAACACTAATCCTGGGAGCTAGAAGGTTTCACTTCCATGAAGAAACCCTAGATGTTCTGTACCAAAAGCAAAAGAAGATGGAGCCAAAGGCACTGAATGGAGCCTACTGAGATCCAAGGAACCTGAAAGTACAGAGGCCTAGTATAAGAAGCTGGTAAATTCTACCGGAGCTGTGAAGCAGCAATCACACACAGATCATGGGAAAGTAGGGTGGAAAAGACCTTGCAAGGTCATCTAGTCCCGCTCCCTGCTCAAGGCAGGATAATCCCTGCTGTTTCTGTTTAACCTGCTCTTGAAGATTTCCAAGATTCCACTATTTCTCTAAGTAGCCTGTTCAGTGAGTACCTTCATTGTCAGAAAATTCCTCCTAATCTCCAACCTCCTGTTGCTTTTAGTTCTGTTTCCAATCACCATCCTCTCTCTAATTGCCCTTAAGGTATTTGAAAACGGTTATCAAATACCTCCATCTTCTCTTCTCCAGACTAAGTAACCCTCATTTTTTCCATTTGTCCTCGCAGGCCATGATCCCCATGTCTCTGATCATTTTTGTTGCTGTCCACTGGACTCTCGCCAATCTGTCCACATCCTTTTTGAAGTGTGGGGCCCAAAACTCCAGGTGAGGCCTTATCAGTGCTGAGAAGAGTGGAAGAATCACTTCCTTTGATTTGCAAGGGACATTCCTGGTGATGCAACCCAGTATATTGTTGGCTATTCTTTTATTTGTTGCAACAAGAGCACATGGTTGACTTATATTCAGTGCATGATCCAATGTAAACCCAAGACCTTCTTTGCAGCACTGCAGCCTTTCCAGTTGTTCCATAATCTGTACTTGTGCATATAGTTATTTCATCCCAAGCGTTGGACTTTGTACTTGTCCTTGTTAAATTCCATCTAGTTGATTGTGGGTCATTTCTCCAGTCTACCCAGGTCATTCTGGAATTTACCCCTACTGTCCAGTGTCTGCAACTCCACTCAATTTGGTGTTACCCACAAATTTGCTAAGCATGCACTCAATCCCATCATTAATGAAACGTGCACTCAATCCCACTCATCCAAAAATCACTAATGAAGATGTTAAACAATACCAAACTGAGGACAGACCTCTGGGGAACCCTACTTGATACCCCTCCCAACTAGACATTGAGCCACTGATGACTACTCATTGAGCATGATGATCCAACCAGCTATGTATCCACCTCAAAAGTACTTCATCTAGTTTGTATTTCCTTAGCTCGTCAATGAGAATGTCATGACAGAGTGTTAAAACCTTGCTAAAGTCAAAGTATATCACATCCACTACTCTCTCCCTATTCACAGAGCTGTCATCTCATCACAGAAGGAAACCAGATTGGTCAGCCATGATTTGCTTTTCATGAATCAGTGCTGGCTCTTTCTGATCACCTTGTTCTCCTCTAAGTGCTTCACGCTTTACAGTAGCTTCCTTGAGGACCTGCTCCATGATCTTTCCAAATATTGAGGTCAGACTAACTGATCTAAAATTTCCTGGATCCTCATTCTTCTCTTTGCTAATGATGAGAACTATATTTGCTTTTTTCCAGCGATTCAGAACCTTCCCTGACCTCAACAATTTCTCAGAGAAGATAGCCAGTGGCTCCAAATTACCTCAGCCAATTCCTTCAGTACCCCAGGAGACATGCCATCCAGCCCTCCCAAATTGAAAGCAGTTAGCTTCTCTAGGTAATCCCTAACTTGTTCCAGCACTACTCTAGGCTGTTTGTCTCCTTTTTTTTTTTTTTTGCTGCCAGCTGTGACGGTCATCTGGTAGCTGATTCTATTTGCAAAGACTGAAGTAAAACAAACAACGCCCCCCCCAATAAATATTTCATCCTTCTCTGCATCATCCATAACAAGGTTGCTTTCCACATTCTGTAAGGGCCTTATTGTTTCTCTAGTCTTCCTCCTAATTTTGACATATCTATAGAATCCCTTTTATTCTTTTATATGCCTTGCAAACTGCATCTCAAATCATGTCTGGGACTTCCTAATTTTTCCCTGCATGCCTATGTGATGCTTTTATACTCTTCCCTAGTAATATGACCAAGTTTCCAGTTCTTGTAGGATTCCTTTCTAAGTTCCAGCTCATTGAAAAGCTTGCTGACTAGTCAGGCTAGTTTCCTATTGTACTCCCACTCTTCCATTGCATTGGACTAGCTTGCTCCCATGCCCGTAGGAGGGTCTCCTTAAGAAGTACAGACAGTTTTCCTGGATTCCTGTTCCCCTCACACTTGCCTCCCGAGGAATCCTGCCTACAACTTCCCCAAGTTTGCTAAAACATATCGTTTCTGACACACTGTATCTTTATTCTGCTGCTCTTCTTCCTTCCTCCCCTTAGGATCTTGAACTCCATCATTTTGTGGTCACTGCTGTCCAGGTTACCTTCCACCTTCACGTTCTCAACCAATTCCTCCCTGTTTGTAAGCAGCAAATCAAGAAGAATTCCCAACCCCCAAGTTGGTCTCTCAGAAGATGTCCCTGTAACTAAAGTCCCCCATGAGAACCAGGTCCTGCAATTTGGAAACTTTTGTCAGTTGTTTAAAAAAAGGCCTCATCCCCTCTTCTATCTGGTTTGGTGGTCTATAGCAGACATCCATCATAATAACCCTCTTGCTGCTCTCCCCTCTGATTTACCCAGGATTTTTCAACAGGACTGCCTTCCACTTCACACTGGATTTCAGAACACATGTACATCTTTATAAGTAGGACAAGATCTCTTCCTTTCCCCCCCTGCCTGACCTTCCTGAACAAGCTATACCCATCCACAACAGTACTCCACTCACATGGACTATCCCACTATTTCTCCATAATCCCGTTACACCATAATTCTGTTATTATACTAGGACTTTCCTTCCAATGCTTACTGTTATTTCTCCATACTCCTCACATTAGTATATAAACATCTCAGGTATCTAAATGATTGTCCCATTTTCTCCACAAGAACATTGCTGAGGTTTCTGCTGTTGCTTCTCCTTACTAAGTTTTTATCCAGCTCCCCTGGCTCTATCCTTACCTCTGGACATTTGTCTCCAGTAAAACTAGTTTAAAGACCTCTTCACAAGATTAGCAGCGTTGTATGTGAAGATGCTCTTCGAACTCTTCAATAGGCAGACCCAGTCTTTTCCCAGAAGTACTTCTTGGAACGCCACTTAAAATGCAGAGCTCTGGGCTGATCAGGAAATTGAACCCAATCCGTCACACCCAAAATGACTCATACCCTGAGACCAACAAGCAACACCCACTAAACAAATAAGCTAGCCATGCAGATATTTTTGTACGTCTAATTTAAAAAATTAACTGATTAAGACAAAGAAGTAAAATTCCAGCCCTACTGAAGTCATCAGGAATATTTTATAACTTCACCTCCTTGCTGTGGTGTGAACTGGGGTATTTTGGCCTTTCATGCAACACAGTCTAACTTCATATAATTTCTGATTGTTTTCTCCCTTTCCATAATTGTTGAAACCATCTAGGTAGAATAGTATCATCATCATGACCTGCTATGTGTGGTGACACCCAAGATGTTTCAAAAAGGCAGACCCCACCCCAAAGATCACATACTACAGAAAACAGAATATAACTGAATTTGTTTCATAGTTTCAGGGGTCGGAAGGGACCTGAGCAGATCATCTAGTCCGACCCCCTGCCATGGCAGGAAAGAGTACTGGGGTCAAATGACCCCAGCAAGATGTTCATCCAACCTCCTCTTAAACACCCCCAGGGTAGGAGCCTGCACCATCTCTTGGAAGCTGGTTCCAGACCCTAGCCGCCCCGACCGTGAAGTCGCGCCTCCTGATATCTAGCCTAAACCTACCCTCTGCCAGCTTGTAGGTTTAGACCGTTATTCCTGGTCACTCCTGGCGGTGCTCGGGGAAGCAGTGACTTCCCCAATGCCTGCTGATCCCCCCTGAGATGAGCACGCAGGCAGGAAAACCCTGCAGGGTTTCAAAAAAAGATCCCACGTGTCCTAGATATCGACAACACAAGGCAGAAGGAGACATCTTTTCAGCAAGTGAATGCCCATAATGTAGGAATGCCTGGCAGGTCTTTGCTGAGCTATAAATAGCTTTGGAGCTCTTTCCTTGTTGATGAACTATAAAAGCAACCAACTCTCTAACTTACATGTGGAGCATCTTGTACATTATAAGTATCCAGTAAATAAAATATTATGGATCAATATGGAGCCACAATACCTTGATTCTGATCCAGTGACTGGTGATGCAGCAAGAGCTGAATGTTGCGAGTGCCCTTCCACAGGGGTGATCTAACAGCTGCATCTCGCCAGCTGCTGTCTGTGTATGTCTTTCCCAGTGTGGCTTTCTAGCCACTGTTCTGGGAGGTGGTATCCATCTGGCAGCCTGCATTGTATTATAATAATTTCTCTCTCGTGTGAAAGGCAGTCACCTATTCAACTTCAGAACTGCTGCAGTGGTGATAATTTCAAATCAGCATGTAGCTTCACACCAGCTATGGATCTCACCAATAGGTTTCTATTTTATACCAAGTACAGCTCTGGAGGATCAGTGTTACTCAAGATTTAAGCAAAGAACTGCAAGCCTAAAGATGATATGCAGTTATTGTGAACAATTATGCACACACTTGTACACACAACTATGATAGCTTTTCAAATATTTTCCTAAAGGATTTGAAAAGCTGGTCCGGGATTTCTGTAGTACTAATATTGTAGACCTACTTGCTAGCCATTTAGGTAAGAATTAAGAACTAATAATACATAACTCGCATATCACAGCATTGTCTACCTCACATGTCACAAGTGAAGTTCTTCAAACAAAATACATCAGATTGGTGTTATTTATATTTCAACCTTTGGGGTTCACATTTCAGGCTCTCTTATCATAGGAGCTAGAAACTTGTTTTGCTAATAAGTTGTTTTGCTAGTAAGTCTGTGCCTTTGCTTGTTCCCAGCAGTTTGGGCTTTAAGTTAAACTCAAGGCATCATGAGAGCTGGAGAGAGGCAGGGGCAGAGAGCCCATTCTTTCAGCGTGTTGATTAAAGCAAACAAGTAGGAGTTAAGATTCTTGGTTTCTATGCTTGTCCATGCCCTTGGCTCTCCATGCAACCACATACCCTCTCTATGTCATAGTAGCTTCATCTATAAAACCGATAGACTAGTAATAGCCACCTGTGATACCTCACAGATTTCATAGTTTTCATAGATATTAGGGCTGGAAGGGACCTCAGATCATCGAGTCCAGCCCCCTGCCCAAAGGGCAGGAAGTCAGCTGGGGTCATAGGATCCCAGCAAGATAAGCATCCAATTTACTCTTGAAGGTGTTCAATGTGGGTGCTCGAACCACCTCCAATGGCAGGCTGTTCCAGACCTTGGGGGCTTGGACAGTAAAGAAATTCTTCCTTATGTCCAGCCTGAAATGTTCTTGCAGTAGTTTATGACCGTTGGACATTGTCATCCCTTGGGGCGCTCTGGTGAACAAACGTCACCCCTGCTAAACTTGTAGGTGGCCATCAGATCACCCCTGAGCCTGCGCTTTTCCAGGCTGAAGAGCCCCGTGGCTCTCAGCCTGTCATCGTAAGGTCTGTTTTCCTGACCTCTGATTATGTGCATGGCTCTTCTCTGGACTCTCTCAAGCTCCTCCATATCGTTTTTGAATTGTGAGCCCAGGTGTGGCCTCACCAAGGCCGAGTACAAGGGGAGAATGATGTCCCAGGATTTGCTTGAGAACCATCTATGGATGCAAGCCAGCGTTTTGCTCACTTTACTAGCCACAGCATCACATTGTAGGCTCATGTTCATCTTGTGGTCAAGAGGAATTAGAGGAACCACTACTTTCTGGTGAAAAGAAAATTTAGGAAAGCAGAGCATCACAAATAAAAATCAGCATAAAATACTGATTTCTTTTTTAATCAAACCACTGTGGGGTTGGGCTTAAATTCTATTGTATTCAAATATACACCTCCAGACAATATTGTAAGCAGGACTCCTCCTGTTTGCGCCCTCAATATCCATCAAATTTACAGGGATCATAAGCCAGATTTTCAGACAAACATTTTTTGTTTCCTCATGCAACTGTTGTCCCAGTGAATGTGTATTGTGCCACACATTACAATTAAAAAAAAAAAAAAATCAGGAAACTGCATGCACAACTATTTAACTGGATAAACACTAACCTGACTGACACATGCCATCAGTATAGGTATGCATGCAGACTGGGAATATAACTCCATACAACTGTGTTCCTAACTATTTGGAAATCTGATGCTATACCTGAAATCATTTATCAAAAGTATTATTGATGTTTTCTGGACATATGGTGGTTACATGCTTTTAGCTTTCTACAGAAACTGCAGAAGTAATAAAACTTGGTTCCTAATCAGTATAATTTTTATAAAAAAAATTTTCAAACTGATTTTTTTCAAATGTAAAGTTATCTGTTGTCATGCTTCATTGCAAATGAGTTGATACCACTCATTCTAACAGGCTACCCTCTGCAAAAGGTAATTACAACAGCATACTTGCTGTGATGGCCAGATGACACAAAGCAAGCACTCTACTGTTAGCTGGTCTTTTTAATGGAGTTTACTTAAATTCCATTTAATCAGTAAATTACATTTATTCATTAAAACGAATGTGCACTGAACAATAACTTACTTGATTGCATTCATTTCTTCTTACACAGAAGTGCAAGATCCCAAGGAAGGGGAATAGAATACAGAAACTACCACAGAGTAAAGTAATACTCCTAGAACAAGAAATGTGAGAACCAATGCTAGGATATGCCATGAAAAGCTTGCTTAAAGGAAGTTTCATTTATAAGGTAAAAGATACATTATCTAAGAATGAACAATAAAATGGAACGAGTAATTTATCCTAAAGAAACTGGAGTGAGGTCATGTATCATTTGCTGGTTGTATTCACCTTAATCTCTACAGGCCCCAACTCAAATTAGGCTCCCGTTTACACAGCAAAACACATACTCTTTCCCAAAGAGCCTGTACTCTAATGATTACAGGGGTGTAGGTTGTAGCTGTGTTGGTCCAAGGACATAGGCAGATCAGGTTCTTTGGGTAAATCTGATCTCTTTTATTAGACTGACTTAAATAGTTGGAAAAATTTCTTAGCAAGCTTTGGGGTTTAAAAAACACTTCATCAGGCTGAGGAAGCCTCTGCACTTGATGTGTGCCGTTGATGTGTGGAGCAATACCCTCCTAGCCACCATGGATGTTATCAGCTTATACACCAACATCCCACACCATACTTAAGCGAGCAAGATTTCAACTCCAAGTACAGACCCAAAGATATTACTGACCTTATACACTCCATCCTCAGACACAACTATTTCACTTATAATAACCAACACTTCCTCTAGACCATGGGCCAAGCTATGGGCACACAAATGGCCCCACAGTATGCCAACCTTTTTGAGCCACCTGGAAGAATTCCTCAAGTACTGCACCATCAAACCCTTGCTATACGTAAGATATATTGATGACATCTTCATCATCTGGACTTAAAACCTGCAATCTCCGATTGAGTTCCATCGGAAATTCAACAATCATCATGCCTCCATCTGACTATCTCTTGAATACTCCCGCACCAACATCTCCTTTTTAGACACGATGATCAGTATCCAGAATGGTAAAATACAGACCACGTTATACAAGAAACCCACAAACCAACACGCATATCTGCACAGAACCAGCAATCACTCTAAACCAGGGGCGGGCAATTATTTCAGGTGGAGGGCTGCTTACTGAGTTTTGGCAAGCCATTGAGGGCCGCATGACAGGTAGCCTAGAGCAGATAGATCTTAATTTTCTAAATTTTTTAGGGACCCTGCAAGCCAGATAGAATGGTCTGGTGGGCCACATTTGGCCCACAGGCCACATTTTGCCCACCCCTGCCCTAAACACACTTATTTAGTCTATACACAGCCCAAAAAGCTGTGATATACAGCCAAGCCCCCAGATACCACCAAATTTGCACTGTGGAGAACACCCAGGATTGCCACCTCACTAACCTGAAAAAGGCTTTCACTCAACAAGGACACTCCTCCAGAGAGATAGATTGCACATTTGAAAGAGCCACGCAGATACCACACAAAGAATTGCGTTGGTGCCCCCCACCCCCCCAATGAGCGTCAGCCAGGGAGTGGGAGTGCCAAGGCCACTTCGTGATCAGCTGCGGGGGGACTCCCTCCCCCTGTCCGTGAGATTGGCCATGAGGACCTCCCCACCCCCGGTTACTGACTGGTCACTGGGAGGGCACATGCAGCCCCTGACTAAGCCCCAGTCACCCATGTCTGCATCAGTCTCCAGAACGTGTATTTCTGCAACTTTGCTTGGTCTGCTGTTGCTTTTGTGATATTTTCATTGCTTGTCATTGATCACATCTGGCTACAGTGCCCTGCTTACACGCTACATTTCCTACACTTCATCTAGACACAGGGGCATGGCTGAAAGCAAAATGCACTCCCCATTTTATACCAGTTAATGGGAGCTTCTAAGCAATATGACTATATTGGAGCAATAGAAGGGGGAAGGGAGAAATAAAAAAAAGGAATATATGTACATGAAAAGAATGCACAGAAACAGTTTACTTGTGTTAAAAGTATTACAAGGAAATCTGTAGAGGAAAGTTTCCTCCATTCCCTGCCTTTTCAGTTCTTTCAAGGTCCACAAGCAACACTGTAAAATGTTGCTCTCCTTTGAAGAATCGCATTATTATTGCCACAAAAATACAGTAAGACAACACAACAGCATAAAATTCAGGCTTCACCCTTGAAAGGATGATGTCAGGGCTGCTAAGCTGTGGCAGAAGTGCCAGTCTGGAAGATAAGCTTAAGAAACAGATGGGTCTGTGCACTGACTAAGCAACCTTTCCAAAGGGATACCAGCTGCAGCACACGTAAAGTGAGCCATGAACCAGCATCTGTGCTGCACATTACTGAGGCTGGTAAAAGAACCAATTTGAAATTGGAGGTGCGAACTTGGGGGAGGATGCTAATGCTCCCAAACTGCCCCAATCTCTTTCTGTCCAAATTAGTGTTGACTGTCAACATGTGGGTGGTTACCAGAGATGATTTTGTACCAGAAAGTCATTCCAGTCAAAACAAGTTGATGTCTTGCAATCTATAAGTAGCTGCAGGTTCAGAGTTCAGGTGATAGGTATGTTCTATGACTCTGGAGGTCAGATACTGAAGGTGGCAATGGAGAGCTGGTGACAAAGCCACAAAAACAATGGGAATTGTCTCCTCAAAGCAGTACTAAAGATAGATTGACCATTAACTCAAAGAGAATTATTCCCTTATTTAACTCTCCTGGATTCCATGCAGTTAAATCAAAAGTAGAGCTGGATCGGAAAGGTTTTCCTGCTGTATGGAAAATTGAGATTTCAAAAATTGCTCTTTGGAAGTGAAAAGCCAGAAAGAGAGAGATCCCAGAACATAGCATAGTTTATGACATTCACCTGGGGATGTCAGAAGACAAGGTTTAAGCCCCACCTACAATAAATATTTAAATATTCGAGTATTTATTGTATGAAGTTGGAACGGCTTCAACTATCAACTGAAACACCCACCCCAGAGCATCTTGCAGCCTGCTGATCAAGGCAGGTGCCTGGGGTGTGGGAGATTGAAGTTCACCTTTCTAGTCTGAATTTAACAGAGCAGAGTTCAAATCTGGGCCTGCCTCATGCCAAGAGAGTATCCTAATCCCTAGGTTATTGGCTATTCTGACTATCGTCTCCCATTTTGATCAGAAAGTCCCAGCCTTGCTTAAATTCCAGAAATTTCTGCAAAAAATATTGGTTTTGCCTAGTCAACATTTCCAAACAGAAAGCTAGTTCACTAGAAAACTCCCTACCAGTTCTAATCAAGGATGAACAGGACCCACAGTCAAAGGACTCTTTCTTGTTCAGAGATGAGATTGAAAATAGAGAACTATGAAAGAGCTACTGTTTGATACATAGATATTAAAGGATGGAGGAAAATGGATTTGTTTGATAGCTCACTTGAAGATTGGCCCTATTATACAAGACTGGAACAGTATATAAATGCTAATGGTATAAATTAAGAGGAAAAGTTTGTGAAAGGCAAAGATTTTTGTGGGTGGTATCATTTCTTGGACCACCTGCCTGGTTAGAATAAAGTTAGACAAGCCCTCAAATGGGAAGCGTTTTGAATGGGAGGTCTGAGAGAAGAAGGAGCCACAGTGATAATTAAAAACAGTGTCCCTGTGTCCCAGCTGTCCTAAAAGCTACAGGGCATGATGACTCTCTTCTGCTTTGATGGGGTTTGATTTCCCATTAATTAAGCTTCTTTTTTTTTTTTCCCTGTTAATTGGTCATCTTGCACCCCTGGAAATTTCTCTTTCATCCAATTTCCCAGCTCTTCATGGCTCTGTGTAGTTCATGAGCTCCTCTCAAACTTGCAAAGCATTTGTTGAGATTCTGCAAAAGTATTTAATCCAGATCTACTGGGGGAACAGAGGATACTCTTTAATACTTTATAAACAGAAACAAAAATAAAATGAAATTATTTTTGAACATGTGGCTGAATTAAGGAAACTAACTTGGCACTGACAATTTGGCGAGAGTTTAAATGATACATTAATGGAGCAGTTGATGTATGATATGCAAAATATAGTCAATAGCCATTTCCAGTTGGCTTTGCCTGATTTGACCTTAGTACACTATGTACCTTAGAAGTTCCTGTGTCAAATCAGGACACAGACTAAAGTTTACATAATACTGTTGCAGCTCCATAACACAAATGTAACAATTAAACTGGGAGGCAGGCAGAGTACTTTCATTGTGAGGAATAGACACAAAACACAACCAATTGTGGGTTTAAGGAGAAGTTACAACATAATGGGCACATCTACATGAGACTTTTACTGCCAACCTAATTGGCTCCACAGTAAAATATCATCGTCTACACATGTGGTGCTATTAGGACGGAATAAACTGCCAGACACGCTGAAGCACCCTTATAAGCTGTCCCCTCTGCAGCATGTTGAGCTGGGTCAGAGCAGCCCCAGGCTGGCAGGCTGACCCCTGGGCCCCTGCCACCTGGGGCTGCTCTGCCATGACTCGGTGTGCTGTGATCCCAGGCACACATGAAAACACACACTGCCCAGGAGCGTCAAACGTGCCAGAGCTCATTCAACCACATTAATTGCACATATAGATGAGCCCAGTGGGGCACGAAGAAAGTGCGCCTCAATGACTTGTGCAATTACCACCTCAAGAGGCAGCTTGCAGATGACAGCATGGAAGGCGCCAATAACATTACAGCATCTCGGCAACTCATGGGGCCTCTACATAATTGACCAATGTGTAAGAGCCTGAGAGCCAGGGCTGCTGCAGAGACACTGGGCTGCATGCAGAAAGGGCAAGGCACTGTGTGAGGAACATTTTGCTCTGCCAGGCATCTTTGCAAAAGCAGCTTCTCCCTGGTGGCCATGGGAGCTCAGTTGCACAGGGCTTTCCAGCGCTGAATCAACGGCATGCTCTGGAGTTCCAAATCTGCCTGATGCCACCGTCCATGCAAGGGTCCATCCCATCCACCCAGGATGGCAGCATGGGCTGCACAGGGAGCAGGGCTGCAGATAGGAGCTGTCGGCAAGGAAGCAAGGTGGTCACCACCTTCCTCATCAAGGGCCGGAACAGGCAGGAGGCATGTGTATGCATGTTATAAGTGCAAAACTAACAAACAAAAAAGGTTCATTTATGTCAGTAGTTTAAAATGCCTTGCAGCATTACTATACATAGGTTATCAGATTGGCATCAGGCAATATGGTTGGTTAATCATCAGCTAAGAAAATCCCTCTCAGTGCACCTCTACTTTTTACTAAATACACACAGTGCACAAGGCCTGGTCAAACACACACACATTTGCCTCTCTAAATATACGGCAGGTTTCTAAACATAATCCAGTGAGAGCCACTAGAGAGCTCACAAACTATTTACAAGCTATACGACCCAAATCCTATTTCTCCTTTTATTACTTAGAATCATAGAAATCATAGTTGTTCTACCTCTTCTTTAGAAACCTCAATGAATTCTGCTCTCCTTCCACAAACAGACTCAGTTATATTATTTGTTCAGTAGTTATCTTTGTTTTCCTTTAATTTCTGTTTCAACTATTTTATTTGGCAGATTGAACAGTGGTATGGTCAAGAAATGAAAGAGCTCATACTTCCTTAGCTAAATCCTTTACTTGTAATCATGACTAGCATTGAAGGCCCCTGTGTTATGTACAGAGGAAGTTATATATTGATATGAAATTCTTGGAAGCAGAAAAAAAAATAAATGATTTCTGTTCCACTGCAAGTAGATTATTAATCTTCCTTGGAGCACGCAATACCCAAACAATGACTTAAAAAAAAAGAAAAAAGAAAGAAAATCTTGCTATGAAGATGTTTCTTTATGACCATTTAAACTCCTGATAAAAAAAAAAAAAGTATTGTACTTCATCACAAGGATCCTGAATTGAGCTGTTCCTTTGCAACAGCTCAATATCCAGAAACAAATTCCTCTAAGTCCCACTCCATTTGCGATCTTTACATCCACTCCAGTTTGTAACCTGTGTTTAGTTATTTGGCTGTTTCATCTCCCAATTTCACTTCAGACATATTGGGCACCAAACCAGGACACAGCAAGTTTCCTGTTCTATGAACAACAAGAAAAAATGGAAATTAATCCCGCCCACCCACCCACACCCCCCAAAATGAACTCAAGGTCTAGGGACAGAAGTTACACATAAACCAGTTTAAGCGATCAGAAACTGGTTTAAACCTGGAACAGAACAGATGTTCAGTGCACATAAATCAGTTTGAAAATGGGTGAAACTGGTTTGAGATAAACATGGTTTAATGTAGTATCAGACTTAACTGATTTGGTTTAACTGCTTTAAGATCAGAGTCCCTGAGCCTCCCAGTATGCTTTCTGGGCTGGGAGAGGCTCTTTGCTCCACAGCAGGGCTGGCCCCTTCCCTCTGCTCCCTGGCTGCAGCCCTGACAGAGATTTGCAGGCACAGCAGTGCCTGCCTGGCTTCTTCCTGCTAAGCAGCAATTATTCCCTACTCCTCTCAGCCTTATGCAGACACCTCAGCATTAGTTAATGGACCACATGCTGGCTACAGTCTCTGCTATGGGAGATGGGACAAAGGCAGGCAGGACAGTGTCAGGTTAGGGCTTTTTGGAGCTAGTCAACAGGTAGCTTAATGTCCTTCCTTGGAAAAGTTGTTTAATAAGAGCTGTTTGCTTCCCCCTCACCACTCCCTGCTAAGCAGGAATTCTCACATCCTCTCTGCCATGTGGAAAGCTGTCTGTGTATTAGCTAGCAGATCACATGCTATCTATGGTCTCTGCTGAATCAACAGGCAGAATCAACAGGTAGTAGGTAATGTCCTTCTGTTGTTTTCTTAATGGGGTGATAAACACTTATCAGTTCCCTGCTGAGCTAATCAGAGCATCCTGCCAGCCATGCCCCCCACCCCTCAGCAAGTGCTTATTCAGCAAGCTCAGTACTGTGCAAGGTACTGCACTAGAGGGCTGCTCTAGCGCCGCCCTCCCCCCGCCCAGCTTCTAGCCTGAGCCACCGCAGGCATGTGCTGGCATTTCTGGAATGTCTGTACAGTTACAAAGTGATTTAACCTAGCCAGGTTGGACTATCCTGCAAAGATTGAATCAGTTTAGGCTCCGGCTTTTTGAATGTCGGTCCCTAGCCAAGACCCCAACCCCCAAAAATATATCAATGGATTAGGTGCAAATAGCAGCAAGCAGACAAGTCAGTGCCAGGTCCTCTGCTGCCACAAACCTGTTCCACAAACCTGTTCATCACTGGGGGTGAGCTTTGCATCTAGCCCTAAGATCATAATATTTGGGCCTGCTCCGAAGCCCTCTAAAGCAAAGGAATCTTTCACTTACCTCAGGCCCATTGAGCCTATTTATCTTTTCCTCCCAGGACACTGAGGTGCTTTACAGTCAACTTTAGTGAACACAAACATAGCTGCTAGTGATTCTCCCAAGGCTAGCAAGCATAATTTCCATGGAGACTGCACCCCCAAATTTTAAATTTTGTTGGACCGTTCATAGCATAATACTTACTTCAGGACAAATGCTAGGTTCCTAAAAAGATTTAGTATTTTCTCTCCTCTGCCTGCTGAAGGATTGTTATTCCTAGAAGAATTCACTTCTGTAAGATAAGCGTTAATATGTTATTTCTGCAAGTCTCCAGAGCCTGAAGTTTGAATTTAATGTGAACTGAATAAAATCATTTGCTTTTTATCAGCATGGTCCATGAACCATGGTTTGAGGCCAATATGTGACTCCAGCGAAAATGAGTTTAACTCCAACTGCCTAATCCCTACGCAAGATCATAAAATCATCACATATCATTCAGTGCTGTTTAGCAAGAAATGCCTGTTTCTGTAGTAATAATAAAAAACTGAATTACAGTTACTGTCTCCTCAAAACAGGATGGCTCCTGCAGGTTTGAGTGAGGGAAGCAATTAAAGGGTAGATATGGCAGCCACTATAGAAGAGTAACCTGCTTGGCACTACTAACACTTAATTTTTCCATTGACAAAGCTTATTCTGAAAAGCAAAAAACGGAGACACGTTTTTCTGACTAATCATCCTGGGTCAAACTCGTGCTCAGTCACTGGTATAATTCCAGCATAAACAGGGGAGTAACCCTGGATATAGACTGATTATTACACAACAAATTTAGCCATTATTTATGCACTTTGTTCATACACAATCTTGTACTCTCAACTGTAGAAAAAGCCGCTCAGATGGTTCATGCTTTCTATAAAATCCATGGAATTATAGAAGCTGAAGATGGAAAAGTACCATAAAATTATTGAAAACATGTTTCTATGAATCCTAGTTTATTCAGTTGCTTCAGTGAGAATTGCTCATCCCTTTGTGTTCACTTTCCATTTGCGTGCATGTTCACGCACACACACATGCACGCATAACAATTTTGTTGATTCAATTAAAGCATTTTTAAAACATTCACTCAAATCCCACAAAAAGCAAATGTTCACAGCAGAATCCTGGTAGTAAGAGTTGCATTCTTCCGGTCAAGCAGCACAAACAGAACCATGCAGCAAATCACAACCAATCTCAGACTTTGCAGGGAATGAAATACCAGGGTGGCATTCAGTACAAATGTTATTCAAAATCTTGCATGACAAATCTTTGTGACGAGATCTGCCAACTGTTCTCTTACACCCTGCAAAGTGAAGTGGCATTTCCTGAAGACCATCTCCCTCATGAATAATTCACCCAGCTCTCTAAATGTCCAACTATCTTATGTACCTCATCAAGGGAAAATTTTGCAGAACATTCTCCATTTATTATTCTGGTGTAATCGTAAATACTGCAAATTGTATGGATACCATTACCTTCCTTGAGTTGCAGTTGCATGATCTGAGCTTTTGAGGAAATTTTCAGTTGATTACAAAGGGCTTTTGACCACTTCCTAGATGTTATGATAATGAGACTTAAAGAAAACCCTCAAGTAAATAGGCCAACCAACTAACCAACCCATTACTGTCAGAATATTTTTACTATTATTTGGCTGGAGACTACGAGCTCAATTCTGCTCTTGACTTCAGTACAATTACTAATCAGACTTGACTAAGAGTACTTGAGATTTATACCAGCACAATAAGGAAATTTTTGCTCTGTTTACAGTAGATTACAAGTTGAGAATACAGAAAAGTAGGACTGGAAGAGACCTCAGGAGGTCATCTACTCCAACTTCTGCTCAAGTCAAGATCATCCCTGTCTAAACCATCCTAGACAAATGTTTGTCTCACTTGTTCTTAAAAAACTTCCCAGGATGGAGATTTTACAAACTTTCTAGGTCTGTTTCAGTGTTTAACCACCCTTGTAGTAAAAATGTTCTTCCTCATATCCAATCTAAATGTCTCTTTTTGAAGTTAAAGGGAACTGTTCCTCTCTGGCCACAGAGACTCATCTATAACTACACTTCAGGTTTGTGTTTGTCAATCTGCATTGGTTTAATTTATGATAATATTTTAAATTAATTTTGTTAAGCCAGGACAAATTCTTTGTGGTTCAAACTAGTCTCATCTTAAGTTTATTGTGAGCAGGGTTAAATCAAACACGTGAAATAAGTTCACATGCAGACTAGGCCTAATAAATTCTATCAGCAGGCAGAACCTGGTTCCATCTCTCATTTACAAATCCCACACACCTAATTTTTCACTGAACTTCTTTCTGGCTGTGGTGCCAAATTCCTGATAAAGACATGTTGAGGCCTTCTGCTCATGTGTATCTATTTTAAAAGTGCACTAAATAAAATATTAGCCTTCATTTTTTTTAATAAAAAGATGCGAGGTGATGTCCAAGAAGGAACAGCATGGAGTTCAGGCAGTGACATTGTGTTGAATGTTTTATTTAACACATTGGATTAAAATGAATTTATACTCATTTGAATGACCACAGTGCTCAATAATTTATCAATGAGTATGAATATATAATTACCATATTATGAAAATGAATTATTCAGTGAAGATATTATATTAATGTGCTGTGCTGGTATTTCTTCTAGAAAGAGTCACTCAGGCCTTAATCCAGATATTTCCATTATTATATTTTTAGATAGGTAGAAGAACATCATCACCATACCCATGTTGCGCCATGCCAAATCATCAGCCTCTTCCATTTTCTCATTCTACTTTTTTTAGCTCATTCTCTCAACTCCCATCTCCCACCCTGGGGGTGGGGGGGTGTTGTTTGTCTGGGGGTCCGTTTTGCCTCTGTCACCTGTCATTTCCATTACTTTTTGCTCCCCTCTATGGTGCATACAGATGTTCATGGAGGGCAGGGGGAGATTAGATCATGTTAAAAATGGCCACCTGATTTAACTTAGTTTGCCCAGGTGTGACCCTTATACTTGGATCCCTAGTTAGATCTATCGAAGAGCAAACTGTACAGAAGTTCAGCAGGGTTAGATGGGTCTAAAAACAGCCAACATGATGCAAGTAAAATGTACCTCTGGTTCAGCGAGACTGATCTAACTGAATTTTTGTACGGTTCCCAGTGCAGCCCTAGGGTTGGGAAAGTCCAGCCACTGGCCACAGCTCTGGGCTGCATTTTTCCTTCCCATCCCCTGGCACCAGGTTATTTTTAGCTTCCCAGCCACTTCCCCCCACTCCCAGATAAACAACACCCCCCATCCACACAGAGACCAGCTAGCCCTCCTAAGCCCAGAAAACCCCTTGTCCTGTAAACTGCTCCTGGTGCCAGTTTTACTGGCATTTGCCAATGCTGGGAGGTGAAGTGAGTCGGGGTGGGGATTGTTCATCTGGGGGGTGGGAAGTGGGGCAAGAGAGCCCTCCCATTCCCCTGAATACCCTCCTGAGAACCCCGCAAGATCCCCCGATCAAACCCAACCCTCTCTGACCCCACCAACCTCTCACAGACCACCTAAACCCCTCCTGAAGCCAAATTGTCCTCCTGATCCCCCTGAACCCTGCCCCCACTAGCTCCCCCAGTCCCAACTTGACTTGGATCAGGTGCCTATTTTAAATTCAGTCTAACCTCCCCAAACATCTGTACATATCCTTAATTTTCACCACCCCTTTCCCCCCTCCCCCTCTTGCTCATGGTTCAACCATCAGAAGGCTCCCAGTGAGAGCAGAAAGAGGTGCACACTGATACCTCTCCAGTGCAAGGACACATTTTCAGAGAGGAGAGGTTCTTGTAACATGTCGACCCAGTGCTTAACTCAGTGACTTGTTCCTTCAGTCTATAGCCCTGTATGCTTACCGGCCATGAAAAAGTCCCCTAAGGAAGAGGGAAGGTAGAAAAGCCTCTTGAAATCCATCGTAAACCAAACAATGAATAAACCTCTTGCCAGGATAAAATGCGCTGGCTCAATTAGATGTACACATTGCTCAAGCAGGAGTTAGGAGATGCCCAGAGCCAGACACAGGCAAAACCTCAGGGATGCATGAACCTGTCTGTGTATATGTTTGAAAATCCTGAGGTCATCATTTCAAAGTATACTAGAGCAGAAAGAGGCATTGATGCCCATGAACATAGCATAGTCCCTTACATATTTCAGCTTTTTAGATTGCAAGAGCCATGTTTACACTGTAAATTTCACCTCACTGAAATTAAACACATTGGGGATAAATTTGGACTCCAAAACTCATTAAAACTTAAAAACAGCAAGAGAAAATTCTTCCGTGTGTAGCCCAAATGTGGGAACAGATGACAAACCTGGAGGAATAAAGATTTTTTTTTTCTTTCAAATGCAAATCTATATGCAGCAGGTAGTATTTTGCCATCTGAAGGGAAAACATTCCTTTTGCATTCAGTGCACGTAGTTAGTAGTAAATAAGTAATTTTCTTGCCTTGCCTTTTGGGACAGTTTGGGTTTATATTCATAAAGATAAGCAGGGACGAGTTGCTGTTGATTAACGTGAGTGGAGAAGCAACACTACTGTTATTTTGCTGCTGTTTAAAAACCAAATCCAAGGCAAAAAAGGAAAAAGCTGGCCAATAACAGCTTTTTTGTCAGTGGACATTACAGATCCATGGAGAACACTGGTATCACTACACTGATACACCTGATAAGATCTAACAGTTAGACACTATCTACAATAAAGACCCAAAGTGACAGAAGAGATTAAATGCAAGGAAAATGATTAGATAGGAAGCTTATTATAAGACACACTAGGATAGATATATCAAACCAGGCAGAACTGCAATGTGTATACTAGGCCTGTGTGAATCAGGAAGTATCGTCTTTGGGTTAAGATTTAGCCGATTTGGAGGACAGTGATTCGATTTGGAGATTCAAATCACTGCCCTGTTTTGATTCAGCTATATCAGATCTGAAAGATTTGGTGCCACTTCAGAGATTCAGCCATAGACTAAGCAGGCAGCTGACACAGCTGCCTCCAGCTGTTAAGTCTGTTGAGGTTGGGGCAAGGGAAGGGGCATGGGGGAGAGAGGGGTTGGGGCTGGGAAAAGCTGCCCAGCCAGGGTGGGGTGAGGCACATTACTTGGGGCATTACTGCACAGTAGCATCCTGGCATGGTTGCCTAGGTGATGCTTACTGCACAGTAGCATCATATCACGTTTAGTGCCCCGTGATGCTACTGCATAGTAGTAACAAGCTACTGCACAGTAAGCATCTTGTGTAGACGAATGCCCTACTGCCAGGCCTCCTCTGCCACCCACAGCATGGCCAAAGCCCAGGTGTCTTGGATCCTAGCCACACACCTGCTCACCAGCCCTGTAGGGGCAAGTCAGAGCTGCACAAGCAAGATACAGTATTAACCCGTAGCATGCAACTGCTCACAGATCATTTTATTTTTAACACTATTGGCTGAATGAAGGGACATCAGCATCTTCCCCTCCTCCTGGATTTTGGTGTGGGTCTACTCTGGTAACCAATTTAGGGCTGTGAAAAATTTCACCAGGTGTTTCATTTTGAGGCTGTTTTGACTCATTTCAAGTTCAAAATGAAGCAAAAGGCTTCAAAAGCCTTGAAATGAAACAAGGGCACCTCAAAACATTGAGTTTTGAAGCTGGGCTTGCCTGCAGGGAAACAGAAACTAAGGAGAGGGACAGGGAAGCAGGGGAAAGGACTGCTCTCATATTGACATGTGTAGCTGGCCACTGACTATCCTCCTTCCCTGAGGTCCTTTCCAATCCCAGTGCTCTGGGGGAGGAACGGAAAAACAGCCGCGCCTTAAACACACACAGTTACAAGTTCTGCATGTCAGCAGCTTGAGGTGCAGTTTCCCAGAAGCCCCTTCACCGAACTCCTTGAAGCTTGGCAGGCTTCACGGCCTCAGAAGGGGCTACCATCCCGGCAAGTTTCATCCTCATCAGGCAAGAAATGACAAAGTTTTAGGCAGTTTTGTGCTTCCACATTATAGCCTACGGGCAAAACGGTGAAACAGCGTCAACGAAATGAAACAGAACAGAGGTTTCGAAGTGAAACGAAACTTGAAATGAAATACTGCCCCATCAAAATGGTGAAACAGAAGTCAAAACAAAACGGTGCTGCTGTTTTGCACCACCCTTGTAAGCATCCTCTGAAAATGGCTACCAGGTGGGGCACTGCAAGCAGAACAGGCAGAAGATAGCCTGGTTTTGAAATCCTGAGGGGTTGTAGCCATGAATTGGGCTACCACCTGCTTTGCACTCTCAGACCTGAGGAAGAATTCAAGGGAAGGTGGGTAGAGATAAGTGGATGATGCAGTGGTCTTTCAGCTCTGCTGTTTATGGTTCTATGCAAGAAAGAGGCCTCACAATTGGTTTTCTTTCTTTATTACTGCTAGCAGTTTACTGCAATTATTAGTGACCCTATCTAATCAGAGCTATGATGCAAGCGACCTACAGAAGGCATTTTTTCAGGTATCTGGCACTTGATTTACATACTTCAGGGAGAAAAGAAAGACTGGGATTCAATCTTGGCTTTTGAATTTTACAGTGCTGTTACTATAACCATTAAGCTATTCCTGGTTACAAAAACCAGACACTTGACTGTATCAACACACACACACAGCTTTATGGCCTTTTTAGGAAACAGACATTTTGGATTAAATCCAAACAATTAAAAAAAACAAAACAGTTCTGGATAAATCCAAATGGCACCTCATAAACCTTGCCCATCCTGGCAAAAATGTCTCTAACAAAACGCACAGTAATCCACAAGTTGGTGGATGCACCCGAGCCAAAAGTTTCTGAAAATGGCATTTTTCTGGCACATGGGAATACTTTTTTTTTTTTTTTTTTAATTTTACTTGTTCTATGCTATTGACCTCGTCTCTGCCTGAAAGGCAAATTATGTTGTTCACAAATTTCTAAGAAAGCAAGTATTGAATGTTTTAGGTACTAGTATCCTAAACTGTTAAATGAGCAAGTGGCCTGGCTTTAGTGGTATGTCCACTGGAGTAGCAGCCAGGAATAGCCAAGCTAGTCATGGCTCTGATACAGAGTGATCATGTGGCCTTTGGCACAATACTTAATTTATGACTCAATTTTCTTAATTGCAAAATAAACTGGAGAATTATCTTCTTCACTGGAAGAGGGGGGAGAGAGAGATTGGTTGTATACAGTAGGCCTATGCGAAGCGGCTAGTATTTACTTCGTATTCGGCAATTCGAATCACCGTCTGGAATCCATTCAGCCAAATCTGATTTGGAGATTTGGCTGCTGCCAAATCTCTGAATCACCCAGGCCCATCCCCTGCCCGCTCTCCCAGCCCAGCAATGGCTGCCTGGCCCAGCCCCAGCTCCCAGCACTTTGAAAAAAAAAAAAAAAAAAAGCCCCAACTCACTGGGTGCTGCCAGGTTGGGGGGCAATCCCTGCTGCCCCCACTGTGCAGGGGAGTTCCACATGAGCTCCCTGACTCACTGGCCATCCCAGCTCCCACCTCCCCCCCCCCCCCCCAGCCCCATGGCTGCCCCAGCTCCAACTCTAAGGAAACCCCCCTCCCCCTTACTCACCAGTTCCTGCCCAGTGGGAAGCAATCCCCACTGCCCAGGCTGCATGGGGGGACTCTGCATGAGCCCCCAGAAGCCCTGAAGCTGCTGTAGGAGCCAGTGAGTATGGGGGGGTTGTTTTTTTCTTGAAGGGGCCAGGCAGGGCAGCCATGGGGAGAGGCTGGAGGAGTCAGCAGGGGTCAGGGCCTGGCGGGGGTCCCCCCACGGTTCCCTCCCCCCCCTCCTCTAGCCTCCCCTCCCTAAATTCCTACTTACCTGCTCTGAGTCCAGCTCCAGCTCCCTACTGAAGAGTTGGGAGTCAACTGCTTTCCCTCCCTATACTGGGAGCAGAAAAGTATACAGAGTAGGCCAAAAGTGAACAGTGGTATGGCCAGAGCATCCTGTGGTCAGAAATCCTTGGCTTACCAAAAATTAGTTGGGTGCCAGGTCTTAATTTGAAGAAGGCCTGGAAATGTTTCAAACTACAACCCCAGAATTGGAAAACCACAACCATCTCCACATGGCTACAACCATTTCCCAGCTTCTAAAATGGCAAAGTAGATAAATTAACCTAGTATTTCTAGTGAGCAATAAGTGAGGAAAAATGTTTCCTTCTCAACTGAATTCAAAGTAGTCAAGCTCATCTTCTATGGGTAAGTTAGCTTCCTTCAGGACTGCTGAATAGCTCAAGAGTATGAATAACAGGCCTGAATACAGCCTGTTATGCCACAGGAATCTACTTTTGCCTTCTCTAATGCATGTGTAAAGCAGGATAAATGCATACGCATACATGTAGGTGTATAAACCCAAAACGAAAACATCCGCCATTGCACATGCATCCCCATGTGAACAGTCAGAGAGAGAGAGAGAGAGAGCGCACAGTTTTAACTATACTGCTTTTAAACATACTACTGGAAGGTACCCAGATGAATGCGATTTAAATTATATGGAACTGAATCATTTGAACTTGAGCATCAGGACCCAAATCTATTCAGCTAGAGACTGATCCAAAGTCCACTTCAAAAAGGGAAATATTGCTTACCCTAACAGCAGACAATGTTCCTTCATTTGCCACTGGGGATGAACTTTTGGGGCAGAGTGCAGATGAGACTTTCAAAAAATAACCTTAAGATTCGGTCGGCTGAAAATGCTTCAACTCCAACACCTTCCTCATTTCGCAGCTTGATAGTTTAAGCGTCTACTGTTATATAATAATGTGTTAAAACAAGCTGCCAGCTGTACCATGGTGACAAATGTCTGCATGTTAGTAAATGTTACTATTTTGTGGAGAAAGAAAACACGCCTGCTTATATACAAACGTACTCCATGCTGGAAGCCTCAGAACTGCCACAGTATTGTTGGGTTTTAGATCTCCAAATTAGTCCATATTTTTGTCATGTCAGGGTTGTACATCTGTTTGAATGTGGCAAACATTTATGAATATTAATAACCATTTGTTCCAAAAGAGCTGTAAATCAGTTAATTACAAACCTGTCATCATGTTTATATTGTCTAAAGGAAAATCCAACAGCAGCACCAGCATCTGAAATTAAGCTAGCATTTAGTTCACAATCACCATTTATTAATAAATTACCTGGTCCATTCAAATTAGAGCTTTTGCATAACAGAAGGCGACCTATATTTTTCTCCTCAACTCCCATTTTAATTGAACAAATGATCACAAGAGCTGCAAGATGTACTGTGCATGATCTTCCATTAATAGTTATGTAAAACGTGGATTAACTGTGCCATCTCAGATACAGGGCTCAATCCTGCCAGAGGCTGACAACTTCTGAATGTGCTGAATATTGTCAGCTTCAGTAGGACAGAGCCTTAAAACATACTGAACACTCAAATATTTTACATTTTCACATTATGCATGAATAAATAATATATTGACAAATAAATCAGGGCTCAGGTGGCAAATATATGACACAGGAACACCCCCCCCCTTCCCTTTCTACATATCCTTTCCCAATATTTATTAAGTTATTCATTTCAATATTTTATAGATGCAAATTGCTCTTCCCCCCTCCCTCAACACTTAAATTTTTCTCTGAAAGCAATGACCAATTCATTTACATCAGCTCATTCATTCATATTAGTTACATTCTGGATTTTTTGAACATTTTAACCATTTGTATTTACAAGCCTCACAATAAAGGAAGAATAGATCCTAACTTAGGTGGCAAACTCCATGTGACAAATAGCCCTTTGAACTCCTTGGCCTATATTCTACCCACAAATCATCATTCCCAAGTCCTGTTGTAAAACCTCATATTCGGGTGCAGCCTGTAGGAACTGTCATTTTTAACAAAGCAGCAGCCATAGAATAATATCTTCTGTGCAATTTGAAATTCTCCCTAAAATGACCTTGGGGACCTAACACACAAATTATGAGTCTTGGGCTGGTGATAGATTGAAGGGCCGACATTTTAAAATTTACATGGGCACAAAAAGAAAAATGCCTGACGATTGGAATGTCTCCCGATTGACTTCGTTATAACACAAGAATGAGACTTAGGAATTATTATTGACAGTGGTAGTCTATTATGATTTCCAATGTGAACTCTGAAATTTTCTTCTAGGTTCACAAGATATCAGACACTGGTAAGTAAGATACCTGGCTAACAGGACAAATGCAAAAATGGAGCTCATATATTGTTTCAGAAACAAATCTTGAACATTGGCAAAATAGATTATTGTGGCATATAGGAAATACAGTGCAGTGTAGTAAGAAGGCTTTTAGGTTCTCCTTTGGAAAACTTAGCTCACTCACAGTTTCTACACTCTGAAGATTGCTATGAGCCACTCACATTGATAAAGCTTTATTGTATCAACAGTTCCACATTCTCTGTATATGAGGGGCTTGATGAAACAACTCAACTTGATGGGAGATTTTCCATCAGTTCCAATGAGCTTCTGGATGAAGCCTGTACTACTTCTAGAAGCAGCAATAAGACACACGCACACTCCAAGGAGATGGCAAAGCTATATTCAAACAGTAGTCTAACCTGTTGTACATTCCAGAACTCCCATCTGCCTGCCTGGTATCCTAAGTTTTAAAGACATTTCTACTTTTGAATGACGATTTGCCCGTTAGTTTCTTGGCTAATTCAAACTTGCAATGAAGTCATACCAATACTACTTTATCAGTGCCAGTCTACGAACGTGGGAAGAACCGAGACATTACAAACCTGGCATTATGGTTTCAGCACAGGATAAACTAGCAAGGGAAGAGAGGTGGGTTGGAGGGACATCTGTGTTTAAATGGAAATCTCTCTAATATTGAAAGGTTGGCAAAGACAGGGCAAGCCATCAAATGGAAACATTGACCCATTTTCCTCAAAGTTGGCTGAGCAGTAATTAGGTGTTCTTCTGGATTTTAAATGAAATTTGATTCAGCTTTGTTCACACCTGCTTGGTCCGTTTTCCATGGAAGTGTGAGCACGCTGGATTTTAATATTAAATACAGCAAGTAACACAAAACCATGAATGAATTCCAGAAGTTGATGCATTAATTTTGTGCCCAAATCCTGAATGAGGATTCCAATATTAAATACAACAAATACCAAAATCCTGAATGGATTCCCCTTCTACACACTTGAATGCAAAATCAAGTTCTAAGCATTAGCTCATGAAGAATTCCCTGTATGGAAGTTGTGACTCATCTTTCCACTCTAGTCCAGAGTGCAGGGAGAATGCAGATTATTTTATTATTGTTTTTATAAATGGATGAGAAAGGTAATAGTGAATTTAGTACAGGGTGTTTCCCCAGGAATTAATGACTGGTTGAGGCACGGGACTGCTGTGATTTGGACCATCAAGTCTCCTAACTGACCACCAAACCCCAGGAAATGGCTGATGCCTCAATCAGTATTGCTTACTTAATAGGACAAAAGCACAAAATGTACAGCCTAGTTGTAAAAGCGAGCACCATTCTCCAAGAACGTGGATACCAACTTCATATTACAGACATCTTTTCCCCGTGTCCACAATTAAGAACAACCTGGGAGGGTAAATAAATCCGAGGAGACAAAAAAGCTTCAGCAACAAACCAGCGGGTCATAAATAAACTCCCCCCTACAAATGCCAAGCACTTTTGTTGTCTTTTTTTTTTTTTTAAATCATTGCTCACCCTGACATGAATCCTAATTAAAATTTTACACAGTGTGTCTTTTAATTAGCCATGGCTGGAGTGGTGAAAGCTATCAATATTTAGCAAGATAATTGTACGAAATGACTTTTCAAAAATGAACAGCAGGCATGAATCCACTCAACAGCAGGGGGTTATTCAGATGCACATTGTGCAAGATGGGGTGCCTCAGATAATGTGCAAAAGATAATAACGCACACAGGGAGTGACACATGCTGCCATATTTTGTGCTTCATTGGTTTTCTGCAAGCAGCATTTGGCTCTTGTTGCATTCAGGACATCAGGGTTCACATGAGCTACAAGGCAGCAATTTTTATCTTTATGTTGTTGATTTATTTTCTCTTAAATGGTGGGATGTGTTTAATAACAGTGCATACAAACAAAAGACTGAGAAACAGTTCCCTGCATGACCTAGTTGGCTTCCCCTACACACAGGGTAACAATGAACAGTTGAAGAGCACGGGCTTTTTCTCAGATCTCGCTGTACTGGCAGGAGAGAGAGCAATAAATGAACTTCTGTTTTCCAGAGCATGAAGTAAATGCACCCAGCTTTATTTTACAATCTATTCACAAATGTCTGCTTTTCACGTGGCCGCTTTGCTCTTTTTCTTATTCTTTCACAGAAGAGCTAGGTGAGGCAAGTTAATATGCAAGAGTTTAGATAGTGTTAAGGTATAAATTATCACTGATGGGTTTATAATTGGGCATATTATGCCAGAGCTGCTTGTAAATATTTCCTCTGTGCACTGAAGAATTCAGCAAATCACGTCAAACAAAGTTCTGGGGCTGGTATATCTATGCAATGCTTTTACAGGCTGAAATCTTCAACAGTGTGCGCCCACAGAAGCTCCCTTAGGCACACTTCATATAATGCAGCTCCATGCAAACAACAAGGAGCAGAGGATGAGCATTAATGTCAACTGCACGAAAAAGCGACTACAAATTTTTCCGTGCAGGTACTGGCATGGAGATGAGAAACCATTAAGCCAGTTATAGTTAAATTTCATTTTCAGGATAACATTCAAACAGGGCATGTCCAACCCACGTTTGGACTTCACAAGGAAGCACAACATCCCCGTCTACTTGTGCTATGGCTTGAAACAGATAACATGTAGTTGGCCTTCCAGCCCAACTCGGCATGTGCCATATAAACTCTGTTTCTGGTACCATGTGCCCAGTGGCAGCCATCACTCTCTGAATTAGCTCCTGACAGGATTGGTGAAAATGGATCTGTATAAGCCCTATCAACAGGGCAGCATTTCAAGAGGGGCATTAACGCCCCCTCTGCTAGAGTGCCTAATGCATCACCAACTTCCAGGAGTCACACAAGGAGGGTATTATGGATCCAAACCCTCCCCATTAATCCTAATAGTCAGAATAAGTGATAAAACTCAAAGACCAAAAGACAGAGCCATGCTGCAGATCATCTCAACCTTCTGCAAAATGTTGTGAGGAAAACAGAAAACTGTTTATGTTGATGATGAAATTCGATCAATGGAAACACTGAGAATTCGCTAACATGGAGTACTTGGAAAGGGGCTACACACGAGTAGGCAGGCAGGGGTGCTCCATCATAGCAATCTCCTATAAAAAGGTTGAAAACCCCTGCGCTAACAGACAACTAGGAGAGAGCCATCTTTATACAACCTGAAAGAAGGGTAAAAATGCCACAGCTACTCTACTGGTGACTTATGACTACACAGGCTCTAGTCACAGGCCCCTTAAGTCATGAAAGTCATTCCATTAACTGCAAAGGACTTTAAACAAGGTTGTTGTTAGTTTGTACAGAAGCCTAAGTGTTCTCAATTCTGTCCCCAGGTCTAACCAATTTGTTATGTGACCTCAGAGTATTCCCTCTCACCTGCCTTTGCCTTAATTTCTCTCTTTAAAATGACAGTTAAGCTTCTTTCCTAAGGCAATCTAACCTGCAAAACAAAATTATCTAGATCTGTGGGCAATAAATCTACTTGCTTATCTAATCTTTTCTTATTGATTTTAAACAAATAATATTTTCACAATATTTTAACATGCTAAATTTAATGGCTGTATTATCTGGATGTATACCACAGCAGTCAGATACTATCATGATAGGTACCGTATATGATAAAAACATTATAATAGTTTTCCTTCTTGGCTTTCCATTCTTCAAGAATGGAAGAGATAAGAGGAAATAGCATACTAACTAAGCATGAACTGCAACATAGTTATTTCAGTTTTCACATAAATAAAATAGTACTGGAGTTTCATAGTCCAAAAAGGGAGGGAAAGAAAAAAAAAAAAGACTGTGAAGGTAAAAGAGTAAGAGAAACTCTTTTCAATGAAGACAACAAATACCATGAATATGGTACATGAAAGATGGACACGACTGGCAGCAGAGGGAAGACTACAGGTAACAACACTGGCAATAGTGATACAGGTTATAGAAGGTTGAGCTTATATGGAGGACTTTAGTATCATCCTAATATTGTAGCAGATGGACTGACAGTTTTAGAAGACTGATAAGATACAGATAAGATGAAAGTTGTATGGGGGTAGGGTTGGCAGCAAGGCATAGCAACAAAACCAACAATTTATTTTATTTATGCAATTTATAGGGTGCCCTTTCCAACAAAGGCTTGGGGCAACTTACAGTGGGTGTATCAAAACATGCTATTAAGGCAGCGAAATAAACACCGGCATAGTTTGCACTGAAGTCAGCTGCTCCCAGACACAGCATCTTCACATGCGCCTGGGAGCAGAACACTGGCAGGGAGCCTGAGAGGTCAGCCCTGGGCTCCAGGTGGTGACATCAGGTAGCAGAGGGGCTGGCTGGGGCACGAGGATGCTGAAATGTGGGGCTAGGCAGCAGGCATTCCCCACATTTTAGCACCCTCATGCCACACCTAGCCCGTTACTGTTTACACATGCATTTCAGCACACAATTACTCTGCCGTAGGATAGTACTGTTCCTGACAGAACTAGCCTATAGCAGAGTAAATTTATTGCACACGAATACCAGCCCATGTGTAGACCATGATGCTTTACTGTGGAGTTAGTCAGTCAACTCTGCAATAAACTGCACATATAGAGAGTAAGAGAGAAGAACAAATTTAAAAAGCAACTAGAATATCAAAAAAATAAAACAGAGACCCACTAAACAATGTCTCAGTGGATGTACCTACAGGCGATGCTTTACTGCAGCACAGTAGTGTACTTTACTGCACAGTAAGCACATGCATGTGCGCATGCTTACTGTGCCATAAATAACACTGCTCATGACTAAATTTGCTACCTGCAAATGCAAGTAGCAAATGTACTTGGAATTAGTTCCTGCTCAGTAACTCATGCATAGACACTAACCAGCAGCACATTTGCTCCCAGTCAGCCCTGCCACTAGGCCAGCCCCAGGGCTCCAAGGCTGGGAGCCTCTCCTGCCCCAGGAATGGGTTGTTTCTATGGCAGCCCCACCCTCAGGCCCTTAAAAACCTGCAGGCATTTTGAGCCCTGGGGCATATGTGCAGGGAGCCTTAGGCCACTCCAGGCCCCGTGTCCCCCTGGGCAGGCCACAGACCAGCTACACCAGCCTGCCTGGATCCCAGGACCGCTGCCAGACCTGTGCCATGTAGGCCTGCAAGCTGCTCCAGGCTCCTGCCGGGCCTCTCAGTAGCCAGGCTCAGCTGCAGGCAGCTCCTGGCCACCAGGGCCAGCTCCAGCTGCTTGCAGCCCACCTCCACCAGCCTGCCCAGAGCCTGCAGGTGCTGTGAGGCATTGCCTTGTCAAGCAGCTCCCAATCCCATTGTGCCCCTACACTGGGCACTGCAGGCAGCTGCCCAGGCCCGGCAGCACAGGGACAACTTCATGGAAACCCAAAAAGCTGGCACCATGAGCTGGGCTGACAGGAGCCCAGGGTGCTAGTCACTGCTGCCAGGGGCAAGGGTTGGAGCAGCCACAGCCACAACATGGAAAGGCAGGGGTGGCAGGGAGTGCAGTGCATGCTGCTCCCAGCCAGGGAGCAGAGAGTGGGGCTCCCTTTTCAAGATGGCTGCTGGCAGCTGCAGCAGGAGCCTCGAGCTCCTTTTGGTGTTGGCAGGCAGGGGCCCATTGCATGGCTGCAGGAAGTGGCAGCAGTTTGGTGTTAAGAGCAGCAAATCTGCTCCCATATCCCGGCACGTGTATGCATCTGCCTGGGAGTGTTTACTTGCAAGGAACTGATCTCAGATCAAATGCACATTGTAGATGTGCCCGGCGTAGCTTTGTTTGCTAAATGCCCGCCCACATAGGAAGGCCTTCCAAAAGACGTCCAGGTGCTGGTGGGTCTCAAGAGGGAGGAAGTTCCAGAGCTGAACAACCTCCCATGTGTTTTCACCAAGTACATTTGACATACTGATAGTGCTTGCATTAGCTGCTCTCAGCTGACCACAGGGATCATAATGGGGTGCAAGGAAGAAGGCAGTCTTGGGTAGGTAGGGCCACAGTGTTGTCATTTGTTTTGATAACAGGAAAGGAAAAAAAAGGAATAATCTTTAGAAGCACGTATTCATCCAGCTTTTTGAAGGTGAACAGTGGTCATTATCAGCTTATAGCCATACTCTGAACAATATGGCTATCAGGAAATTTGTTCCCTGAATTAACATTAATGAGTAATGGAATTAAATCTTCTTCTTCCCTGCTAGAGCCTGTCAGTATCTATAACATACCCTAAAAGGCAGAGTTTATATTCTACCACTGGCTACACATTCCTTCCCCTGCTCCAAGTTCCTGCCTTCCCCCCACCTTTGCTTTCCCAGCTTTCAAAAAAAATAAATAAATTAGAAAAATAATCTACCTAAAACCAGGAGTCACTGGCTTGGGTGAGTAACCCCAGAGATCTTGTTACACATCCACAACATATTAATCTTGCTGCCAGTAAAGCTAATTGCTTAAGAATTAGCTTGGGAATTTATAAAAGCACTTTAACCCTTCGTGTAAATGAAAAGAGCATAATTTAGCAAGTCCTATTGAAGACACAGTAACTGAAAGGACATGTGGATTAATGCTGAAAGTAACACTGGACCCTATAGAAATGAATCTTCCACACATAGGAAAGTGCTAAACACAAAGTATTACTACTTAATATGCGACTACTTAATAAACTATGTAATATGCTGCATCTCACCAGTGTTAATGGGAAATGAGTGTTCCCATCTCATAAAAGTGTCTAAAATAATACAGGCTAAAATAATACAGCCTGCATTTTCAAACAAGTTCAGTGCAACTTCTGGCAGTTCATGGCCAGAGTTACTTGTTACTTTGTTTACACAAATTGCGAGTGCAAATTACTCGTGCAAATGGATCCTTAGTCTCCTGGAAGAGAAGGCTTATCACAGGGAAGCTCCTCAGTAACAAAAGAGATGGAAATAATAATTTCTGGGGGGAAAAAAGTGTGCTCCTGCCATATGATACCTTTTAACACAAAGAGCCATGTTGGCCAGTATGAGCATGACTAAAAGAATTTAAGCAGTATGCCTTGCATCACAGTGTTGGGCTTTTCATTCCATTTTGCCTGCCACTCAACTGATGAAAAGTCAATGATATTAATTAACCAAACACAGATCTGTTTGTTTTTTAAATACCAACATGCATTGTCATAGTACTTGTTAACAATCATGCGTCATACACATTTCTGCACAATACATTCTGTTCTCTCAGCCTCTAAATATGAAACAAATGTATTATAAAATATTCCAAGCACAATTTACAGACCTTTATATCAGGAAACAAGGGGGAGAGGGAAGTAAATTAACATGTATGTCAGCTCTCCCTTCTCATCTCTTTACATAAGTGCTGAGAGGGTAATGCAGGCCTGATTTCAAGGGGGGAGATGGTTGGGCAAGCAGGCAGTTGTCTGTGAAAACAGACAATCAGACTGGGGTGGGAAAACTGACCATGGGGAATAAAAAAGATGGAGTCACTGGTGTGTAAGTAATCTGGAGCACCCACTAGGGAATCACAAACTGGTGTGGGCAGGAGAAAAAACCATAAAGCACTGAAGAGTGCAGAGAATCTTAACTAGGAAGAAAGAAAAGCTCATGATACCTTGGGAACAGAAACCAGCTGGTCCCACTGTTGTAACCTAGCCTTTTGTTGCATGTATAAGTTCCTAAGCCTCTTTTCAGGTATTGATGGGGCAGTTTCAGACCATGAAAAAGGGGAGTTAGCTAGATGTAACCATGTTGTATGGTCCTTGCCAGGCTAAGGGGGGCAAAGAATATATTAAAATAGGCAAATGGATGGAGCTGCCTCTTGACTGCAAGGAGATCAAGCAGGTTGGGACTACCTAACACTGAGAAAATAACATATGCCATTTAGTTTAGTTACATACATAAGCACCACGACCAACCAGAGTGCTGACCAAGCTACCAAAACTAAGCAGTCCTGGCCATTGGAAAGCCTGAAATCTAGAGCCAAATCCTCATACAAGATTTGCAGCCTGAGCCCAGCTCTATTACAATCACTTTGGGACATCACAGATGGTTCAAGAGTGGCTGGGCAGCTGCTGCTCAATATAAAGCAAATAATTCAATAGGATTCTGATGACCTCAGGTTGGATTCTTTTGCCAATTACTTCAACAGACTTCTCAGAAATGGTCACTGAATTTGGAGTCCTTCCACTGAAATAAAAAAGTTACCAGGAGCTAGGACTGTTGGAAGAGTTACAGAAACCAAGCAGGATTCAGAAAGGAGACTGACCCCTACTTTAAAAAGCCCCAAAGCCTCAAATATTTGTGGACCCTTGCAGCCAAAGTCAGATGAAAGCACATCTCATTTGGTGGTGCCTCTTTTTAAATTTCACCAATAACCCTCACCTGACAGATTGCTTTAAAAAGAGTTTGGTTTTTCTGTTCATCATGTTGTAAAGTGATACCTGTCTCACTAAAAGCAAGTTTTCCAGTTTCATAAGCTCTTTGTAATATATTCTTTCACTGTTCAGTAATAAACCGTCTCTGTTTTGATACTCTTATACTGTAAGGGTATAGTGAATGCTAAGAAATCCAGCCATTAAATAAAAGAGATGGAGAGATTCCTTTTAACCATAATTATGTGTGCACAGTCACAGTCAAATTGTATTTGCTGTCCTATATACACACACGTGCACATTTTTGCAAATATACCAAACAATAACTTGTCATTAAGATAAATGGGGGGAAAGGTCCAAAGTAAGAGAACAGGTAGGTATATACTAGGGCTGTGTGAAGCTTCAGGTGGTGATTTGATTTGGAGGAGATTCAGCCTGATTCGGTGGCTGAATCTCTGAATCCAAATCGAATCAGGGGACCAATTAAAAGGTCTGAACTGATTCAAAGCTCTCCGAATCTTCGGAAAAGATTCAGAGAGCTTCGATGATTTGGACAGTCCCCACCTGCTGCAGCTAGCAAGTACTAGGGGTGAGGGAGGGAGGGGACTATAGCAGGACCCCTGCCAGGCCCCAGCCCCTCCCTGCTCCCAGGCCCCCACCCACTCCCCCAGCCTCCCCATGGCTGCCCTGCCCAGCCCAGCTCCCAGTGCTTTAAATATAGCCAACAGGTACTCAGCTCTGGTATGGGAATCTAGGTTAAAGTTCCCTGTTCCAAGGCAGGCAGAGCAGATATTTAACCTTGTTATGATTCATTTCAGCATAATTCCCTCATCACCAAACTACTGATTCTTGCAGGAGGTGCCTCTCTCTCCAGCCAGAAATCCCATCCAAAACAAGGGGGTTCACCCTGATAGGGAGGCGAGTCAGAGAGGGAATGTGAACCTAAACCCTGCATATTTTAGGAGCGCCCTGGCTGCACAGCCAGTTTTTCTAGTCCTGCATTCACGCTTTCTACCTGGCATAAACCCTAGCTGCAGGAGCCATGCTGTCCCTTTGCCATATTCTTGTAGCAAATAATACAGCACACCTGCTCTGGGGTTGTGTGCATGGGAAGCTATTCACTGAACCTCCTGCTAGACAACGCAGGTGGCTTTTCAGTTTTGCTTCCACCAACCATACGGTGACTAAATCAATGGTAGGAAAGAAGTACAGATGCTTTTTAAACTGTAGGTTATTCAAAGCTGCCAGTATGCTACTCAAATTAATTTTGCAAACCTGGGGTGTTTGTGTTCCTCTTTCTGCAAAATTGCAGCCCTGGAGGGCTTTGTTTGGTGCTAAGTTGCTATGTTTGATCTCTCAAAGACATGAGTAACTAGAGAAGTAACTCAAAGCCTCTCCTGCTGTAGCAACCTGTAGCATAGCAATGCTTTTATGAATGGGACTCAGCTTGCACAGGTGTGTGGTTGTTTCTTTTAATCAACAGTTGGTTCTCCAGTTCTGTTGTTCACTTGTTCCAAGTACCTAGTCCCTGTGCTTGCTGCTTGCACTCCAGCACCCAATTCAAAGATACAGTAGGGCCCATGAATTCACCAAAGCATTGGCATTAGCTTATCCTGGTTCAGAGCTGTATTTAACATGTGCTAACTGCCCATGGACTTCAATGAGACTAAAGCAGATATTTCATGCATCAAAGCCTCTCTCTCTCCACCCACCTTTTTTCTTTTTCTTTCTTTCTTTTTTTTTCTGGGGCAGGGGGGAGGGGGAAATAACTACTATTGAGTGGTTACATCCCAAAACTCCTACAGGTAGCTAGGTTGAACAGTTCTTATCCTAGTAATTTTCATAATTGTTTTTCTTGCGTCTCTAAACCACATGCGACCATTTTGTTATGTATGGTTGTGCTAGTTTACTTCCATAGCTGAGCATCCCTTATGGAAAATGCCATGCCATTAGACCCTCCCCTTCATATTGGGAGAGGGAGGGTAGAAGGGAGAAAGGGGCTGGTTATAAATCATGCATCACTGCTCACCATATTTCTGCAGCCAAAGGTAAAGCCAATTGGCCTCTTCATTCAGATCTCTAATTTAAGCTTGGAACGGGGATCTGACCCAACCCCACCCTCACCAGGGTGACAATCACCAGGGCACTTCATGGTCCACAGGAATCCAGGCCCCCTTAGGCAGGGCAGGGAAGCAGCAAGAGATGGACCCCCCCATACACCCATCCCCCAGGTATGGCTGAAAGCAGGAAGCCAGGCTCCACCTGGACCTGGAGCCCAGACAGCACCAAGAGCAAGCAACCAGCATGCTCGGCACCACCTAGATCTGGGAGGCCATAGCTGCTGCCAATGTTGAGCCCCAGTGTCAGTCAACCCAGAACTTCCCCTGTCAAGGAGCACCAGCCGTGGGAGAGAGGTACTGGGCCATGCCTCTTCCTTGCATCAGAGCCAAGAACATCTCAGAGACCAACCCAGCTCTGGCTTCCATGACAGGAGCCTGACCACCCTATGGATGCTGAATGCCAAGTCCCAGCAAGGGATTCAGAGAGGGTTTATAACATCTATGGCCCTAAATTACCCACAGGGGTCGGCCCAATATAGGCTCACCTGTGAATTAGAATTGTGACTGGGGGGTGAACCCTGAAGAGCCTTAGCTGCGGAGAAGACAGATATATACTGCAAGGCCAAAGCTAAACCTGTGACCAGATGATAGACACATTCATACCCCAATACTATCACAGAAACACCTAAGTGGAATGGGGTGGAGTGTAGGGGAGGCAGAGCCCCACAGAAGATGCCCGTAACTGCACCTGTCAAAACATACCCTATGACAGTCAGGTATCACCTTCCGATATCCTTTTCATTAACATCAAATTGTGGCAGGTGGTACGTAGAGATAAGGAGGCAAAACACCCAATGAGAGTGTGGCACCTGAGCCCCACCCCAGTGTGGCCCCTTGGTCTGGGTCACCCTACAAAGTGACATTTTCTTTATCAATTACATCACACCCATGGTTACAAAGATTAAAAAACAGCATCACAATAGCAGCACAACAATAAATTGGAACTTTTCTTCTATTAACTGAGCTGGTATCTTTTATTGCATAGTATTTTCTTCCTTCATAAAATAACACAGGAAAATCTGTCCGCTAGTAAAAAATACACACAACCTAGGTTCTAACAGCTTGTTTAAAAATATGCTAATTGTGACAGCTTTCTAGTTGCCCAACAAGTAAACTAAATGTCTAGTAAAGGTAGAGAGACACATTTTAAAATGCAGGGAGTTATTTTCCAAGTTTCCATTCACGATTCATTTGTATGCACTCAGCCATGTGTGAGTCACTGTACACAGTCAGGTTTGCATCATTATTGAAAAGACCACCCCAGTAATCTGAATCTCTGGAATACAGTAATACAAACATATTACTGGCTACCCTTTCACATGCATTCTTGTAAAATTATGCATTCAGATACCACAGTAATGAACACAATATCAGGACTAGTTAGAAAATACAGGTAAAGGGGGAAATATTCATTTCCCATCTACAGAAAAGATCATTTTCTTTTATTTTGGTTTTCACACACACAAAACAAAAAAAAGCCACTCATTTCCATGTGCTGGAGGAAAAAAAATGATTTTCTAAAAACAAAAAATGTATTTTTTGTTTTTTTGTTTTTCCAAAAAAGCCTGCTGATGAAAAATTGCTGTTCCAATGCAAAAATGTACCAACTCAATTATGTGAGCAACCATGCATTTCATTACATTAGTAGTTTTGTCCTGAAATAAATGAGAAGTGGCTGGCACTGTGGCTGTAACACTGAACCCTAGCCCTGCTATAGATTTCCATTGTGGGTTTTGGTAAGTCTATTGTTCTCTACACCTATTGTAAAAAATACAAGGACTTCATAGAAGGCACTTTCATGGAAAATTGTCACCTTTCAGCAGTTTTTTTTTTTTTAAACTGTCCTTTGAGACTTAAGAGTGAAATCACGATAGGATTTGTGCTGCAGGATCCTGGTGGGGAGGCATGGCTCCTGGCAGGACATAACTCCAGCCAGTGCCACCAGTGCTGCCACCACTCCACATCTGGTCACACACCATTCCCACGCCACCAGCTCCGCATCCGGCCAGTGTGCCATGGGATGAGAGAGGCTGTGTAAGCATGCCGTGGGATGACAAAGGTTGGGAAATGCTGTTTTACAGGATAGTCCAAAAGCTTACGAATGTGGTAGAGGTTGAGATGGTTTATCTTTATTAGATACCATAGGTGCTCTTATTGCTCCCAACTTCCTGTAATTTGAAGGCCCCACCCCATAGCCGTCACAACATTCCAGTAAATACTGTGATCCAGATTTTATAGATGGATAGAAATCCATCTCTCTGAAGAACAGAGTAGCAAAATGAGCTGCCCACAGTTATCTGGAAAGCCTGTAATAGCAAAAATTCAAACCAGGCTCTCTCAAATTCCAGGCTAGACCAAAACCACCAGTCAGGCCACATTGTTTCTCCTTAATGGAAATAGGATGAGATTTTCCAAGCTGGCCTAAAAGTTTTAAGACTTGAGTCTTAAATTTATTAGTAGTTTAACTAGGAAAATTAATGGTTTTACCCTTATTAAATGCTACCAGACTTTTCCCAAAAAGGTATAACACCAAAGCTTATCTTCGACATACATCGATTTACAAAGGAATCAGGCACAAAAGAATAAGCATGCCAAGTTATGGGGTATGAGCACCACATCGCATGCAAGCAGATGCTCCTAATTAACCACCTTGCATGCAATTACCTGATTTGCACATGCACCCTCCAGAAGTTGATATGCAAATTATTTGAAAATGTTGTCCGAGTGCTAAAACAAAGCCTGTGAACTGAAACTTTTTAAAAAAATCAAACCTGACCCACTTAAGTTCAAAGTATTGATATTAACGTTAATAATTATCCTTGCTGAAGTTTAAGTATCTTGAGGGTTACACCACATGAAATACTGGGTCCCAAGCAGCTCAAAGCATTTCAAACATTAATTACAACTTTATAACCTCAGTTTGCTTAATAAGCATGTTTTATTGGTGGCTTAACTGAGGCACTAAGTGAAGTGACTAGAACAAAAATTATATAGTAAATCAGTGAGAGAGTAAATCAATGAGTTTGCAGAAAAGCAGTCCTCTGTATTAACCATTAATCCTCATTCCCTTTCTGCCAGCAAGGTATTCTTTAGTGGACAAAAGGTGAATATTCCATACTGTCCTGTGACAATGTTCTTCTCCTTATAATACCTCCTCTGAATGCCAAAAATGTACAAAAAGGCACGGTCTATGTTACTGGACATGGAAACTTGTAAAAAGGAGGTTAAATCCTACAGGTGGTAAAAGACCCAAACAACAAATACACTCCTTCAGAGGAAATGATAATAGTCTCAAGATGCCTCAGCTGTGAGCCCTTTAACATTCCTCCCCTTATCAACACTAATAATAATTTACAGCTAGGATTCAGAGATGAAAGAGGAGCTCATCCTAACCCCCCCCCCCCAAAAAAAAAAAACAAACAAACCAAAAAACCAACACAGCTCCAAACAGCTCAAGAAAAAATAAACTTCTTAGAAAAAAGTTTCATTTTAAAGCAGCCTCCAGCAATGCTGACAGGTCACAGAAGAAAAATGAAAGACTGTATTCAGATGGGGTAGGCTACAAATAAAGTTCCCCAACTGCAACATTTGGGCAGGTGAAAAATACTGTTTCATGTCTACCCTTCATGTGACAATCAAGCGATATTTCCAGAACCACGTAGCCCCTTCCTTAAGTAAAGTATATTTTAATGAATGATATAATAGTGAAAATGTAAGTAGGCTTACCACCTCTGCTAACCTTAAGTAGCTACAGTAACATTTTACATGGTGTAGGGCCTGAAAGACCCTAAACTGTAACTGAGACCCTAAGTAACTCATAACGTGTACATAAACCCACAAAGAAAGAAATGCAGCCTCCTCTGGCATGGAAGATAACGGTAATACAAAACAATCTTATTTTTACATATAAATGGCATATATATAGCATATGTGTAAAAATAAGATCTATATAATGCATTGCTGTTGTCTTCCATGTTACTTGGAAAGACTTTCAGGCCCTATATGCCCCATATAAGGTGAAACCCACCCCCCATCAAAAGTGGGGCATAGACTTTCTGATGAAGAGGTGTAAGATCTAGCCACTAAGCATGAAGTACTGAGAGGCAGAAAACAAGGTTTCCCTCATAGTTTTGTCAAAAGACTCTGTTCTGAATGGTAGTTTACTCCTGCTAGGCTTCACAAAAGAATACATCTCAAAGAGGTAATAAAAGAATCAGATTCCAGATTCATTATGGGTAGGATGACCATATTATTTTGAAGGAAATCCAGGATGGGTGTAAAGAAATCCGGGACAGGAAGCAACATATGCACATGCATGCACATATACACTGCTGACCCTGCTGCTCCCAGGAGCCCTGATGGCAGGATGGGGCAACACGAAGGCCCATGGCCAGGCTCCATCCCCCATGCACAAAGGCTGGACCTGGCTGGGAATGGACCCTGTGCAGTACCCGCCTCGCTCCATGGCCCCACAGCACATCCCTACCAGCACTGGCAGCCACCTGGGCTGCCATGTGCATCCTGAGCCTCAGCAACAGCCCCAACAGCAGAACATGACACTGCTAAGGACAGGCACCTATCCTGTAGGCTTGTGCAAAGCGGCTAGTATTCGCTTTGGATTCAGCTGACTCAGGGGACAGTGATTTGAATCACTGTCCTGAATCGATTCAGAGATTTGTCCACCGTTAAATCAGCCAAATATCTGAATTGGCCCCATCCCCTGCCCACTCTCCCAGTTTGTTCGTTTTTTTAAAGCCCTCACTCACCAGCTGCCACTGCCCCACACTGTGTGATGGGCTCTTCCATGAGCACCCCAACCCCCCCCCCTCTGTCCCAGCCCCCCACAGCTGCCCTGCCTGCCCCAGCACACAGGCTCCTGCCAGGCAGGGGGCAATCCCCACTGCCCTGCACTGCATGGGGAAGGGAGGGGACTGTGCCATGAGCCCCCAGAAACCCCAAAGCCACTGCAGCAGCCGGTGAGTGGGGGCTTTTTTTTTTTTAATTTAAAAAGGGCCAGGAGCTGGGGCTGGGTGGGGGTTACAGAGCCCCCACCACAGCATGGGGCTGTGGAAGGCAACGGGGATCACCCCCAACACCTGGCAGCAGCCAGCGAGTGAGTGCAAGCTTTTTTTGTCCCCCCCCCCCCCCCCCCCCCCAACTCTTCTTGGCTTGACCTGCACAGATGCCTAAGCCCCAGCCCACCCCAGGCCGGAGGAGAGGTGCTCAGTCCAGTCCACTCCCCAGCCCCCAGCTGCTGATCAGGAGGAGCTAGGCCAGGCACGTGTGGCTGAGGTCCCACCAATCTGGAACTTTTGCTTTAAATTTAGCCAGCCAACCAGGACAGCCTATGAAATCCAGGACTGTCCCACCAAACCAGGACATATGGTCACCCTAATTATGGGCAAAGACCTTATAGCATGTTTCATAGTTTCATAGTAGCTAGAGTCGGAAGGGACCTAGGTAGATCATCTAGTCCGACCCCCTGCCTTGGCAGGAAAGAGCACCGGGGTCAGATGACCCCGGCAAGGTGCTCATCTAACTTCCTTTTAAAAATCCCCAGGCTAGGAGCCTGCACCACTTCCCCTGGAAGCTGGTTCCAGGCCCTAGCCGCCCTGACTGTGAAGTAGCGCCTCCTAATATCTAATCTAAACTTACCCTCCGCCAGCTTGTGACCGTTATTCCTGGTCACTCCTGGCAGCGCACGGGGGAACAGGGACTCCCCCAATACCTGCTGATCCCCCCTGACCAGTTTGTAGCAGGCCACAAGGTCCCCCCTTAACCTTCTCTTGTGGAGGCTAAACAGGTTCAGGTCCCGTAGCCTCTCCTCATAAGGCCTGCCCTGCTGACCCTTGATCATACGAGTGGCCCTCCTCTGAGCTCTTTCCATATCGTCCACGTCCCTCTTGAAGTGTGGCACCCAGAACTGGACGCAGTACTCCAGCTGCGGCCTGACCAGTGCCGCATAGAGGGGGAGGATCACCTCCCTGGACCTGCTCGAGATGCATCTGTGGATGCATGACAGGGTACGGTTGGCCTTCTTGACTGCCTCCCCACACTGCCGGCCCACGTTCATCGTGGAGTCAATGACGACTCCAAGATCCTTTTCCGTCTCCGTGCTGGCAAGAGGGGAGTTCCCCAACCTGTAAGTGTGGTGCCGGTTCTTCCTCCCCATGTGCAACACCTTGCACTTATCAGTGTTAAACCCCATCCTATTCTCATCCGCCCACCGTTGCAACCTGTCAAGGTCAGCTTGTAGCCTATTGCACCCTTCTAGTGCACCCACATCCCCCCACATCTTAGTGTCATCAGCAAACTTGAACAGGGTGCTTTCTACCCCGTCATCCAAGTCACTGATGAAGATGTTGAACAGTGCGGGCCCGAGGACCGAGCCCTGCGGAACCCCACTGCCCACGTCCTTCCAGGTCGAGAAGAACCCATCCACTACCACCCTCTGGGTGCAGCCCTCCAACCAGTTGGCGACCCATTTGACCGTGTGGGCATCGACACCACAGTCTCCCAGCTTTTTGATGAGGACAGGGTGAGAGACAGTGTCGAAAGCCTTCCGGAAGTCCAGAAAGACTACATCCACAGCAACCCCTGCGTCTAATGATTTGGTGACCTGATCGTAAAAGGCCACCAGGTTGGTCTGACAAGACCTGCCACTGATGAACCCATGTTGGTTGCCCCTGAGCATACATTCCCCCGCAAGGCCCTCCTGGATGTGTGCCAGGATAATTTTTTCAAAGAGCTTACCCGGGATTGAGGTAAGACTAACTGGCCTGTAATTTCCCGGGTCCTCTTTTTTTCCCTTTTTGAAGATAGGGACCACATTGGCCCTCTTCCAGTCCTCCGGCACCTCGCCAGAGCACCACGAGTGCTCACAGAGCCGCGCCAGGGGTCCCGCAATGACCTCGGCCAGTTCCTGTAGAACCCTAGGGTGAAGATCGTCCGGACCAGCGGACTTGAACACGTCCAGCCTCTCCAGAAGTACCCTAACTAACTCCTCGCTAACCCCTGGCCCAGGCGTGTTTCTCCCGGGGCCCGAGGGGGGCCCAGCAGGGAGGTGGCTGAACTGGTCCCTACTTAGGAAGACAGAGGCAAAGAAATCGTTAAATATGTTAGCTTTATCATCTGGCATGATGACTAAGTTGCCCATCGTGTCCTGCAGGGGCCCCACATTACCCGGGACCCTCTTTTTACCCCCTATGTATTTGAAGAAGGACTTCTTATTGTCCTTAATCCGGGAAGCTAGTCCTATCTCCATCTCTGCCTTGGCCCTCCTGACTGCCCCCCTACATCCTCGGGCGACTGTAACATAGTCCTTCTTGGTGATGACCCCATCTCTCCATTGGGTATATGCCTCCCTTTTAGCAAGGAGACATTCCCAGATGCTCTTAGTGAGCCATGGGGGTTTATGTGCCCTCCTGCTCCCTTTGACCCTTGTTGGGATTACCTCCCTTTGGGCATGGAGGATCATCTCCTTAAGGAGCAACCACTCACCTTCGACATCTGATTCCCTTCCCCTCTGGGTCCTCAGCGCTTCCCCAACGATCCTCCTTAGCTTGTTGAAGTCAGCCCTCCTAAAGTCTAGGGCTGTTGCCTTGCTGCAGCCCTTTGCCACCTTACGCTGGATGGTGAATTCCAGCAAGCGATGATCACTGTCTCCCAGGTGGCCCATCACCCGCAGCCCCCTCACCAGGTCATCACCCGTGGCCAGCACCAGGTCCAACAAGGCGTCTCCCCTGGTGGGACTGTGCACCTCCTGGGTTAGATGGAGGTCCTGCACTCTGGCTAAGAACCGACGTGAGCGATCAGACTTGGCTGACTGCTCCTCCTAGCAGATGTCTGGGAAGTTCAGGTCCCCCATGATGACCACATCCTTAGCCCTCACTGCCTCTGTGAGCTGACCTAAGAATTCCTGGTCGAGCTCTTCTCCCTGGTTGGGAGGTCTATAGTAGACTCCCACCGTTAAGTCTCTCTCCCCTGGACTGCCTTTTACTCTAACCCAGAGCACCTCAGAGTGCCCCCCCTCTACCCCCTTGCTAATTAACGAGGAAGTATATTCCTCCTTGATGTAGAGTGCTACTCCTCCACCTTTCCTTCCTATCCTGTCCCTCCTGTACAGCCTATAGCCCTTGACACTCACCGCCCAGTCAGGCGATGAGTCCCACCATGTTTCTGTGATCCCTACTATGTCAGGGCTGGTGACAGCTAGGAGGAGGGCGAGTTCCTCCTGCTTCTTCCCCATACTTCGAGCATTCGTGTAGAGGCATTTGAGGCCTCCAACGGTTGTGCCCACTGACCCCTTAAATGCTTACCTGAAAGATAGTCAAAAAGGTAGGAGAGAGGGCTCAAGGGATTAGGAAAAAAAGCAAAACTGAGAGTTAAAGATGACTACAAAAGGAGTACACCTGTTTCCTGTGTCCTTCTTCACTAACAGTGAAAAAAATCTAACCGAATAAAAGGTTATTCACAGGTCAGTAAACTAATTTAATTCTCTTGTCTTTTCATATGTACCAGACAGTATATAGGATATTCCTACCTGGCAGCTTATTTGTTCTTACCAGCGAAACACACCTGTCACATATCCTGTGATATCATCACACTATAATCACTTTTAACACCACAGCATCGATACATTAAAGAAGTGTAACAAAAGGATGTAAGTGTTGGTTCAAGTTGGAAACAGGTCTAGAACTGAGAAGTCACAGGTCAATTGCCAAAACAATCATGTTCTTACATGCTTGTTTTCCACCTCTGCAAAGCAGGAAATAGAACTCATATGTAACAACCACCTTCCCTATCTAAATAGCATCTATCCTTCCCCCTTGACATCAATGGGAGTTTTGGTACAAAATTCAATACAGCCATGTTTATATCCAAAGTATCTACATCCAGGGAAGATGGGAAATGTGAAGAAAAGGCCAACACGGCAAACAAGTCAGCAATTTAGTATAACAGGACTAAACAGAACTTTTTACTGATGAAATGCACACACAGAACATATAAGCATTTTGTACTCAAAGTGTTCTAGTTTCATGTTGCTGTAAAATACCATTTTAGTTTGAATATGCCCAGGATTAATATGCGTTTACTCTGCTGTATCTTGTCTATTTTTAATCTGAAAAAGAAACATGCCAGCACATAGGCAGGGGACCTGTTTTGTTTAGACCTTAACTAGAACCCACCCTTCTGTTAACTAGAAACAGGAAAACCTGGCTTGTTGGTAGGCAGGAGAAAAGCAGACCCCTATCCTAATCGGACAACTAGGCAGTGTTCTTTTTTCAAATTAACTGGTTAAGAGGAAAAAAAAAAACAAAAAAAAACCATACACCAGAAGCCTGGTGACCCTGGGTTGGATATTTGGGATTATGTCAGCCCAAGGTACATAGGAAGAGGGAGCTGGGGGGAATCCCAGGGAGGGCTGCAGTTGGAAAAACCAGTGCAAAGGGGACCTCAGGTACAGGGGAGTGAGAGAGTCTCAGTCTCCTCTCCACTCTTTTTCTTTGTTTCCTCATTGCTTTCCTGGGTTTTGAGTGGGATAATACTGCAGGGGTAGGTAGGCGGATGGAATTAATCCCTGGAGCAATTAGAGTAGAGCCCGGTAAGGCCTGGCTCCCCTTCTCTTGAGTTCTTTTGCAGTTTTTTCCCCTGGAGCTGTGGGATTTGGGACTAGGAATGTTGGGGTGTAGTCACCCCCAAAGCCACCATGTGGAAGTACAGACCACTACTCTACAGCTTCCCAGGGAGCAATGAGGGACCCTTTGCACCACTGAAGGACCTGCACCCACTAGCAGCTCCCCAAGATGCAGTAAAACCCACAGAGAAGCTTATAGAACTCCCCTGCCGAGTGGCAGGTATAGGGATGCAGGCTCCCCCTCCCCCAAACTAATCCTTGGGTGAGTCCCCATATCTCAAACTGCCTGGGCAACTGGTGCAAAAAGGGGCGCAAACTAGAGACTGTACTTTGTATTTGGTAGTATTTTAAATTGTATCTAGTGTTTTCCTTACCATTGTTTTCTGTAATAGATCTGTCCTTTGTACTTACATTGCTTGCAAGGAGGAGGTTTTGTTTATGTGGAACACCCCAGCCAACTCCACTGATCCCAGACTTTTGGGTGCAGACTCAAGCCACAATGAAAATGTATCGAGTACCCCAAAATTTGAACCCAGCTCTTGTTGCTGCTGACCGGCACCCAGAATAAGGGTCATGCTGATCGTGGTCTTTTCCATATATTATTTATATCTCAATGTTTCTTGTACATCACAGTTACACAATTCAGCAACATTCAGAAGTTGAGTGAAGAAATCAAGAGGCATACAGAAAGAGAAAGAAATGGTTTCCCTGGGAACTGACATGACACGAAGAAAAGTAAATTGGCTATTTGTAATAGCAGCTGATGAAGGAGAGAAGATTCTTCCAGTAAGAGGGAACACTGGGTGGAGAGCAGTGTAAGAGTGACTCAGTGCAAGAGTGTACATCTCTCGTCCTGCACTGTTGATCAGTCCACTTTAGCAGTAGCTAGTACCTCTGCCAACTATGGAGTTACACCTTCATGTCCACTGGAAGAGGCTCAACATTTTCAGTGATAAAAGAGGTTTGGTTTGATCAGACTTTGCTGACAACCACTAAGGAAGGAAGCAGTTATATAAGCAGAAGGATGTAGAGAAGATGTGGGGAACACAGCACAGGGGATACTATGGTGGGCATCTACTACAGACCCCCTACCCAGTGTCAAGACCTTGACCAGGAGTTTACCAGGGAATTGGCTGAGGCCACGCGCTTCTGGTGTATGGTCGTCATGGGAGACTAACTACCCAGACATCTCGTGGGAGGAGCGCTCAGCCAAATCCAAGTGGTCGCAAAACTCTCTCTTATGCGTGGATGGCCTCTATCTGACGCAGGAAGTCTATGGGCCAACAAGAGGTAAAGAGCTGCTTGACCTCGTACTGGCAACTGGGGACGACTCAATCAGCGACTTAGCAATTGAAGGGAAGCTGGGTGACGGTGACCATGAGCTGATCACCTTCATCATCTGCCATAAAGCTGGCAAGTCAGTCAGTCAGTAATACAGAAGTCCTCAACTTCAGGAAAGCTGACTTGGACAAGCTAAGGAGGCTTGTTGGTGAGGCCCTAAAGGGCCACAACCCAAAGGAGAGGGGAGTTCAGGACAAGTGGTTGCTCCTCAAGGGAGCAATCCTGGATGTGCAAGCAAAGTCCATCCTGTCTAAGAGGAAAGGCAGCAAAAGGGCACAGCAGCCCCCTTGGCTCTCCAGGGAACTGGCGGACCTCCTGCATCTTAAAAGGCAGACCTACAAAGGATGGAGGACTCGAACCACCACCAAGGAGGAATATTCTGCTCTGGTCCAGACCTGCAGAGAGCAAACCAGGAAAGCCAAGGCTGCAATGGAACTCCAGCTAGCTACAAATATCAAGGATAATTTTTAAAAAGTCATTTTTTAGGTATGTTGGGAGCCGGAGGAAAAGGGCAACATTGGACCCCTGGTAAACCAGATGGGACAACTGACAACCAATACCCATGAAATAGCAAACTTGCTAAATGGGTACTTTGTGTCAGTCTTTCATCAGTCCCATGGGACGCCCCTGCCCACTGTGCGTCAGGGAGGCCCGCATGAGGGAGATTCCTTACTCTCTATCGAAGCTGACCTCATGAAGGAACACCTTGACAGTCTGGTTACCTTCAAGTCATCCAGCCCTTACAGTTTACACCCAAGGGTACTCAAGGAGCTGGCAAGCATCATAGCTCAGCCCCTGGCACAGATCTTTGAGAACTCCTGGTGCTCTGGTGAAGTGCCGCAAGATTGGAAGAAGAGCTCTTGTCATGCTAGTTTTCATAATTGCTCATGAAAGAAACACCTTGCCAAGACAAGTTAGCACTAGCAACTTCAAGACCAGTATGTTTTTCACTCACTGTTCTTATAATAGAATTGAGAGAAAAGAAGAAGTTATTCTTTGTCCTGTGCCAGATCCATCAGCCTGACCTCTGTCCTGGGGAAGGTCTCGGAAAAGATTATCAGAGAAGCCATCCTTAACAGACTAGCTGACGGCAATATCCTGAGGGATACCCAGCATGGGTTTGTTGTGGGTAGGTCTTGCTTGACCAATCTCATTTCCTTTTATGACCAGGTGACCTATCACCTAGACAAGGGGGAAGAGATTGATGTCATATCTTGACTTTGAAAAAGCCTTCGATCTGGTATCCCATGATTACCTCTTGGCAAAACTGGCTAACCGCAGCCTCGACCTCACCACAATCCACTGGCTGGAGAACTGGCTCTGTGGTAGGACCCAGAGGGTGGTGGTTGACAGAAGCCAATCATCTTGGTGCGCAGTCACCAGTGGGGTCCCTCAAGGTCTGTTCTAGGGCCTGTGGTGGGCCAGTAGGGGGTGCTCCTGCATTAAGCCACCCACCTCACTGCACCCAATCACCTTTCAGGCTCCAAGTGCCTCCCTGGGGGCGCCTCACATCTGGCCAACCCCCTTCTTGGAGCACACCCACTAGCATAGGGGTTCCACTGCCACCACCCAGGGCTGGGCTTGATTCTGGCTCTGTGCACCCTGGGAAACACAGGCCTAGTAGCCCTCGAGAGTACTTGATTCACTTCAAGAACTTGGGATGCTTCCCTCAGTCAGAAGCACAAGTAGTGGTCTCCCTTAGTCAGCTGAACCAAGGGGACCCCAAGGCATAATCTAGACCCTCTCCCAATAAGTCTCCCACACCAGATACAAAGGAGAACTTGATTGGTTACAAGGGGTAGGGTTGGAATAGAGTACAGGGTAGGGCAATATCAGAGAAATCCCATAGAGCAAACCCCCCAACTTAACTAGGTCACCCATGATTTACATTTAGTGTTTTATGAATTTTATGCTTAATGTACTTAAATGCAAACATGCTTATTTCAGTTAGTTCCTAAGCAGAAGAGAGCAAGTGTTTGTTCAAATGGAAAGAACAAAATCAAAGAGGGAGAGATGCTCACAGTTTAAAGACTATTAAAAAAAAAAAAAAATTGAGAGCAAATGAGGGAAAAAAATACATACAATGCATCTTTAAAATGACCTTCAGAAGAAACTTGAAACTCATTCTTTCTAATAAAAACCATCTTTTTCCACATGTTACGTATGTAAACAATACAAACTGTCATGAGAACATATTTATTACCCTTTATGATGGTCAACCCAGCATGATCTGTTAAAACCCTTAAAAAGCATTCAACCATTTTACTGTCTAACTGTCCTCTGCTGTCTGCTGAATATTTGGATCATTACAAATGGAGCAACACTCTCAAGATTTACTCCATGGGTGACAAAACGACAGCCGAACTTTAACCCCCGCCAATAAAAAACCACTCATCCAATCCACGTAACAAGAGCTTAGCAACTGGAACAGTATAGTCAAGAATATTGCATTTAAGGCAGGGGCAAGCAATTATTTTGTGCAGAGGGCCACTTACTCAGTTTTGGCAAGCCATCAAGGGCCACATGACAGGCAGCCCATGGTAGATTAATATTAATTTTCTAAATTTTTTAGGGGCCCCGCAGGCCGGGTAGAATGGCCTGGCAGGCCACATCCGGCCCCCAGGCTGCATTTTGCCCACCTCCGATTAAAGGGAAACATTAAACAATTAAATCTAAATCTCATGGCAAAATACATGGAGCCTAATATTGGGAGTTCCTGAGATTCTGCAATTAATGAGATCAGATGAGAAGAGCTTGGAAACAGAGCCAGAGGTTGAACCCTGTGTGTAGCACTAAGGTCCCACAAATCGCACAGAATTATGTGATACTCTATGCATGTTTATCAGAAGCACTCAGCCCATCAAACAACAAGGGTTCAAATTCTGGAAAGAGAGAGAGATAGGTACAAATGAAATTACCTGAAAATATCAAGTCATAGGTTGATGGGCACCCAATGGATTTTAAGCCCACTGTCTTGTGAGCTATGCAATAAAGTGAATGTTGTATTGCAATCCATCAGCCTGCAGCATTCTTTTTCTGGGAAATTAACATAATTGGCCTTAAAAATCATGCAATTTTGATTGCCATCCTGCTTATTTTTATTTCAGTGGACACAATTTGGCCATTCTGTCAAGAACCATTAGAGCTAGAAACCAAACACTCTCTAGCATGTGAAAAGTGGATGTAAATAATTGCTCATGAAAGAAACACCTTGCCAAGACAAGTTAGCACTAGCAACTTCAAGACCAGTATGTTTTTCACTCACTGTTCTTATAATAGAATTGAGAGAAAAGAAGAAGTTATTCTTTGTCCTGTGCCAGATCCATAAGTTCTGCATCAATATCCACTCAGTTCTTTCACAGACAAAATTCCAGATATTATATTTGCCTTCTAAATGCCTTTTCAGTACTTCAGAGGGTTGTCAGTTAGATCGTTGGAGAAGTGATAGTAGAAGAGGCAAACAGATTGAGCTGGATACTCCATTCCCATCCTTTTTCTTCAAAAAAAGGAAATTAATGAGCCCTTAATTTAAGCAAGGATTACTATAACCAAGCTAGAATTTTAGGCTAGGTACAGACATTACACATAAACCAGTATAAGTAATTTGGAGACTGGTCTAAACCTGTAATAGAACAGAAGTTCAGCATACATAGACTGGGTTCAAGATGGTGAAACCCAGTCTAAGACTTGGATAGTATTGTGGTTCTCAGCCTTTTTGCCATAGTGGCCCACACTTGCAACTCTCAATGTACCCACACATCCTACTTCCTGTGTATCCATTTTAACAGTGGATTAACTGGATGTCACATGAGCTGTAGCATGATGCTGGTTGGGTCACTGGTTGAGAACCACTATTAGACTTCATAGTTTCATAGTTTCTAGGGTTGGAAGGGACCTAAGCAGATCATCTAGTCCGACCTCCTGCCATGGCAGGAAAGAGCACTGGGGTCAAATGACCCCAGCAAGGTCCTTATCTAACCTCCTCTTAAAGACCCCCAGGGTAGAAGCCAGCACCACTTCTCTTGGAAGTTGGTTCCAGACCCTAGCCGGCCTGACCGTGAAGTAGCACCTCCTGATATCCAACCTAAACCTACCTGGATCTGTGGTGACAGCGTGGGGTTAGGGGCATGTGCCTGGCAGCCAGTCAGGGATGGCTCCTGCTTGGCTAAGCTCCAACAGGCTGGGAGGCACAACTACCCCCCCCGCTTCTGGCTGCAGTCAGTGCAGGTCTTTGCATGCCTCTCCCCACCAAAGGGTGAACCTGAGTTCCCTTCACTCCTGATCCAATCTAAGCAGCTTAGAGAAAGCCATGTAGATTAGATAGATTGTGCCTCAGGCTTTTTGAATGCGTGTACTTAGCCTCATAGATTCATACTTGTGCTTAGAAAGCCTAAATCATGAGCAGAAAACTGCTCCATAGTCTGCCCAAAGAACTGGAACATTGAGTAATGGGAATTTCCCCCTATCTTCCAGCTCTGTCATATGCACAGATGATACCTACCAGGGAGTTATATAAAGTAGACAATCACCAGTTAAACTAGATGAATCTATCCACTAAAATGCATTGGAAGTCCAGGGGGAATTTTTGTAGTAAGCAGCATTCCAAAGTCTGCTTAATCTCCAGAAGGAAAATAAAATTAGTGCAGTTGGACCAAGGATTTTGAATCATAGAAAGTTAGGGTTGGAAGGGACCTCAGGACATCATCTAGACCAACCTCTTGCTCAAAGCAGAACCATCCCCAACTAGAATTATCCCAGCCAAAGCATTGTCTTGTCACATGTTGAAAACCTCCAAGAATGGAGCTTCCACCACCTCTCTGGGTAACCTGTTCCAGTGTTTTACTACCCTCCTAGTGAGAAAATTCTTCCTAATATCTAACCTGAACTTCCCTTGCTGCATGTGCTAAGTGTGCTGTGTGCACATTACACACACACACACACCAGGTCTTTGGTTTTTTTAAACCCTTCTTTAACTTTAAAATGCAGAGAGAGAGAATTCTGTATGCTCTGATAGTAATTGCAAGTTATAAATCAGGATACTTACACAGGTTGCTCTAATAAAATCATGATTAGCAGTCTACTATTTCTAAATCTGTGCTGACAGCAAAGTCCTGGCAGATAAAAGCAGGAGACATTCCCCTTTAAGGGTGATTAGCTTTAGCAGTACTAACAGGCATTCTTGTGCTCTGGCTTGAGATGGTCAACCTATAACCCTCTGTGTCAGACTACAGCACATTTATCCCCAAGCAAAATAAAGGAACAACTTTCATTTCAGCTTCTACAAAATAAAATAGCTGGAAATCTCAATGTTTAGTCTTCTGAAGGCTTTTTACATATGAGAGACTTAGAAACAGGTGTCTAATAGATACCTTTCAAGGATTCTCTCTGAAGGCTTGATTCCAGCTCAAGTCAAACAGAGCCTGACAAGTTTCCATTCAAATGACAACATTCACCATTGACTTTGAGTCACTGCAAATCATGGAGATATAACCTAGTTGGCCTTAAACTATTTAGCTTGGATACTATAGAAAGCGTGCTTGCAGCAGCACTGAACTTATTACAAATTACAAAATGACTGAGTCAACATTCAAGTAGCTAGTCCATGCTGACCTCCATGCTGCTATGCCTAAAATGATATCTGCGCTGGAGCTAGCTAATTTATCTCTAGTTAGGGTATAGCTCTACGAGCCGCAGTCATCGCAGTGGCTACAGCACAGGCATACCATTCAAAAAGAGCTTTACAATGCTACCAGCAGCTTCCTGTTGGGAAGGTACTTAGGTATTGGACATTACTTGCCACTTCAGATTAAAGGGTCACTTTGATGAGGAATATAAAAAAAAAAAAAAAAACACCACGTGGCTAGAGGACAAGTACATTTGAAATTTTGAAGCACACCAAACATACAACCAACATGGTATCTGAATTAGATCAGACTCTGATTTTATAATCTCAGCAGAGGTATTGACAAACTGTCATTCTACCAGCTGGAGTTTTTATTTCCTGAAATACTTGGTCAAAAAGGAAACAATTAAAACCCACTTTGATCCAACAGCTGCTACTGCATCAAAAAGAATCATAACCATGTTTATTCTTATTACTTGTGTCATAAGGCACCTTAAATCTGACAAATGCCTGTTGAGCTATTTGTACCAGTGAAGAAATAAAACTGCATTAAATTTTGTTATTCTCTCTTTCCCTCTGGCTACCAGTATATACTGTTCTTGCCCTGAAAAGCCTTTCCCTACTTTATCAACATTGTTTCTTTCTAAATGAAACTTGTTAGGGGCCTTCCTGGGGGCAATTAATTTTTTTCTTGTTTGGTCTGTGTTTAAATAAGCTATTGATTTTATTTTCAAGGTAATTTAAGGTAGTAATACAGTTCTCATTTGATAACTACCAGCTTAATGTGCTCTGAGTAAACAAATGTTATGGTTTCAATTTGTTATTTTTGTCATCAAAATCGACCAAGCAGCAACTGCTATGTGTGTGGGTGGATTCAGGAACTAAATGTGGTGTGAAGCAATAAGTAACATTAATAATTCAGTGAAGTGTTACCCAAGGCTAACTATTTACCGGAGATGAAGGATAATACTCCATAGTGATACAAGATGTACGTCATTCCACTAAGCCCCAAAGAGTTGGATGGGTGGTTGCCTAAGCAAAATTAAGCTGTAAACCTTCACCGTGTCAATATTTTTATATTTATGTCATATGAGCTCTCTCCTCCCACCATTAAAGTCCAAAGAAGCTTGGTCTTTCTTGATGGGAGTCAGTGGGCATTTTGACATTTTAGGATCATTCAAACTGCACAATATAGATTGACCAATTTTTTTTTACAGTACCTAAAGGAGTAATCTTCTCCAGAGAGGCGTGGAAGAGGAAATAACTTCTTTCCATTATATACATTTTAAATATTGTTTAAGATTTAAGTTGGTCAAGATTCATTTTTAAAAAGTAACTAAACCCATGATTTTTCCTAGCACACGTTTTTAAAAACATTCTTAAAACAGATCTCAAAAACAGTGCATGTACATGAGATTAAAATGTAGATGATGCATTATTTTCATTTCACAGGAGAAGAAAAGTGCAGCTAGAATCTGCGATTGATTATGTATAGTTTCTCCAGAGGAAAGGGAAACCAAGCTGCATTTTTTGATAGAAAAGAACAACATATTAAAAAGGAAGTTAGTATTTCCAGAGAATAAACAGAAAAAGAAAGCCAATGGAAAATTGATACTGCCTGAATACTTGCCAGTTGCATTTAAATCAATTGTTATAGTAACATCTTCTTGTCCAACCATTTATATCTAGTTAAGTGCAAGGAACTCAGAGATCCATGAAGAACCAAGCATCATAAACATAATGAAATCCTAGCAACTTCCATAAGCAATACATGATTTCATGCACTATCCTGATTCTGCACATGGGGGTGGACTAGAGGACCTTTGGGTTCCCCTTCCAATCCTATTATTATGATGGAAGACAGACCAACTAAACTCCTCTGGGAAAGTTATTTCCTATGGTTCGAGCTCATGAATGATGGAAGGATATTATCAAGGGAAACCTTAGTTCTCTTAAATGTGAATTACCAACAATAGGAAAAGTGAGGTTGGACTGAAAAAGGTGGGAGTAAATTACGAGTGGCCAAGGTGGGGTCTATGGAACCAAGGAGTGGTAATATGCTCTCCAAGTCCAAACCACATGTTATGTTCACACTATTTATTAAGAGCAAGAATGTAATATTGATATTTAGGAAGTGACTGCATTCTTTCATTTAGTTTATATGGTAAGTGTCAAAATGCATCACTTGTGATGAAGGGCAGGACTCAAACCACTCATATGGGACACGTGACAACACTGAACTTGAAGATGACAATAAAATAGATCTTGCAAGTGTTGCTGAAGTATATTGGCACTCCCATGTGATCTGCTCCTGCTATAAAGAAAGAAAGATCAAACTAGCAAACCAGGTGCTTCTTGCCTAGAAGTAAAAACAGAAGGTACTTACAGTTTGTAGGTGAAAATAAGGAAGAGAAGACTTGTTTTATAGGTGCACAGGGCCACCATAAATAGTAGCAAATATGGTGACTATTTGGAGAATTTAACACAGACACATATCGTACATAACAGTTAAAAAACCTAACAGTGTAGCACTGTTGTTTGAAACTTACCTATTTTTGATTTATGTAGTATGCAGACAAAACTTCAGGGTTCAGTCCTTGCACCCATATGAACGCTATGACAAATGGACCTTACAGGAGTTTTATTTGCATAGATTCCAAGGACAAGTATCTATTAGGGTTGACCACATTTAGGGTGAAAAGTAGGGCTGTGCGAAGCTTTGGTAGCCAATCCAGTTCAGAGGAGATTGCAAATTCTCTTTGAGGATCAGGACTGAGAGGTTGGAGAGAGGCTGGTTTTCTTGTGAGAAATGTGCCCCACAGATAATTGAGCACTCTCATCTTTGATAGATTTCCGGTGTGCTTTCATTCTGGTGCACAGCTGTTGTTTGGACTTTCCATCAGGGCATTTGGTGCACTGGATGAGATCTATAATGTTTCTGGAAGTGCAGCTGTAAGATCCAGGAATGGCAATGGCTCTGTTGTGGGGTGTAGTAATTGTGGGGGTATTGGAGATATGTTGGCAGGTTTTGCATTTTTTGTCATGGCATGGTCTGGATCCATTTGGTGTGTTTGGGGCTGTAGGACGTTTGCTTCTGGTGATGAGGTTAGTGAGTTTGGTGCTTGTTTGAATTTACAAAACACTTTTCACAGATGAGCATATGAACTTCACTTCATCAACCTCCTAGATACAAAAAAACCCCTCATGGACTCAATATAGATACTGGATTTGTGACGCAATATAACCTGCCTGACATCTGACTCTACAGGTACTTCTCCAATATTTAACTGCTACTTCCCTCTTCCCCACCCCACTCCCAGCCTGTCTCTCACCCCCAACACCTCAATTTACATTTTTACTGACTGGCTTTCTTGCCCGCATACCAGCCTCTGGCTTCTTTATATTCATTCCATCCAGGAGAAAGCACACACCAACTGCAGACCTTTCCTCAGCCTGACAAAGGGTTTTTAAGCCCGAAAGCTTGCTAAGATATATTTCTTCAGCTATTCAGTTAGTCTAATAAAAGATATCAGATTGACCCAAAGAACCTTGTCTGCCAACACAGCTACAACCTACACCCCTTAACACACACAAGTGATACGAGTTTTGCTTTCAGTAATTTGAGAGGCACTGTCCTAGAAACCCCTGCACCTCTCTCTTTGAAACTTGGCAGGCTTCATGCCCTCAGAAGGGGCTACCATCCCTGCTGTTTTCATCGTATTTTATACGTATTTTAGTGATTCCTCATTATAGTCTATGACCAAATCTCTGAATTCGAATCAAATTGGGACAGTGACTCAAATCACCAAATTGAATCACTGTCCCTCTGAATCCGAGACATCCAAAACTGAATTGAATACCTGCTGCTTCAAATAGGCCTAGTGAAAAGCACTGCAATTGATAACAAGTTGATGCAACCACTGCTTGCATATATAACCCTTCTCAAAGCCCATTCTGCCTGAAAAAACTGCTGGATTGGTAGGTACTAAAAAAAAGTTTAAATAAAACTTCTCCCTTCCCCCACCCACAAGATCATGAAATACCCGGAATAATTTGTGTAGGTATTTTACTCCCTTCTCCTTGTATCAGCATTTTGTAATACTCCTTTCATTTCTTAAAGCCCTAGTTCTTGGAGACATGTGATTATGTGCCCACCTCAGTTTTCATTTTTAGATAGCTGCCTTTTCATGGCTGTAGAGAAGAACAGAAGATCACAAACCCTAAATGCTTAGATCTCAAAAGGAAAACAAAATATTAAAAAAGAAGAAAAATCTCATTACTGGAGGGGCAGGAGGATAGCAGAAGGACTCCCAATTTCTGAATGCTCAAGGTTGGAAATCCTATTCCCCTCATGATTAATCCACTTTTAACTTTCAGATTGGAAAACTCTTTAGAACAAGGACTGTTTCTAACATGTTTAAAAACCAATAGTTAGTTGGAAGTGCATGAACATACGCGTGTGCACAGAGAGAAAAAATGATCCTTTCATTCAACAAAAATTTGCTAAATTCAATTGTTTAACCATAATTAGAAGGTATTTTTATCCCCTTGCTGAAACTGCTGTAAGCAAAATAAATACCAAAAGTAAGAAATGCTGGCAGGGTAATTAACTGGATAAGACTTTCCATTATGAGACAATGCTAGCTGCTAATATCAAAACAGGAATATGTAGGAGGGAAAGAAATACACGAAAATTGGTGCGTCACAATGAGGAGAAATTTAGAGATTACCCAAAATTCTAGAGCTGCACAAAATCTTTAACTTTGCCAACAGCTAGAATGAAGGTGACCCTCCAGGCTTATAAAATTGCTCAAGAGCTGCCTGACATTCATCAACACGTAAACACATTCCACCTTGAAAGGAAGAAAAAGGGCAGTCAACTGGGGCTTAGTTTCAAGGAAAAGGTGAAATAAGTTGATGTTTCACGCGAAATGAGACATTTAAACAAGTTTAAAGACCCGAGGACAACGTGCTGGCTGTAATGAAGGGCAGTACCCCCATTAAAAAAAAAAAAAAAAAAAAAAAAAAGAATAAAAGAACTGTAACAGTAATTTATTAAGTCCAAGCCTCTTAAATCAAGACGGAGGCAAAACAGAAGTACAGCTCAGCAGATCATGTCTGAACAGAGGTGGGAAATTCTTCCATAGTACATAATGTTTGTACAAAACCTTCTAGGCTAAAGCATCTCCTTGGGTCTGGCCATGGAGACCACATTCATTAGAGATGCAGTTTTCAAGCTGGCATCAAGCAGACCACTGCCAAAGCTGGCGATGAGGATAAGAGAGTAAAGATCCACAGTCCCCAGAAGATACAAAAAAAAGTAATGAAGAACATCTGTCTGCCACCTCAGCCTGATCATATTGGTTTTCTGAACAAGCAGGAACAAAGAAAAAAGGGATGCCTTCTAACTAGAAGTTGTGCACTGTGTTCTCCTTTGATAAAACGCAACCAAGAGATGAAAGAACACTTTGCTGTGGTGCGGATCTATCCTGTTATCATCATAGCCATATCTGACACTTGTCACGGAGAGTAAAGGAATTTTATATGCTTAAAATGTAAGTAAATCAGCGTTTAGGTGTTCTACCTTGCAAGCAAAAAATCCCCCATCCCCTCCCAACATTTCCCCCTTTCATTCAGGAATAGAAAAAGCATTAAGATTTTGTAAGCAAGCATTAACATTTTAGAAGCATTTCAATAACTATTTCATGCTTTTCACACATGAAAAAATGAAGCCTTCAATAACATCTCTGGCATTTAATGAATAATGAAATGGTTCTTTCAGAGCGTCCCAATCTGGTTATCTTGCTAGCCTCATTAAGACTTTCCCATCTAGAATACCAAGCCTTTGATAATATCAACTTAGTCTTGTTTTCCATCTGACAGCTGTCACAGAGGAATGGATAGAATATTCTAGGATTTTCACTGTAAAGGAGTCTCTCCACATCACACTGGTGATAATGTATGACATACTGGCTAAATCTTAGGCCCAACTGGCAGCTTTAAAGGGATAACCTAATCCAATGTAGTTCTGCTAAATCTGCTGCATCAAATGAACCAATATAATTACTCTGCAATGTTTCTAAAGAACAGACCTTTTACCTAACCCCAAGCACTGAGCTTCAGATAAAGAGAGCAGTTATTTTTATCTCAATCCTGGAATAATTCTTTGTAAACTCAATTGCCTGTAGATTCTCTGCTGTCACTCAGAGCATTTTCCCCACTTCTGAATGTTTTATTTGTTAAGTTTGATTTATGTATTCTACTTTTCACTGCTCTCTAGGTGAATATGGATGTTAAGACACAGACAATACCTGAATTCACAGCACATCAAGGCAGCAATTAATAAGCCTCCTAAAAAAGGCCACTACAACCATCAGCAATAGCCATAAAGGATCTCAATAAGATTATAGTAGAAGATTTCGCCAGGTACATAAAGTTAACAAAACTGTTTTGGGGCTTAATTCAAATCAAATCAAAGCTGGCCAGTCATATGGGGCTAATTCACCTCATCCTTCCACGTGACTTACATATTTAATCATTCCAAACTCCAGTCAGTTCTGCTAATTCTCTACAATGTGTAAAACAGTCCTTTTTGTTACGTAACTAATTTTGCAAGTCCCGCTATTATGAAGGGTGGATACCACACAGATAACAAATCTGACACTTACACATTCAATCTATAAATTACTATTAAATGAATGCAATGTTACAAATGCAATTCTCATGAAATATTTGAAACAGGAATTGTTTAACGAGTGCTCAGTATTAGCTTGTTCCTGCTTTCATCGAAGAATAACTTCAGAGTCAAGCCAACCTCCAAGTGCTTTTGAAACAGTCACCCTGAATTTCTTAAATGACAAATTTCTTTTTGGTTGAATGATAAGCTTGACAAAACCCAAATGCCAATAGTATTCACTGGATTGCCCTGCATACACTTCTGATGGCTTCCTTGACACACAAGTTGATATTTCTCCGCTACTTAATAGGCTTTGAAGCATATGCCAGGGCGGGGGAAATAGAGAATGGATCATGTGTTTGTTTTTTTTTTAAAAAGAACATATTTGAGGTATTTTTGAACAGCAATACTCAAAAATATAACTTCCAATATGGTGTTGCTAAAGCAGCCTTTTGAACACCTTGTTAGGAACGAAAGTCACTTGAAGAGTGAGTGGATAGCTCTTGGAGGCCCAGTGAAGTCAACTTATCTGTGGAAACTCTGTCTTTATCGTCGTTTCTTTGTTAAAAATTCATCCGAGGATGAAGAGGTGTTCACAAGAGATCTTACAACTATAACACAACTTTGTATAGAAAAATCTAGTCACGCATTTTTTGTTCTAGTTATCCAAAATCATAAACTCCCCATACTGGTTCCAATGAATTACTAAGATTTATTAACAGCTTTTGTATGCATTGATCTGGACTCTGCATCTACTGCCTTTCTAGGGCTACAATTGAAATAATATTGTCCAATGCACGTTTAACAATGCAGAGGAAATGGTTTATTTCTAAGTGCTAAAATGGCAAAAGTCATAAACAAAGTTTTGTGAAGTATATTTAAATGTATTCCCCTAAAGACCCATCAAACTTCAGTTTTTATTTTGTTTTTTAAATGTTGTTTACTGGTGGCTCCCTATACCCCTGCCTCAATCTCATTCTGAAGTTGGCAGAAAACCAGTAGCATTTGCCAAAAATAAGATTGGTGTGTTACTTAACAGTGCTGGATGAGATTCCTCTTCCTAGCATATATGCCCAAGCACAGAAAGCTGATAAAGGGTGGAAGATGTGATTCATTAGGGTCATTAAAAGTTGGTGAAACATTAGTTAAGCCAAAGGGCAAGACCAGCAATTGAAATAATCTCTATCAGGCTCAGGCAGCATCTTACACACAACCTTAAATCAAGCTGAGCACAAAAAAAATTGCCCTCTGAGCCAATCAAGCAATTCATTTGCATGAGAAGAGATGCTTTTATTATTGATTACTATGTGCTCTGAATTTTCATCCTATAACAAAAATAGTCTGGTGCACTCCTGTTAGCTCCTCCTGCTCATAAATGTTTCTCAGATCACCATTTCCCTCATAATATAAAGGCAAATAATTCACAAAGTCTGTATAGCTGAGCAAAATTCAAATCTATGTCAGGTATTGCTTGGGAGGTAATCCTCTAGGTCAGCTTATATGGAAATATGTCTAATTTCCATATGACATCACAGGTATCTGCTCAACGACTGGTATTTCTCTACTTTTGTCTGATAGTAACCCTTGATCTGTGTTCACCGAGTGAAGATTATGGTCTCGATAAATAAAAGCCGAAGGACCTCTTTGGTTGGGATTAGCCACACTAATCAGAATTCAATGCCAGTGCAGTTTGTTCAAAACAGTTCTCCAGTTACAAAGATATTCTAATCAAGACTGCTGTCATAGTGTAGTTTCCACAATCTTAACTTCTTAGGTGAAAGACAACCATCTAACAGGGCTTTACAAAAACATCCTCATCACGGCAGGGAGGTAGGGTAGGCCAGAAATTAAGTCTATTATTTTATATACCAAGGTTGCCAAGGCTGAAATTTATAAATTAAGACTGAGAAGCATTAATAGAAATGATCAGTGCATGGGAAAAAATGACAAGAACTATCAAGTCAAGATTCAAGTTTTTAAAGTTCTTAGGATCATAAAAGTTCAGTGGTGCAAGCCTAAGGCTTCTATCCTAAGGAGAGGCCCAGATGCACAAAGTACCCTGGCGCACAGTTTAGCACAAATGAGGGCAGATTAATTATTATTGCAACAGTTTGTAATAACCTCTTTTTTTTAATTAAAAATGTACACACTGGGTTACAATTCACAGCTACAAAGTATTTAACCAAGAAACCAAAGCACAACTGTGTGACCTGAAGTGATCTATGAATTTGCCAGCTCCACTGAATCCCCACATTATCACCTTGTGACAAAACTCAAAGATGTGAATAGATAAAGCAGCAGGGGATTGTGCAACTCAAAAACATCTGCATAAAAAAAGCTATTAAAATAAGTTTAAAAATACAGTGTCAAGGGACAAATTTCATGTGGCAGCTCAGAGCCCAGCCTTGAGGAGGTTTGCTACCACTGTAGATATGAAAATCCAACAGTTTGAATGAGATTCTTTGAGGCTACAGTCTGTTGGGTCAGAAGCCTTCTTAATGATTAACAACATACATTTATCCTGTAGTAGCACCAAGCATCTTCAGCCAAATTTGGGCCTTGCTCTTCTCGTTTCCTTGCAAATATGATGGGTCCTGTTCCAGAAACCCAACTTCTACTACTGAAAATAAAGAGATCAGAAGAATATAGAAAAAAAAAAAAGTCACCAAACATTTCAGAATTAATAACAATCTGAACAGCGTTTACAAGTGGAGCAAAATGAACATCATAGATATGTGTGTGTAACCGGTCCCAAATCAGAGTAGAAGACCTTCACTCAATCACTGTTTGAACTGTTTGTGATTTTTTTTTTTATTTTACACTAGTCACTGATTTTGTAATACCATCTCAGTTGCTTCTGATTCTTCTGCAACAAAATCCAAACCCACCAGCTTTGTTCACAGATAAATCCTCTAAACTTAAAAAAAAAAAATCAAGAAGCAAGGTGTAGCCAAGTGATCTCAACCCCAGAAAGTTAAAGACATTAGGTTCCTGCCTAGAGACATGCATAATGTGATGAAACGGGGATTCACAACATGATCTCATTTACAGCACACTAAGTACATCTTGAAATGCTTCATACAAGTGAAGTTTGCTTTGTGGCAATTTTTTCAGTCCAGTTTTATCTGCTAAAGACACTTCAAGGCTCAGGCTGTCCCAGCCTTGTACCTTTGCTCAGTACAGGGTAGAATATAAAACTATTAAGAGCACTGTACTGCAAGTAAAAAGTGATATGGACACTTGCCATTTCCTGCAGTAATATAAACTCATTCCACAAGGTCTGAACATCCTACCTAAAGGGAGAAAATGTGAAACAGATAATGCCCCGGCTCAAGTGCTTGCATGAGATCCAGACAATTGCTACAAACCATTATGGCAGAACTGGTGGGGGTGACAACAATTAAGCCACAGCCAAATCAAAAGCAAGTCACAAAAGGCACTACACGGAGTTTTGGCACCAACCGAAAAGCCCTTTAAAAATCCTTTCCTGAGTGGTACACCCATCACCTAAGGCGGCCCACCTGCACTCTCTCTAAGACTTCAGCCAAAAAAATGATTCAAGAATTATGCACCAGAGAGGTCATGTGAAGAATATATCAGTAAAGGCTGCACCAGATGTGGAGGATACCAGCAAATAAAACCCTTCCAAAGGTCACAAACACGAAAGACAAGTTGCTGACAAAGGGTATTCCCGCAACAAGGGCAGGTGGAGAAGAGGCCTGTCCCTCAATTCTACATACCCATTCTTCTCTGAAGTCCTCTACCTCATGCATAGCTTGACTGCAGCGTTTTGGCAGTGGGCAAGGCCGGGCAGCAGCCCTCTTTATGGAGGCAATTTTCATAAAAGATGAATTATTTTCAGTGTATTAAATGAATGGTTAGTGAAGAGCTTATCTAACATGACAGTACTTCTTAATGTTATACTGAGGACAGCTAAATGCTTTACCATGTGTACAGCTGGTGTGTTTTGAATAGTCTTCTTTATCTTCTGGGACACTAATTTATGAGACATAGCTCATCTCAGGAGTAATTTCCTGAACAGTGAAGTTTTGCATAAAATCTTTGCTAATCTAATTTGGTTCCCCAAGGGACATGATAGCTGGAGGTTATATTCATGCTCCGAAATTTCTTCTGAAAGAGAGAAAGTCCAAAATATCCTCTTACATCAGCGTCTTCTGCAGCATAAATAAATTAAACACGCACTTTGTTTTGCACAGCACAAGTAAAGAGGCAGGTAATATTTGGCATTTACATAGCTTTTTGCTGCAGTGTGGTGTGCAAATAACCCACCCTCACAACATCACTCTAAAACAAATATTATTCTCATTTTTAGGATTAAGAAACAAAAGCACAAGACAGTGAAGAGACATTTCCAAATGCACACAGTAAGTCACTGTTACAACCAGGATTAGACATGGAGAGAGTTCCTTGCCTCTAGCCTTCTAGACCGTGATGTTTTGGGGTAAGCACAGACACTACAGCTCCCTAGCTTGCTGGCAATATGGCAATCATCCCCACTCTACATGCAGTAGTACTGGTACCAGAGGATATGAAGACCAAGAACATCTGCAACCAATTTAGCTATACTGACTATTGCAGATAAAATAAATTTTATTTCTAAATGTACAGTATTATATTTCCAGGATCTAATTGATTTTTTTTTCTGGTAGTAACTCCCTGCTAAAGATACTACTTGATTCACTCTGCCTTTGACAAATAAGTTCACGATTAAAAAGGAAGAATTAACCAAAGGAGACTTAAAAAAACAAACAAACAAACAAACAACCCAAAAAACAAAACCCAAACCATCACAGGCCTTTGCCCCAAAAACTTTAAATTTAGCAGTTTTACTATTCCATGACTTCTTGAACAGCAATGGTTTGACTCCAAACAAATCTGACTTGAACAGCTTCACAAAAGGACTAGCTTGCTACAGCACTAACTAGCTAACTCCTAGGTAACTCACGTTGCTACACAAGCCAAAATCTCTATTGTGGTAGAAAAAAAGTGAAGTTAATTTTGATTGTTTTCTGCCTCAGTTTTGTGCCTTTTGTCTCAGTGCCAGGCTAGGAAGCAGAGATGCACGATATAAAATCCTAAAATAGAGACAGCCAGAGAGACTGTGTCTCAGCTTCCAAATATAAACAGCACTGCTAGCAACAAGGGACATCTACAGTGTGCACAGGCTTTAATTCATCTTAGAGTTTATTCTAATGTTCAATCATGATCACACCTCAAGTTCAAGCTTGCTGTGCTGTTTCTACATACACAAGCTCTGCATTATACACACAGGGAAAAAATGACCATTATAAACCGTCTTTTCCTAACATGCATCACAATAATACATGCCAGGACTTTGGTGGAGCAATTAGACATGTCAGTTCAACCCAGTGCCTGGAGGAATTGTATCCCAGTGCCAGCCTGAATTTACTCAGAAACACAGCTATTTCCCAAATGAAGGAAAATGAGGTAATAATTATAAAATCCTGATATTTGCACCTGGAAATGTAAAGACATTTAGATATCTTGAGCTCTGGATAAGAGTCTAGTTGATATTTAAAACCTAGTGGTATGTAAATAAATGAAAGAAGCATGTTTAATTTATGAACAGCATTTGCTATATTTGCTTCAATACCATATTTGACATAAAATACATTCTCGTGTTAATTTACAGATGTTGTTACCTGAAAAACCTTCTTTCCATTTTTCCTCCTAGGAAGTTATTGTAAGATATTACCAAGTGCTTGTGCTGGCATGTAATATAGCTTGTCATCTTATAGGGAATACACTTTTCTTTTCTTCTGAGATAATGGAACTCTAGGGTTTTCTACTGATACTATCAAAGAGCACAACGTCTCATACTTATCACCAATCTGAGTTTAACATGTGTTTCCACTTACTCTTGCTCCTCCAGATCAACAAAAAAAACTTCGTCTCAGTCAAGCAAGTTTTGAAGGAAGAATTTGAGCTCATGCATTTTCAAACAAAGGATTTGTAAAGAATAGCTCCCTAATCTGTCTGTACATTTCCATAGTTAAGATTTTTATGGAATACTACTTCAAAGCTAAATCCAGCTTCAATTACAAAGTTAAAACTACTTAAATGTTGCAGGGCTGAGCAAAGCCTAATTGTTTCAAGTTGTATAATTTCTGGAAAACTTGCTAACAGGTTTAGTTCATGCAGTTTTACTAAACAGCCTCTCTCAAGTTTCCATTTGAGCTTCAGATTTTGGGAATCCTAAACTCAAAATGAAATGCAAACAAAGCTGAGTTTTACTTAGTTTGTTGCCAGCAGGTGAATTTTTCCAATTTCAATATAAAACCAAATAATTCTATAACAAAGTGTGCGTGTATCTAACATATTTCACATGGCAGAGAGAGCATGAAGATTTTCAGTCCAGGGACAGGAGTAAGGTTCAGTTAAAGCTGCAAACAAAAAACCTCAGCTAGTTTGGTCAGCTAACCTAATCCAAAAGGCTGCCTTGTTGGAAAAGATTTGCATAGATCTAACCTATCATACTGGTATGCCAGTTTATACCTGCTCAAGATACAGCCCAACATTTTGCTGACTGCTGAAGGATGAAGAGGCCACAGCTGAATAAAGATCAATATTTTTGTCTCCATCTGCTCTCTTAATGCGCTAGGAATTATGGTCTCTCTAGAAATGGGAGAAAGGTAGAACACATTGTTCTGCTCCTACAAACTGTCAGTTATATGCTTTTTTGCCCATTAAATACCCAGGCTCGGTGTCCTATTCAAAATTTCTATAGTAATTTATCCTTTGGGGGGGGGGGGGGAAATGTAGTCTGCTTTAAAGTTGTCATTGTCAATCAATGCCAAGGGAAACAGCACTAAATGTCAGATCAACATGGGACCTGCTTAATGAGTGGCATGCAATCCAAATATTTCACATAATTGGACTGACAGATGCAGATCAAAAGAAAACTTCTGTAAGATCACATTAATTTATGAAACAGCTACTGATAGCATACATTCTCTCCCCTTTTTTCATCCCCCTATTGTACGTATGCATGCGTCACTACATTTATGTGCATCTCTTCCATTTGTCTGACAGGGGAATTTAAATAAAAGCTAAAAAAACTAACCCTGATGCAACTGATATTTTATACGAGCGCCAATTATTTACTCTGCATATCTGAATTCAGTTCCTGCTTACACAGACTTCCTCTGTGCCCTTGGCCAAATCACTTCATTTTTCTGTGTCACTTTCTATAATGATACTCCTCCCTCCCATCACACCTAACTTTTCTTTTGAGATTGTAAGCTGTTGTGAACATGGATTTCTCTTCCGACAGATCTGTACCATACCCAGTCCAATGGAGAATTACTGGGGGCCTCACTGTACGCTTTGATTTATTGTTATGTGAGTTTACTCTGTGGAAGAGCATGGGTGTTACTGCACAGGTTAATTTAAAGCTGCCAGGTAACTCACCAAGCCTGCTACAGGGCTTTCATAAGTTGTGATGGTCACCCCTGCCCAGTTCCTTTGATACCCTCAGGATACCCTGCTAATTTCCTTCTCCTTTCTTGTTTTGATTAAATAGATCTTACAGCCTCAGTTGGGACTGGATGGTGTATTTGATCACTTCCATCTGCATAGTATGGTCTTTATAGGTTTCAAAGGTTAATCCTGCTGAAGTGGAATAGCAGCCATGACTTCCTATTTCCTAAAGTGCAGATCAACATACAGCAAACAAAAGGGTCTCTTTCTAACCAGAATGGACTAGTTCTTCAGTGGGAAGATTGTTACAGCCAACAGAGCAATGCAACTGACCCCAGTTTAGAAGGAAAAAAAAAAAAAAAAAAGCCTAGGCCACTTACTAGACAATTTGCTGGATGATGCAATACATTTTAAAATTCAGAATGCATCTGTAGAAATGGCTTTTAGACATCCGCTACAGTTGTCTCTATTCCTCTCAAAACACTAATATGTCAATGGGAAAATAAATGAAGAGTGGATTAGCTCTAGACACGAGACAAATATAGCAACATCTAAAGGCAAAAAGGGTGTAATAATTTACCTTACTGACAGCTACCTCCTTGGGGACCAAAACCAAAACCCTTAAAATTCCTCCTTGTCACTTACCTGGCACACACTTTTGGCCAACTTCAGTGCTAGTCAAGGGTGGGGACGCTCGGGATCCAGTTTAAACAGCAGCTACTTCCTCAGGGATACTTATATGAAAAAAGATCTCTGGAGCCTACAGAGAAAAGAAAACTATGCATAAAGTCACCCTTATCTTCATATCCAGAGTGGAGCTGTGGTCGAGCACAGGTGAATACATGCCTCCCATTCAGACTTTGGGTGCTGCGAAATCCACTCTTGGTCAACAAAGTAAAGCATCCCAAAACCTGACAGTCTGACAACTTCATTGTCCTGTATTTGGTGGCTGGCAGTACCATAATGGAGTTATTGTACTGCTTTGATGATGTTGTGATATTGTTAGCCAATCTTTTCTGGGCTGAGGAGGAGCAAGTGCCTGCATTGGGAAGAAGAGCAAAGAAGGTGGACTTCAGGGGTGCTTATACACGTGACAAAATTGACCTTTAAGGCAGCTTAACTGCCCTTTTGCATTGCTTTAACGGTATTGCTGTTTACACATTCAGCTATGTATTCCACTTTAATTTTGTGAAGATGTACACATTCAGAGGCATATTTTACTTTAAATGACTTTTTAAGGTAACAAGGTGCAGGATGCTGCACTTAGGCAGTAGAAACCAGCAGCACACTTACAGGATGGGAAACTCCTTTCTTGAGAGCACGGAGGCAGAAAGGGATCTTGGAGTCATTATTGACTCCAAGATGAACATGGGCCGACAGTGCGAGGTCACGGTTGGCAGGGCTAACCGCACCTTGTCGTGCATCCACAGGTGCATCTCAAGTACAGCCAGGGAGGTGATCCTCCCCCTCTGTGACGCTGGTCATGCCACAGCTGGAGTACTGTGTCCAGTTCTGGGCACCCCATTTCAGGATGGATGTGGACAACATTGAGAGGGTCCAGAGGAGGGCCACCCGCATGATCCGGGGACAACAGGGCAGACCCTACATTGAAAGACTGCGGGCCTAAACCTGTTCAGCCTTCACAAGAGAAGGCTGGGGGGGACCTGGTGGCTGTCTATAAACTCACTAGGGGGGACCAGAAGGGTTTAGGGGAGACACTGTTTCCCCTAGCACCCCCTGGCATGACAAGGAACAATGGACACAAATTATTGGAGAGGAGGTTTAGATTAGACATCTGCAAGAACTACTTCATGGTTAGGGCAGTAGGATCTGGAACCAACTTCCTAGGAAAGTGGTGCTGGCTCCTACCCTGGGGGTCTTTAAGAAGAGGCTTGACGCCTACCTGGCTGGACTCATTTGAGTACAGTTTTTTCTCCCGCCCAGGCCAGGGGTCGGACTTGAAGATCTACAAGGTCCCTTCTGACCCTACTTCTACGATTCTATGAAGGTAAAACCCATCCAAGCTATTTCAGTTGTCTACATAACAAAGGGCAATGGTGCAGAGGGCTCTGGAAGCCCAGACATGCTTAGGGAAGCTTGGGCTTAGTGGGCTTCCAGCATACCTGCACCATCCCCGCCACGATCTCCCACTGCCAGAACACCCAGCAGCCCTCCTGCCACCTTGCCACTCTGCCCCAGGGGCAAGCCAGACTATTCCTGGGCGGTCCCAGGCAGCAGGAAGGCAATGGGGATGGTGCACAGGACACAGGAATACTCGCCTCTCCTGCTGCCAGGGGGCAAGCGGCCCTTGAGCTACAGGGGACCCTGGACCTTCCCTCCACAACAGTGATGCCCTCCAGGCAGCACCTGCCTGCTAGCACCTGACCTGGCTGTTTCTGGGGGTGCTGCCTCCATGCAGGGAAGCACCAAGCCCCGCCTAGCTTGGGGGCTGTGCAACTAGGCAGCAGCTTGTACAGGCAGGCTCAACTGAGTGGGGCAGGAAAAAAAAAAAAAAAAAAGAGCAAGCAGCCTGATTTTTTTTTTTTTTTTTTTTTTGCACACTCCTGGAGTCTGCCTGAGCTGCACAGGGTCCAGTGCTTCCCTCCATGACAGCAGCACCCCTGGGGTCACCAGGTGGGCAACACCCACCCACTAGCAGCCTGGGGGTGCTACTGCCACAGACAAAAGCACCAGGTCCTGCACAGCTCAGGCAGGCTCTGGGAGAAAAAGAAAAAGAAGAAAAAGGAGGGAGGCAGGGAGGGAGGGAGACAGAGACAGAGACAAGGCTCCTCACCACTTTTTTTTTCCTTTTTGTCCTCCCCCCCCCAATTGAGCCTGCCAGCACCAGCTGCTGCCAGGTCACACACAGCTTCATGGGGTCCGGTACTTCCCTCCATGGTGGCAGCACCCCCCCCACAACCACCCAGGTGGGGTGCTAGTGGATGGGTGCCACCTGGGTGGAGCCACTGCCATGGAGGGAAGGTCTTGGGTCCCCTGCAGCTCAGGGGCCACTTGACCATTGGCAGCTTGGCCCTCCCCCCTCAGGAAGGGCAGGTACACTCTGGGAAAAAGAAGAGAAAAAAAGGATCTGACCCCTTGGCATTTTTTTTTCCTGGTAGAGCTGGGTGGGGGGAGGGGGAAAGAGAGGCAAGTGAGTTAATGGGGGCCCTAATGCAGAAGTCCCTTAATTGAAATGGTGGGTTTTTAAATGACAATTAAAAACCCACCAATTAAAAACCCACCTTTTCAATTTAGGGGGAACTAAGCCCCCATTGAGTGTACAAGCACCCATGAATTATGAAACCAGGAGCAGAAGGGCAATTCTGGTAGAAAGAAAGGGAGTTGTAGAGAAGGAACAGAAAAGGTCTGAGAGTGGAAACAGGGAAAGAAGCAACATCCTCCAAGTTGCATGGACTGAAAGAAAGAAGAAAGACTGATGATGAAGCAGAAGTGGAATGAACTTATAGCAGAATTGGCACCTCTATATCCTTTACAACTCCAACCCCCATATGCAGTTTTGTTGTCTCACTGTACACGAGCTGGGAGGGAAATGCCAAGTTCCCATTGTACAGCAATGGGATATTGGCTTCCCTGATCTCACCATAAATCCTGACAGAGAATTTGCCCAGAATGCTCACTGCTAGGGGGCATCAGACCACAGACACCCCTGAAGGTGTATAATGAATCAAATAGGTACTTGGGTTGGTCTGACCCACAGAGCTGGCCAGAATCTGAAGAGTGCAAAAGTTGGCCTATTACTTCCAAGTCTGTATCCTCTCCGTGGTATCACTAAGGAGATGCAACAAAGAACCTAGCCAAAGTGGCACGCACTAGGGCTGTGTGAAATTTTGCCCGCTGTTTCATTTTGACCTCAAAAGAGCAAAATGAAGAGCTTTGAAACAGCCTCAAAAATTAAATGGGGGGCAGTCATAGATTTCACAGATTTCATAGACATTAGGGCTGGAAGGGACCTCGGGAGATCATCAAGTCCAGGCCCCTGCCCAAAGGGCAGAAAGTCAGCTGGGGTCATAGGATCCCAGCAAGATAAGCATCCAATTTACTCCTGAAGGTGTTCAATGTAGGTGCTTGAACCACCTCCGCTGGCAGACTGTTCCAGACCTTGGGGGCTCGGACAGTAAAGAAATTCTTCCTTATGTCCAGCCTGAAACGGTCTTGCAGGAGTTTGTGACCATTCGACCTCGTCATCCCACGGGGCGCTCTGGTGAACAGATGTTCCCCCAGATCCTGGTGGTCACCCTTGATAAACTTATAGGTGGCCATCAGATCACCCCTGAGCCTGCGCTTTTCCAGGCTAAAGAGCCCCATGGCTCTCAGCCTGTCATCGTAAGATCTGTTTTCCTGACCTCTGATCATGCGCGTGGCTCTCCTCTGGACTCTCTCAAGCTTCTCCACATCCTTTTTGAATTGTGGAGCCCAAAACTGGACGCAGTACTCCAGCTACGGCTGTGTTGCTGACTGACTTGCCAGCTTTACGGCGGATGGTGAAGGTGATCAGCTCGTGGTCGCTGTCACCCAACTTCCCATCAATCACTAGGTCGCCGATTAGGTTATCCCCCGTAGCCAGTACCAGGTCAAGCAGCGCTTTGCCTCTTGTTGGCCCATAGACTTCTCGAGTCAGGTAGAGGTCATCCACGCACGAGAGAAAGCTTTGCGCCCGCTCAGATTTAGCTGAGTGATCTTCCCACGAGATGTCATGGGTGACTTCAATTACCTGGACAACCAAGGTCCTGGAGCAAGCGGCCTCAGTCAGTTCCTGGGCGAACTCCTGGTCAAGCTCGGGACTTTGAGTGGGAGGTCTGTAGTAGACTCCCACCGTTGTGTCCCCTGTGCTGAATTCCCCATGAATTTTTACCCAGAGGGTCTCTAGCTGTCCATGCTGGTCGCCAACATCAGCTTGAAACATTCACATAGAGAGCTACACCCCCGCCCCTTTTGTCAACACGATCCCTCCTGTACAGGGTATAGCCCTCTATACCCGTGGTCCAGTCATGGGTGGAGTCCCACCAGGTCTCCGTTATCCCAATGACATCATAATTCTTTGCACTGAGCAGGAGGACGAGCTCGTCCTGCTTGTTGCCCAGGCTCCTGGCATTAGTGTACAGGCAGGCAAGTGTGCCCTTGGGGGCTCTTGCCTTGCCCACAGATTGTGCCAGGGCTGGGGCAGGGGTGGGCTCCCTTAAGTGCCCCTTTAAGTGCCTTGGTCCGCTGGCTTTGCAAGGGCCGTTCAGCGGGCCAGCAGTCCCCCCATCTCCCAGCGGGCTTAGTTTAAAGCCCGGTGGAGCAGGTCAGCCAGCCTGGCTGAGAAGAGCCTCCTCCCCAGGGGAGAGAGGTGGAGGCCATCTCTTCCCAGCAGCTCGCTGCCTCTCTCTCCAAAGAGCCAGCTGTGGTCATGGAAGCCAAAGCCTTCCCGATAACACCAGCACCGCAGTCTTTGGTTCACGATGTTTCAAAAGTTTCAAAATGTTTCAAGTTTTGAAGCTCAAGCTGGGCTTGCCTGCAGGGAAAGAGAAACTAAGGAGAGGGAGGGGGAAGTGGGGGGGGGGAAGACTGCTCTCATATCAACGTGTGTAGCTGGCCAGTGACTGTCATCCTTCCCTGAGGTCCCTTCCTATCCCAGTGCTCTGGGGAAGGGATGGAAAAAACACACACAAATCACACGTCATGAGTTTTGCTGGTCAGCAGCCTGAGGTGCTGGTTTCCCAGAAACCCCTCACCCATCTCCTTGAAACTTGGTAGGCTTCATGCCCTCAAAAGGGACCACCATCCCTGCAAGTTTCATCCATATCAGGCAAAAAGTGACAAAGCTTTAGGCAGTTTTGTGCTTCCCCATTATAGCCTCTGGGCAAAATATCAAAACAAAACGGAACAGTGGTTTCAAAACTAAACGAAACTCAAAATGGGGAAGCAGAAGTTGAAACAAAACAGTGCTGTTTAACACAGCCCTAGCATCCACCCCTTGGATTGGGCAGAGGGCAAAGAAAGAGAGAGAGGATGATGGAAGAAAAGAGAAAAAGGAAATGATATCAGACCTTTGAAGCAGAGAAAGAGAACTTGCAGAAAGGCAAAGTGGCCAAGGGATAACTTGAGACCTATTCAAAAAAGTCAGTAAAATGCAACTTACATTAATAAAATGTTTTAAAATGAACCAAGTAATAATCAATGCTGAATATCTCAGAATCTTTCTCTGAGGTTTGGGAGGTCCTTGAGGTATTTTGTTTCACTCATCCCTACAAGCAATTTTTCCTTCTCTGAAACCCATGGGCAAGCAAAATAATAATAATCATAATCATCATCAAAATCAGTTTATTTTGAAAAGATGACAACATATCTACTTCATTTGTAATAATGGCTGAGGCTCATGCCTACAGTTTCCTTCCAATGAAGCAGCTCAATGGACCTTGAAAGAGAGCCAGCAGTTGGAGGATATTTTTAAACAGCTCTTTCAAACAAAAAACAAACATTGTCCCATGGACAATGCTGTCTTTGGCTGCAGTTTCAGCCTGCTGATGAGGAGAAAAAAAACAAAAACAAAAAATCAATTTTGAGAAGTATGATTTGGTTTCTCACCGACATACTGTTACCTATTGTAAGTATATCTCAGTAGCTTCCCCAGCCTTTTTTTTTTTTTTTTTAAACATACATTTCTTAAGGCAGGAATTAACTCCATTTTTAAAAGTTAAACCTGTACTGTGTATGCAGTTAAGCTAGCCTGTTTTATAGCTGCATATAACTGTATGACACTAGCAGCTAAACTCCAAGCCTGAATGGGATGCCCACTGTAGTGGATGCTAGAATTAATGTAAAAAAATAGTTCTTGTCCTAAAGACCTCATAAAAATTATAACTGATTAAGTAATTTTTGTGAACATGAATAGAATGTCTGCTCCTGGAGTCAGACCTATAGTGTATCTCACTAATAATTTTTTAGTATCCTAGAGAAAAATACACAATCATTTTAGTCCTAACTTCCCTACCAAGACCAATATTTTCCTGTATGCTAGTAAGGTTGTGTAATTTCGTTTTGGGGAGGAGACGGTGGGGGGGAGAGAGAAGCGCAAACAGTACATTTGCCAGTACTTTGTGGTTACCCCAACACTATTGTATATAAAGTCCCTACATTTTGCTTTTCTGTTTTGGAAAAACTGATCTAAATTTCAAATCAGGAGTTGAGAGAGAGAGAGAGAGAGAGAGAGAGTTGAATAACCTGAAATTATTATTTTTTTAATTTTCAGTTTAGGCACCATACTGAAAACTCATTATCCACATATCATCTCTGCAATCTTTATTTCCCAAGTATTGTTTTTAACAATTCCTGATAATCACTTAACCACTCGGGTCATTCCATACCTACATTTCACTTTTCTTTCATGTAACATCAACATACCATTTTGTTTCCCGTGTTAATTTCTCGTGTCATGTCAACTTCCATAAAGATCTCGATTTCACCCTGGAAATTATGCATTCCTGTAAGGGTTTATGTTTCTTTATCTGAATCTGTCCCATTCAGTCAATGCAGGTTTGATAACTTATCTGATAGTCTATATCTATGGGAATCTCTCCGTTCGGAAATCCTTTGCATCTTTTATAATACAATTGCTTTATGTTCTGCTTATGGCCAAGTTTTCAGGTGGCCTTTGACAATGGGCTGGCAATTCTGTCTGTTTGCGCAAGAAAATTGGTAATTGTACATGCCAATGACAATTTGCCTGCACAGCTCAACATCTGCAAGCATATTTATCCAACCGGCGTATGTTAACATACAATTTTTGCACATGTAAAAAGAACTGCCCACCAGTTCCAAAGCTCATTTTTAGAGACAATTTATCCCAAAGTTACTCAGGCACTGACATTTTCCCAGTGTCTGACATATCTGAGATGCTCTGCCTGCCTCAAAGCAATTGAACCCTACCTACCACAGGCAATTTAGAGATTTCAACAGCTTGTCCCCAGAATGGTGGCTTATCTCTACAAAAACCAGAATGAAAGCTTAGTCCACTGCTTTTGCAATTTAGCTAGTCCTAATCAGTCTGAAAATTTTACATTACCTTCCCAACTTATTTTTTGACATTTGCACATGATTTTTTTTTTTTTTTTTTTTAATTACCTTTGCAGTTTGGCAGCTCAAATTATTAAGGTCTTAAACCTCTAGTACCTAGGGTGCCCTACATTACTGTACAATGCAAAACATACCAAACTGATTTATTCATGCTTTTTTTCTGTTGAAGTCAGTTGATAATGGTATCACTCTGTTTATGAAGATAGTAGACTAATTGTCATGTCTGCCATCAGAATCTGTTAGCAACTTTAGGCTCATTAGTAAATCTCCTTATGCTCCATCTGTAAGTGAAAAGGGATTTATAAATGTACAGTAGCTGATCTAAATTTTTAATAATGTACTGAACTTGTGAGTGTTTTTGGTAATCAAAGCAAAATTATCTTGATACTTGAGAATACTGCATAATAAAGAGAGCAAATAGCTATAATATTTACTTAATGAAAAGTGTAGGTGCAGAATTTGGATTTAAATATGAAGAACAGTAAACTGGCAGTGGCATTAAATCAGAACACAGCACAACATCAGCATTCTCTCTGGAGACCCAAATGCAAAATTTGGTCTATTACAACAGGGTAATTACACCCAGAGAAGGCTCTTGTGGTTAAAGTGATGGAAGACTACAGAAATCCTGCATCGTGTGTGTCCATATGAAAAATCAGCCCCTGGAGATGCCTTAACCCAGGAACCCTCAACACCAAACAGAAGCAATTCAACCACTTGAACAGACAGAGAATCAGTTTATCAGTAGTGGTAACAACAGCAGCGTTTACTCTTTCTTTTGGGTCTCAGCACTTACAAAGCATGGAAAAAAAAGATACCAGCCTGGATAAATTGTCACAGAGATCTCAGCTGGAAAATCTGGACAACAACAAGAAGAAAGGCTCCCATCACAATGATCACATTAATTTTATCATAATGATGGAAAAAGGGACCAATGTATGCATGCAACCTTAAAGGTAAATTAAGAGTGTAAATTTCAAACTAGAGAACTGAACAAACCTATAAAGTGCATCAAAGAGAGAACCACAGCTCAAGGAAGGGAGGACCACAAAAAGACAACTCCTGAGCAAGCTTTGATATTTTGCAGGATTCTGAAAATGAAAGTATTGGAGCAAAAGAAAGAGAAACACAACCTTTTCGGCACCCTTGGTGTCTCTAGTAGCTAGCACTCTATCCACAAAAAGGAAACAATGAAATGAAAGTCCTGCAAAGCTGGCATTTAGTACCTGTTTACATAGAAGATGTTAAAAGGCACCCAATCTAGTTGTTGCTTTGAGACAATATTATAACATAAATAATAAATATGAACAGGAAAGATGAATAAGAGATGACCAAAATCTATCTTGAGGAAGAGTCATCAATGACTTCAAAACTTCTGGCTAAATCATAAGATGGAACTATTCTAAATGCTGACAAAGAGGAGAAAAGTGCTTAAAAATACTGATCAAAACCTGAAGTCAATTCTTATTGCAGACCCTATATAATCATTAACTATTGACTGGAATTGAAAAATTATTGCCATTAGGAGACATGATACACAAACATACCAAACTTTACACAAACTAGTTGCTAACTGAGTAATTAATAACTGTGGAAGAAAAAAAGTAAGATAAATCTGCAAGAGCATGTTATAATAGAAATACCAAAATCTGGTTTATTGACTAAGAAAAAGTATTTGACGGCATCAGTTAAGATTCGTAACAGAGAACTGTCAGGGATTATGCAGTCCTTAAAAGACCATTACTTTGATCAAAATACTTTGTGACAGATTAAACCGTAGCATGAAGTGTAGTTTAATGATGGTTTTCTGAGTTTTTCCAACATTATCAATGTATTTAGGTAAGACTGATTTCTCAGGCCAAGTCCCCAGTTGGTAGCTTTGGCTATAAACATGGTGATAAATATATATAACGGTAGAAAGACATTAAAATCTCAGACATAGCTGGGACAGGGACACATTTTCCTTGCATCTAATACACTTTTACCAGAAAACTTCCATGCTTAATATTCAACAGCATGAGCCAAACCCAAGCTACTTTACTCATGAAAATAGTTCCAGTGAAAAGAACAACATAAACCATGAATTAGGTTGTGACTAGTACTACGCGTAACATTGTCAAGGCCTCCAATAACAAGCTCTCTCGGCACTGTGCATGTGCCCACAGGAAAGCTTTCTTTGGGGTAACATGTAATGTCAGCTGATAGGTGCAGCATTTGCTCCACGTCCTAACTGCTGGCAGTACATTACTTAATGGTCGTGGGTATGACCATAAACTGCATCCAACTGGAGGACCTGGTGGCAATGTGGTGGGGCTGCTTTTGGCAGGGTAGCTCCTGTAAAGTACCACAAAGCTGCAACCTCCAGAGTAAGGCAAGTATAGGGTGCCTCAAAGCCAGTGGAAATGCATAGGGGGTGCACATGTACCCCCTGAGAGTGCGGGGGCACCTCCGGACCAGCACGTGCCCCCCCTGACTAAGGCAGCACCAGTCGCCTATGCTCAAAACCCTAGTCCCCACTGCCTTGCGGGTACTCTTTGGTTGAAGAAAGGCTAGGGGACATCACCTTGACAGAAACTTAGCGTTGCTGAGGCATTAGGCAGTCAGCAGCAGTTCTGCTTCTCTCTGGCAGAAGCTACAACCAGAGGCACTGACAAGGTCCGGCCTTCAGATTCTGTTTAAAGGGGAAGGGAAAAGAGGTGGATGGTAGGTCTTGGGCAGCCTCTATTCCTCCATCTTCTTGCCTAGGCATATACATCAAAAGGTCTTGGTGAGATGGTTGCAGGACTCCATGCAAGCAGATTCATTGGGCACCTGACTAGACCACTTATGCATACACCATGATCCAGAGGGCTGATGGTTGCCTACTATATTGCTAAAACATTGAGTTAAAAACAATTAAAAAGGGAAATAAGACACTGGAAGCCACACAGAGCCAATGTGAAGAGAGAAAATGTCAGTACTGGTAGTACAGGCTAGGATCAAACTATTACCGCCAGCACTCAATCACAGATGAAGGAGGCAGAGGAAATCAGTGTTGGCTCAGAGGCTGCAAAGGTGTCAGATAGATCCCCCATTTTTATTGCAAGGCACATTCCAATACTTAGGGTTTTTTCTTAAAACACCCTGCTTCTGGAGCCAAGTGACTGCAAGAGAATCTGTTTGGCTCTTTGGTTGTTTTGGTTTTTTTTTAATAAAAAACAACATTATACTTTTCATGGATGAACAAAATAGGTTGAGGATGTGAATCTAAATAGTTCAAACACCAAGTGGCCAATATCTCATGATTAGTAAAAGCTTACTAATTTTTAAAACCTTATAATTTTTTCAGCCAACCTCATGTTTTTTGAATACTTTAGACCAGCATACTAGGGATGTCTCTGGGGTCACAATGTTTTTGAGGGCTCCTCTTACATGTCATTCTCTGCATCATTCCTTGCTTAAAGCAGAGACTAAAGTCATGATCAATGTCCTAAGGGGTAAAGATTGTCCTTATAGTGTTTTTGTTTAATTTTAAATCCATGGTAACTGACTTGAAGATCATCAGCAAAATATTTAAAAGGATAAATCTTGCTAAGGCTAAGCTATAAAACCTTAGTCCTCTGGTAAACTGCCTGAAATGAATGGAATTATCAGCTTCCTCCTTAAGTATTACCTAACATACACAAAAATGACAGGATCTGCACCTCAATATGGTAATAAATTAAAAATGACCCCCCCCCCCCCAAAAAAAAAAAAAAAAAAAAAAAAGCATAAAATTGCTCTTCCTTTGCAATCTCAGCATTCACCAATAAGGACTATACAAACAGGAAAGCAGCTTAAAAAGCACAGCCAGCCTTTGTCATTCAACACTTTTTGGAAAAATCAGCAGATGGGTATCAGCAAAATTGTTATTAATGCACACTACAAATCCTCCTTCCTAGTAGTCAAATAGGACCTGCAAACATATCAAGATATTACTAGCAGGAGAAATAATCGCATCATGACTAGTACAATACCTAACTATAGATCACTCATTTAAAGTAAAGAAACAATTAAAGCTAATAAGGAATGTGCGACACTGAAAACCACAGTAATGAAAAAGAATTGTAGAATCATAGATTTAATAAATAAAGTAAATGTATAGATTTATTTAATAATCTTAGGCCAAGACCCTATTTACGTCATATTTATCAAAGCTGGAATGTTGCAGTGTTGGTCTGTATGTTTCCAGCCTATCAGAAATTAACTTAAAAAAAATCCCCAGAGTAGACTGATATGTGACTGTTTGCTATACTGGTATTAAGTAATTGAAGGCTGACAATGTTATACAAACATAGCAAGAAAGGATTTCTGCCCCAAGGTGATAGCAATCAAGTAAGGAAATTAACAAAATGTTTTAGACCCTTTGCCTGATCCTGAACTGATTCAATCTTTGCAGGTTAGTCTAACCTGCCTATATTGAACTAGTTTGCAACTGTACAGACAGTCCCTCTGGACTGAAGAAATGCAGGCATAAACCTGCAGTGGCTCAGACTAGAAGCTGGGGGAGCAGGGCACTAGGAGCTTTCCCTTCCCTTGCGCAGTGCTGAGCTGAGTGGGAGGGGGCAGGAAGGGGTGTAAACCCCCACCCTGCCTGCATCATCCCAGGTTTCCCCCCCACACTCACTGCTCAAGGGGCAGGAGTGGTGCCAGACCCAAGCCCCAGGCTAGCACTCTGAGGCAAAGTTGGGGTGTGGCAGTGCATGCATCTATTGATGATACTGAGCTTTTCGATCTCCCTCTCCCTGCTTCTTCATACTGTCTGCAAACCCAACAGGTGAGAAAGCCAGGAGGAAGCTGATTTTATAGCATTTATCAGCCCATCAACAAAAAAGCCCCTCTCATTAGTTCAAGCTCTTCTTAAACAGCTTTTTCCAAGGAAAGAATGGAGGGACATTACCAGCTGACCTGTTGATTAGCTCCAAAAAGCCTTAAGCAGCCACTGTTCTGTCTGCCTGTCCCAGTGCAATTGGAGACACACGGACACCTCTCAGCATTAGCTAGCATACTGCATGCCAGCTAAGGTCCATGGGGCTGGGGCCTGTGCTCTGGGGGATAGTGGGAACCCCTGCTTGAGCAGCAAGGAGCAAGGGATGGGGGAAGCCAGGCAGACCCTGCTATGCCTGCAGTCTCCACCAGAACTCTTGCTAGGGAGCAGAGGGGCAGCACAGCCCAGGGCTGCAAAGCATCTGGGATGCTGGGGGACTCCGGTTTAGCTCAAACCAGGAAGCGGTCTGGGACAGACATTGCATAAACTGGTTTGACCCAAATCAGTTAAGTCTGATACTACATTCAACCAGGTTTATCTCAACCCAGTTTGAGCCATTTTGAAACTGGTTTATGTGCCCTGAACTTCGGTTCTGTTACAGGTTTAAATTAGTTTCGAATCACCTAAACCAGTTTGTGTGTAATGTCCGTCTCTAGCCATCAGGACTGATTCTGTTATTGGAAGTAGATTTTGTCAGTCCCGTAGCTCCTGGTTTGTAAAACTGTTGTTTTATTCTTATTGCACAGTATTCCTTTATTCTACAGCAGCAATTCAAAAACACTAGAGCTAAAAAGTTAAGTACAGAGGGTACATGATATCCCTGGATCCTGGGGATTGCAGTTGCTGCAGTCCCTAGGGCTCAGGGGTGCCTGAAACCCCGCTGACCCTGGGGACTGCAGCTGCTGCAACCCCCAGGCTCATGGGGTTCTCACTTGGCATGATGCACCGGTGGGGGAGCAGAGATGCCTCTGCCACATGGACCCAGGCCCCTTCCCCCTCATGAGCCAACCAGCATAGGTTGGGGTGGCTGCTGCCACTATTGCCCAACCCCTGATGATAAGAGGCACCGGCAAGAGCCTGTCAGGGACACTGGGTAGCTTTGGGGGGAGGGATGCCCCTGCTGGGCAGGCCCACTCACTCCCCACTGTGCTGACCCTAGTGGGGGGGGCAGGGCAAGGGCAAGGGGCTCAATTCTCCCCATCACCCCCCTTCCCATGCTACCACCAGGCTAGCTGGGGAGCTGAGTCTTTGCCGTTTCAGCTCTGTGATAGCCATATACAGGTTTTCCATTTCCCGTGGAAAACCTGAGAAGACCATGGATTTCCCAGTTGAAAAAAACAAAAGAGAAAATGCAGATTTTTTCCTTTTAGCATGGAAACACATGGATTTCTCCCTTTTACAAAGAGCTCCAGTCTGCAAGAGCTGTTTGCAAAAGGGGTGGGAAAGCCCCAGCCATGCCTGGAGGGGGAGGGTAGGGGGAAAAGGGCAGGATCCGATGCTCTCACTTACTAGAGACTGCCTCAGGAGGATCATTCTTCTTCTTCATTCCTGGAGGTAAGTGGGGCTTAGGGGTTGCAGGAGCGAGAAGGTGTTGGGCTTCTAGTATGCCCCTAGTGGGGCTTTCCCCAACACTTTCCCGTCCCTCAGCCTGGGCACTCAGGTGGGGAAAGCAGGGGGCAGGGGAACAAAGCATACCCTGAGGCATGGCTGTGGAGGGGCAAGGGGCATCGCCAGCCCCCCAGCTCAGCTTATTCCGTCCCCACTCCCAGACGCAGTGCCAGGGGTGAGGGCAGCAGTGCCCCTCTGTAGGCTATGAGCACTGCCCAGCCGGTGGGGGGGAAAAGGAGCTCACATGTGGCAGCCACCACCACCACTGCTCCCGAGGCGGGAAAGCCGCTTGGGACGTGGGTTGCGGTGGTGTGGTGGCAGCTGCCACATGCAAGCCCTCCCCCGCCCCAGCCAAGCAGGTATACGAGGCCCACAGAGGGGCACTGCTGCCCTCACCTTTGCTCTCGGCAAGCAGCATGGGGCACAGCAGCAGTAGTGCAGTTGTTCTGGCAGCTGCTGCCAGGTGTGAGCAGAGGGGCAGTGCGGGGGCAGCTGCCGGTGGCAGTGTGATGCCGCTGGCAGCCACTGCATGCCAGCACCGCTGCACTGCCGCCGCCCCACCCCAAGCCATTGGCCCAGAGCAATGCCAGGGGAATGAGGGCAGCAGCGCCCTTCTGTAAGCTGTACATGCCTGCCTGGGGGGCGCGGGGGGAAAACAGAGGCTCACACACAGTGGCCACCACCACACCACCGCATCCTGTGCAGCTTTCCCACCACCGGTCACAGGTAAGCAGCGGAAGGTGTGGTGGTGGCAGTGTAGTAGTGGTGGGGGTGGTGGCTGTTGTGTGCATCCCTCCTCCCCCCCCAGCCGGGCAGTACGTGAGGCCCGCAGAGGGCCACTGCTGCCCTTGCCCCCCCAGCCCTACTCCTAGGTCCAGGCACAGAGTGAGCCAATGTGAGGGGTGGGGAGACACCATGGTGCAATCACATGGGGCTGGCAGTTCCCCTTGCCCCTCCGCTGCTGTGCCCTGGGTCGTGCTCTGTTCCACCTCCCCTGCCTGTTCACCCACCAGGGCTGAGGGAGGGGAAGGTGTTGGGGAAAGCCCCACTAGGAGTGCCTGCCGGCCAGCAGGCACTCCAAGTCTTCCCCCAATACATCTTCACTCCTCAGCCCCCAGCGGCCAGCTTCTCCCCCCTCCCCCCGCAATGGTGGTGGGGTGGCAGCCGCTGCGTACAAGCTTCCCCCCTCCCTGGCCAGGCGGAATTTGTGTAGCCCACAGAGTGGCACCACTGCCCTCACCACCCTGCCTCAGGAGCAGGCAGATGCACTCCTCCTCCCCCATTCTCAATCTCCCCCCCCAACCCCTTCCTTTCCCACCATCCTCCCACACACCTGCTGGGGTGTTCGTGTGCATGCACCTGCATGTGTGGGGCTGGGGGCTGTTGTGGGGGGAGTAAGGGACATGAGCAGGACTGGGGAGGAATAAAGGACACAAGCAGGGCCAGAGGGGGCCATGGGGGGCCTTTAATTGTTATCATGGATTGGGGGGGGTGTTTAAATCAGAGAGTTTATTTATTTATTTATTTTAAAATCAGAGAAAACGAGGATCCCTGGTGATAGCCTGGGTTGAGGCAGCCCAGCTCATCCAGAGCAGACAAGCAGCAACAGAAGCTAGCCTGCCTGCCCTACGAAGGAGGGTTAACAGGAACCCACAAAGCACCCTGAGATGCTCGATTAGGGAGGGATCTGGTATTAAAATTCAACTGACCAGCTTAACCTAAACCAATTAAGTCTGATACTACATTGATCCAAGCCCATCTTAAACCAGGTTCTGCCTTCTTATACCGGTCTGCGTGCAGTGAACTTCTGTTATGTTACAGTTTTAGACTGGTTTCCAGTCACTTATACCAGTTTGTGTGTGATTTCTGCCCCAGCCAAAAAGTTCAATACTACAAAGTTTAGGCCTCTTACTGTAAAGTACTGCCACAACTATTGGGAAAGTGGAAGAGTGTTTTTTATGTGGAACGGGCAATTGTGGCAAAAGAAGGCGTTGGCGGATGAAACTATGATAATACTGCAGGCTCTTTCACAATACTGTTTCCGTTTTTCTTTTATAAGTTGTAATTTTAGTCAGAAGATTTTCTCCAGTGCCCATCAAGTGATAAAACATCCTTTCATATTATAAATTGAAATATACAAGCTGATATCAAAAGGGCCCCCCCAGAATAGGCAACATAAAATGGATCCTTTGATATAAAATTCAAAGCAAGTTTTGAGATCTATAACATCATATGTGGCAATTTTTCTGTAGACAGTTAACCATCTTCCCAACATGATTTACATCCCAACATGTCTTTTATGTTACAAAATGTGCTTACTGCTTACCTTCTCCCTGGGATGAACTGCCTATTTTGCATTCTGCAGTTAATTTCAAACCCAAGACTGATGAATTCCTCTGCAGTGAGTCACTAGAATGGCAACAACAAAACGTGCAGCTAGGCCACAGATATTTGGTCTTGGACTGTTAGCAAAACAGCAGAATGTGGCATGTTTCCAAAAAGGATTTGAAAAATTCATTACACACATACACACAAATCTTAGCCCTGCTCAAAGGCTTTATCCCCCTTTCAGTGTCTCACCTTTCTCCTGGCACTTCCATACAAATTTACACAAGTTGGGCTTGTCTAATTGGAACATTCTGCCCCAGCCCAGTGACTCTAGGCTCTCCTGATATGGCCCTTGTTTGCTCAGATTTAACCACTTTAAATTAACCATACATATGTCCAATTTATGTTGATCTTGTCAAAAGGGATATGGAACATGTGTTTTATAAATGAAGCTTGGCACATTCATTATACTACTCAGAGCCATAGACCGGTAGAAACTGGTAGATAATTTATTAACAAGTGTCCTAAGAAAAGGGTGAACAAGCTAAAAGTCACTGAAAGCCATGCAGGAATGCAACAGAATAATAGAGTTGTTAGAACTGCACAGCTTACATCTTGCTCTTGATAAGAAAGAAATACTGTCCAAGGCTTCTCTCCCCCAGTCCCTCCTTAGTCTGTCTTTCTCATGCTGATTACAGAAACTGCATGGCCTTGGGGGGCGGGGGGAAAATGAACCTTTGATGAACTCTTGTGGTTTTGAGCATGCTTAATGAGCTGTTGCATATTTACCTCTCCGCCCCGTATACTCAAATAGCTAATTATATTATACATGCGATGTATGTGATGATGTAGTTACACGTATGTTTGTATGAAACGGAAGTAGGCTGCAGGAACTCCTGTGCCTGCACACGTGCCCAGGAGAGAGAAGATAAATGCCACTTGCAAACACAATTAGTTCGTTAGAGGTGATCTGAGCACCAAGCTTGCTCCACTCTAACCTTTGTTTGCAAACAAATACATCCTTCTGTGCCGACTGATGTCTGTGTGTCTGTGATCTCAGCGCACCTCCAGGGAAACGAACCGCCGTTTGTGCAACAGTCATAGATACAAGACATCACACAGCTGCTCATCTAGGCAAATGCATTGCATAAACATAGCATGCACTTTTTTTTTTTTGCAAAAGTGCATCAGTATATATTTGCACAAGCAAAATGGATATTTGAATGCAAATGCCCTTGCATTGTGCTCTAAACATTCTTGTGTTGTACGCATGTCCATCTGTTTTGCATGTTAACTTTTCTCTTTACAATTACATCTATTGTTGGGGTGGGGGTAGGGGCATTTGCACACCTCTTGAAATCAGTTTATATTCTGCATTCAGAATCAGATTTGCAGCATTTAAGAGTTTGCTTAACAGCATGCGACTAACTGGAAATACCAAAGTACAGCAAGCTCTAGCTATGCCCCCTCACATCCTTCTGACATGCCCATCTTATGCTGGAACTGAGGGACAGAGGTTTAAGGCTAGCATAGTCAGCTGTGTACCAGCCACTTATTCGCTCATTAACACTTTTCCCAAAGACCAAAAAGTAACAATCATCAGATATTATCTTGGGCCAAATAGCGTCAACTCCACAGCTATTCCTTATCGCATTACTAATCCCTTGACCTATTGGTTTAAAATGTATATTTTCAACTTAAAAAAAATATATCAATATATGACTGGTATTAATCCAGAAACTGTATTCCTCCATCTTCATTTCTTCTGAGTAAACATCTCTGCAAAAGCAACATAACATGTTTCCAGCTGTGTAATTCTGAAGAAAAATAGACACTGTATGATAACCTGACTGAGACAAAATGCATGATGAAGTTTCCCCTCCTCTCCCTGGTCCATTACACAGAGGGGGTTTTTTTTAGTATTTTAATCATAAAAATGGTTATTTGGCTTAAATATAAATGAAAAATATTTTAATGGATTAGAACACTAGCAAGTACCGACTACAGATGCATCTCTAATGCACTGGTTCTCAACCTTTTTAGACTCAAGGCACCCCTCAGAAAATGCCAGCCCTTAGTTTCTGCTCATTTTTTGACTACAGAAAAATAATTTTTTTTAAGCAATTTTTCTGTTGCAGAGACCTCAGAAAGACCATAACAGGGAAGAAAGTTAACACTATGGATTTCAATTCTGAAGTCTCTAGGTTTATCTTGTAAATAATATTTGTACACCTAACAATGCTAATATTTCATGGCACTCCAGGGCAGTCTTCAAAGGATCTCAAGCCACTGTGGGGTGCTGCAGCACCCTAATTGAGAATTACTGCTCTAATGCAAAATCCAGACAGGGAACATTGAAAAGTAGACTGTGCAGACCTGTTATATGAAAGATGGAGGGTAGCAGAGAGAAGAAATTCATTGCTGTTTCATTTTATTATGTCTCCTACATTTCTTGATTGTTTTTTGATTGTTTGTTTTTAATCTTTTACAACATTATCCTCGGGTGCCTAGACAATCATTTTGTAATAAATCAATCTGTAGCTCAGTACAAAAAAACCCATTCCAGATAATAAAGTGCATGTTTGGGGGGGGGGGGTGTTAAAAACAAACAAACAAGCGAAAAACAAAACAAAACACCACCCCCAAGAAACACCACTTAGCAGCTTTTCTTTCATCAAATGGCTGAAATCTTTAGCTGGGGCGGGAGCTGCCTACAAAATGGAACAAAACAAGTGGTGGAATAGACTCCCATTTACAGAGTTGAATATATATGTCAAACTGTGCTTTGATAAATGTTTATTTTCAAGAGAGGAGCGCCTTCTCCTGCTGTCGTATTATCCTGCTGCAAAATATTGTGAGCAGTCTCTGTAGCTTTATTTAGTCATACAAACAGGTATGACTACATGGAGTTTTCTGAGTTTTACCTTCCATCACATTCAGATGTTTGCTTTTGCCCTCACTTAGTGAACAGAGGGTTCAGAGGGGTAGATGTCTCAGAAATGGTAATAAGCTAAGGAGATTTTCATCTCCGTTACAAGATCATGCCCAGTCTGGAGGGAGAAATGATAAAAGTTCCTGATATCTAATAACTTACAAACATCTCATGAAATCAGAGCAGATTGGAACCATCATCATCAAAATACCAACATTTTCTTGCCAAAAAAGTCTCAAAAAGGGGGCAACGATTCAATATATTACAGATCATGTTGTGAAGATAGTTCCTCTAGCTAAGAGTTTAGACACACTGTAGTTTTACCCTTTACATTTACTATCTATAGAGCTGCACAAAGCTTCTTTTCTACCCTGAGTAATTTTCTAAGGCTTTGAAAGTTTTCTCCAACACAAATCAGGATGGCCAATTAAAACCTTGAAAACAAAAATAGTAAAAAACAACAACATATGGATTGGCTTAATTGCAGATTTTATTTGAATAAATCTAATTTTTACCAACACATTGTATTGTTAGCCTTATTTAAGGCATCTAAAATTTTAGTTTTGTAACAAAGAGTCGTTTGGAACCAGAACACACACACACACACATACACACACACCCCTACCTTTTAAACTTTAAAACAAGACAAGACATTTGGATGCTTTCTAAACACTTCTTGAGCATTTTCCCCACCAGATTTGCTGAAAGTGACCCTTCCCACCAAATTCCATGTGTATAAGGGTACTGGGAAAGCAGGGCTGGAAGGGACCTCATCAGGTCATTTAAGTCCAGCCCCCTGCTCAAGACAGGATCATCCCTGATAAAAAACCATCCTGACTAAGCCAAAAGTCTGTCCAATCTGTTCTTGAACGCTTCCGAAGATGGAGAGGCCAGAAGTTCTTTAGGCAGCCTGCTCCAATGCTTGACCACCCTTGTAGTCTTTTCTCAACACCCCCCTACCCCCTGGTCTTCCCTTCTCCAGATGATTTAACCCTAGTTCTTTCATCCTGTCTTCTTAGTCATGCTTTTCAGGCCTCCAATCATTTTTGTCACACTCCACTAGACTCTTCCACATATAGATCTTACTTGTCCACATTCTTCTTGAAGTGTGGGGCCCAAAACGGGACACAGTACTCCAGGTAAGGCCTCAACTGTGTTGAACAGAGTGGAAGAATCACGGCCCATGATTTACAAGTGATACTCCTGTTAATACAACCCAGTATGGTGTGTGTGTGTGGGGGGGGAGGTTCTGCAACAAGACTGATCACTTATATTGTGATCTGGCAGCAGAGCTGTACTGCTACCCAGTGCATCCACACGTGGCAGATAGAGGAATGACCTTCAGGGAAGGTTAGCTGCAAATAAGCTGGGGTAAGTCTGATCAGTCTCAGACCAAGCAGCAGCAGTATCACCTGGATGTGATGAGCACAGCAGATGGCAACACTTTCCCTCCCGAAGAGCCACATATATCCTTTGATGCTGCTGTGACATAGCAAATACAGGCTGCCACTATAATAAGCCTGCCCAGCCCCTACCATGGATCTACATGTTATCAATAGCAGAGCAGGTGGAAGATGTTAGAGTCTCAGTGGCTGCAACAGCAGAAGGCTGCAGCAGAACAAGATCTCCAATTTGTCTTGGTCTCATTGGATTAAAGGTCCCATTCTGTCAAGAACCGTATGGAAGCTGATGTGCAGCAGCTTCTCCATGATAAAAGAAGGCACACACAAGTGTCTTCCATGAAAATTAGTGCATTTTTCAAGCCCTTTGGTAACCAGCTAGTAGTGATGGGAGCAGGATTACCAGGTCTGAAAGCACCTAGTCATGAACAGGTATGAGAGTGGCAGTTATAAGAAAGTCGTCTAACACTTGAATGAGGCAGAAATGCAGTTCAGCAACTGTAACTGACTGAGCAGCCCTCTTCAGGACCCACTGTGCTCACTCCACATGGGGAGGGGGCTAGAAAACGTGCCCTTTTTCCTGACTGGATAACCACATCTAGTCAGATCACTTTTACTGCGGTCAAAAATATCAACGAAGCTACACCATTGTTATCAGGACCTAGACTTTCAGAACCTTCATGGTGAATACTAAGAGTGTTGCACCACAATTGTGGTTCAAGAACTTGGGCGATACAACACTGATGTTGCTGCGCTGAGTGAGATCTGGTGAGTGCAAGATGAGTTGGCTATATCTTCTTCTAGAAGGGTCAATAGGAAGGAAAACGGTGGTTTCATGGAGTTTAGTTTATTAATTCATTCTTGATGTCAAAATAACTCAACAAGTTCCCTATCAGAATTAATAAGTGCCTCATGACTCTCTGTCATAAACTGGCATGGACCCAATAAGCTACTCTCATCAGCAAGTATGCCCTGACTCTTGATGCCATTGATGAAACCCAGGAGAAATTTTATGCCACCCTTGACCAAATCATTTCTGACATTCTGGAAGGAGACAGACTTATTCTTGGTAATTTCAATGCCAAAGTTGGAAGGGACTTGAACCTCTGGAATGAAAGCATCGGCAAGGAAGAAGTTGGAAAGGTCAGCTCCAACAGCCTCCTCCTCTTGACCAAATATGCAGAACATGGAGACACCAACAGCTTGTTCTGCTAGAAAACCAGGCACAAGACATCAGCAATCTAAGCACTGGCACCGGATTGATTACATCATTGTTCATGCCTCAGATTACAATGATGTGCTCATCAGCTGAGCAATGCTAGACTCTGACAATGGCTGAACTAATCACCAACTCCTCTGCTTGGTTATGTTGCTCAAACTGGCTCCAGAATGATAGCTGCAGCAGAAGCAATGCTAACAGAAGACCAGTGTCGAAGGACTTCAGGACCCAATCAAGTGAGACCTCTTCCACTAGTGCCTCAATAAAAAAAAAAAAAAAAAAAAAAAAAAAATGGTGTATTCCAATCAACAACAATAGGAAAATGTCAGAAGCACTTAAGCACCTACAGAGACACCTGGATTCCCTATGAAGCAACATCAAGACTGGTTTGATGAGAATCCATCCAAGAGTTGCTCATCTACAAGCAGAAGGCCTTTTATATTTAGCAGAATTACATCAACTCCAAGCAGAAGAAATGGAATCATCAACAAGCCATGGTAGAAGTCCAAAGAAGGACCCATGGTACGAAGAACAAGTGTTAGGGTCAAGGCAAAGGCAATTCAACATTTCACTGACATCCATGTCTTCTTCAGTGTTACCAATGCCATCTACTGTCCATGCACTTGGAGGCCAACCCCCTTGAGACCTAAAGGTGGAGAAGACCTGATAAAGGAAAAGGGGGAAATGCCCTCATCTTCAGGCTTTGGCACAATGAAGAAATCCCAGATGACCTCAGGAACACCAGGATTATGACAATCTTCAAGAAAGGAGACAAGTCCGACTATGGAAGTTAGAGGGATTGCCTTGTTCTCCGCCACAGGAAAGATCATTGCAGGAACCCTCCTGAATTGTCTTCTTCCACCTGCTGAAGAGCTCCTCCTGGAATCCTAATGTGGGTGTAGGGCATCAAGAGGCACAACTGATATGATCGTCATAGCTTGCCAGCTACAGGAAAGATGCCAGGAACAATAAAAACTTTCTACAGAAAGATAGAAAATTAGAGTTTGAAGGGACTTCAGGAGGTCTAATCCAACCCACTGCTCAAAGTAGGACTGCCCCCAACTAAATCATCTCAACCAAGGCTTTGTCTAGCCAGATCAGAAAAACATCCAAGGATGGAGAGGCAGGGGTCTCTCTGGATAACCTGTTCCAGTGTTTTACTACCCTCTTAGTGAGAGAGGTTTTTTTCCTAATATCCAACCTAAACTTCCCTTGCTGCAACTTGAACTGTTCTCAGTGGTGGCAGATGACAGAACAAGGAACAACAGTCTCAACTCCATCCTCTTTGCAACCCCCTTTCAGGTAGTTGAAGGCTGCTATCAATTCCTCTCTCAGTCTTCTTCTCCAAGCCCAGTTCCCCCCAGCCTCTCCTTCTAAGTCATATGCTCCAGCCCCCCAGCCATTTTCCCTGCCCTTAGTTGGACTCCCTCCAATTTCTCCACATCCTTTCTGTAGTGGGGAACCCAAAACTAGACACTGTACTCGAGATGTGGCCTCACTAGTGCTGAATGAAGGGACAGAATTGTTTCCCTTGATCTGCTGGCAATGCTGCTACAAATGCAGTACCTCATTAGTATCTCATTAGTCTTCATCGCAAGACTGCTACAGTATCTCATTAGTCTTCATTGCAACAAGGGCACACTTGCCTCTTATTCAGCTTACTGTAACCCCCCAATTCTTTTTCCACAGAGCTACTCTTAGCTAACTGGTCCCCAGCCTGTACCGTGCATGGGATTGTTCCATCCCAATTGCATGAAGATGCTGAACAATACCAGACTCAAGACAGACTGCTGGAAAACATCACTTGATACCGTCCCTCTCAGCTAGACATTGAGCCACTAATGACATTGATATGTCATTGATGATTAATCAGTATTTCTCCATGGAAAACATTTCACTGGAAGATTCTGACCAGCCATGATCATACCTGTTCTGTAGATGTATATTAAACTTCTCATTCAGGCCTGTCAAATCAGTACCCATCACAATCAACACAACACACCTCCATAACTAACCAAAGCTATTCTGCTCCCCACTGCCTCCCCTCCCCCCAGCAGTTTCATATGTTTATGGAGGACATCTGTCTATTCCTAAGAAAGCTTTATTATTATTATTGCACAAGAAATCTTTTCAGTCTTTAGTGGAGGAAATTACTGTTGTTCTATAATAGTTCTTGCTCCCACTTGCCATGAAATGGAAGAGATGAACTAAAATATCCAGGAAGAAAAAGGCTGACATTGGATAGATGCCCAGGTGATATAATCTGTCATTGTATTGATTTACAGCATCCAAGGATCTGTCCTCACATGTCTATGTGGATTGAGTGCTAATTCTGTCTCTTTCCCCAGGTTTTTTCCCCCCCTCACTGTAAAGGTATCTACAATACAAATTCATTTACCCAGGCTGCAAGTAAGCAATATAATAATGTCACAAGATATTTAGAGAGAGTAGCACATTATATCTTAGTTAATATCTCAGCAGCCTGGCCAGACCAGTCACTGGGGAGCAAAAAACAGAATAACAAAATGGCTCATTTGAGAGTATTGAAAGATTAGTGGTAAACCACTAACGCAAACCTACAGGGGAGGTTAAAGTACAATAGAGCCACAGGCTCAACCCTGAGAAAAAAAGCTTTGATTAATCCCACTTAAATTTATTTGACCAAATTAATCTCAAATATATCTGCACTGGCCAAATTCAACTCTGGCATAACTGCACTGCCACCCAAATTAAATAAGCATGAAGTTAGCTCAGCATCTTTTTTACACGCTGACAATGAACCACAGCAGAACAATTTTGCTTCTGTTTTCCATCTAACTGCTTTGGGTTTCATGGAATGTCCTAGAGAGGTAAGAGCACAGCAAGTAAAAATACTCTCAAAAATAAAATCTATTAGGGTGGGTTGCAGCATAGAACAAGAAATGCACCTTTACAGTTATTTTTATTTGAATTATAGTTGTGCCTGAGGTGCGTCAAAGACAGTTTTATTTGTACAATACATCTGTAATAACAGAGATGGGGTACCCTGCTCCAAAAAACTTAACATAAACAGTGGAATACAAACACACAAACAGAGGAGGACACATCTTGCCATGTCCATAGGCTTTGCAAGATTTTCGAGAACCAAATCAAAACAAAGAAATGTTGAAGCTGACCATACATCAGAATAAAAATAGGCCTTCAGAAGGGATTTTGATAAGACTGAAAATGCTTTTCACATCTGTGGGGTAATACAGTTACACAAAACAACGCAGGGGCTTTTCCCCCTGGTTCTGCTCCTCTGCCCTTTTGGGGGAGGGAGTTGTTTGTTCATTTTAAGCAGGGTACATCTTTTACAGGAAGTCTGGTAGTAACAAACCTCTGCAAAAGGGGTCATTCAATAACATACATTATTATGTGGTGCTAAAATTCCCTTATTGCATTCCACAGAGTCTCTTCCAAAAGGGAGAACGGACTTACCGAATTATCTCTTCCTCTCTCACTTCTTATTTTGATGATAAAATATAGAGATCCTCACCCTTGAAATGTGCTTACAATGCACTTATCTGCAATCAGGAAAGACCATGACACTTGGATGTTACTACTTAGACTCCATTTGTACTTACTAATGGGGCCTGGAGGTACTACTCTTTATACCTTTATACAGCACCATCTGGTGTTAGGAAAGCAATATTACAAGTGAGTAACAGCTACTGAAAGTTCATGGAGAAGGTGAAAGCAAATTGGTTAAGACCAAGATGTGATGGATCCTAGGAACTAAAAGGATGGCCTTCATAGGGCTTTATTGCAGGCTAGTAAATTAGTTTTCTCTGGGGACTTTACTTGATTTTTGTGTGCAACCAGGTGTTGTTCCTTCAGGGGCTGCTTTATAAAGAATCAACTTATTTTGGGTAACTGCTCTTACTAGAACACTTTAGAGTGCAATGTTTGAGTGTAGAAGAAAAGGCTTCTAATATTTTGTGGAAGTTTGACTTTGCACCTTTCAAATCTTTATTGTGTCTGAATCCACAATGTCAAAAAGGCTACAGCTGTAGCATGATTCAGGTAAATGAGGTATCAAGACTGACAACTGTAACCTAACTAAGCCAACAGAGGAACTGTAAATAAGTTTCAGCTGTCGTTTAAACAAGGCTGAGGACTGTTCTCCAACAAAGTAATAGGGCTCAGCCCGAGGGGGAAACATCCCCCTAAAAAAGGAGAGAATATGGAATGACTCACAAGAAATGGTAATAAAATGCCAAGTCCATACAATTCTGGAGAAGTCCATTTAAGTGGAGAAGTGTAATACAGATATGATGGCAGAATAATATGAATTCAAGCCTGCAATCTTTTCTCAGAGTGACCCAATGCTGTATATCTCTGAGGGAACCCATTTTAAAAGACAATAGCCCAGGTCTTCAACTGTCACAAGTCCAGCTGGAGACTGGAAGTGGCTTCAAGCCAGCTCTGCATTAGCCAGGGATTCCCTCATCCTGGGAAAATCTTAGAAAGGTTTACGATTCCTTTTAGTGCAAATCAGCCAGCACATGATCCAGGGTATTGCTCAATGATATTACCCCTCTAGCTAAAGACAATCTTGTGACATGCATTAGGAAACAAAGAAATTGTTAGAAGATTAGCTGGTATAAATTAGAATTTGTGGAGAGAGATTCATTATGAGCTGTCTTAAACCTTCTGTAGTATTTTATATCTGCAGCATGGGCATGAATGTTGTCTGTGTGACTGCCATTTTACATACAGTTTATACCAGCTTTATGTAAGTGTAAATGATGACATCACATAGAAGCCAGTAGGCAAGCTGACTCAAACACCAATGTTTTTTTTAGCAGAAAACTTGTATCACCTCCTCTGTTCCTATTTTTATCTACCTTCTGTTTTTATTTTACTCTTCATTATCACTTTGTCTTCACTTTAACTTTTGTATTGCATGCAACTTTCTAAACCAAGTGCAAAGCCATTAGAGGTACAATACCAATGGAGTAGACTTTGCGATGCCCAGCCCTCCTATGGTAGAATTAGAAAAACTATCAGTGAAATCCTGGAGGGATTTAAAGGCTTGTACACAGAATAAATATACTAACTAGGACAATAAATATGTTTATGATCCTGAGTGTACTTTGTTCACCAGCATAGATTTATGGGCAATAACAAAATCCTACCGCATATTAAGATGAAAGAAATAAAATCTTGAGGAAGAAGTCATTTTGCTTTATAAACATGCTACATTAGCATACTGGAAGAGTAGGGGAGGAAAAAATTACATGACTTTTCAAGAAGAAGGATCACAAGTCCTTGATACCAATGGGATATCTCCTTTAACCTTATTTGCTCGTGTAAAGAATATGGCTTTTTTATAAGGAGTAAACTACTGGGAAATACAGCCACTGGAGCTGGGCTTGGACTGACCTGAGGAAACTACATCATGTCAAAATCAAAGAAGTTTGCAAAGGAGATTTTTGGTGATTAGTTACAAGAGGAGCATTATTTAAATGCTGTATTTTAATAACAGTGTTAAATAAATACATAATGAGTAGATATATAAATCATAGGCCGGCAGAAAATGGAGAAGTTAAAAGATATGATGTCTGAACTCTAGAGTGTAAATGTGGCTGTATTAAATTTGTATTCTTTTTATCTGTGCTGCTTTTTGCCTAAAATTATAAAATGTCAGCTAGAAGCTCCCTGAATTGTGTTTCAGGTACTTTACCTTACATTATCCAGCACTTGGATACCACAGTGGGTGTTACACAGGAAGTGAGAGAGGGAAAGTTTGGTTTTTAGAGGCAAAACGTATACATGCAGCCACCCATTTTCAGCATGGGCTTGTGGGTTTTGCAGCTGTGCCAGCTGTTTATAGATTTTTGCAGACATGGCTATTGTACCTTTGCTTCAACTATAAATTGTCAAGAAATGTGAGGAGGGAAAGGAGGCTTGGCTTTGTGTTTCTAATGGCAAAGAGAAGTAAATGAAGGGCATCTTGTGCATAGGTCCCTCCTTCCCATCTTCTATTTTTGCCTGTCACAGTCACAAAATACACAGAGGTAAGCAGTATAGTACGCCTTACCGGGCTGTAGTAGAATATGGTTAGAGCAGTGATTTAAATGAAACACTACTAATATAGAGAGAGAGAGATGGTGATGTTTCATTTTAATAATGGAAAAATGTGGATTTGGGCTTTTTTTTTTTTTAAACCCAAAATTGGGGATTTTTTTAAATCGGAGAAAACCAGGATCCCTGGTTATAAGCCATTCCCTACTGCATTCTGCTCTTTTATGCATGGTGCTCTGAAACAGTTAAAAGAAACTTGCAACCAGCTCACTCCAACAGCAGACTGCAAGTTCAACCAATAAGTGTTTCTCAACAAAAATAAATGTAAAATGTATTTGGAAATTTATTTTTAATGATGACTGTGCGCTTGGTGGTGCAGTTTTTCTACAAAATTGCCTGTCACAAATGAAAATGTTTCATTTATGTCGCATTATGATTTAGTGTTTGTACTCAAAAACATTCCCAAAGGTGTCACAAATATGTCATGTTTGAGATATCTCAAAACTAGAAATGAATCCACCTACAGTACGTTAGGCATTAACTCAAGTTCTCCTTTCAGTTACTCCTTACAACTTACTGCTTCCTGTCGTGACCTGGAACCAGGCATCATCCCTTAGGTAAGGGAGCATATGGAATTAGATTTTACCATTTAACTTCTGGAGGATGACAGAACAGATTATGACAGACTCTGCAGTATATTATGATTGTAATACCAATAAGTGATCCCATTTGATAAACAGTGGTTAAGAAAGTAGCCAGCAGAGAATATTATAGACAGTTTTAAGTTCCCAGGATGTGCCAGATAAGTGACCTTAATCTGTCACAAGCCAAAAGCCAAACCCAAAGTTTGTCACTCATTTATTCTGGGAAACTCCCACTAACTGCAGTGGATTTTGTCTGAGTGAGGAGTGAGTTAAAACTGAACAATAGCCCAGGCATTTATCCCACAATGCAGTTTCTCTCTTAACAACCATATAATAGAAACCTCGGGGTAGGTTTTTCATTTGCTGCTTTTACTTTCTAGAAGCAGTACTGCTAAGCCCCTTCCCCCTCGACATACAATCTTAAGACTTCCCTACTCTGCCATGATGGCATTAAAACCAGCTCTTTAAAATTCATGCAGTTAAGGTCAACGGCGTGTGATGTCACCGCAGTGATAACAGAACTGTCTTTTATTACCATCTCTTTATACGAGAAGAAAGCTAATAAAATCTTTGATCATTTCTGATGCTGCACATCAACATGCCAAGCAGAAAGAAGAGCCCAGCATGGGATTGTACACTTGCATTCGGTCTAAAGACAAGCATGCACAAAAGAGGGCATGTTATCATGGTGTCTCATTTGTGTCGGATACTTGTTTTACACCTGGCAATCTGATTTATATCCAGAGCTGTTTGACTTAAACCTAAGACTTGTCCATACTTTAAAAAGATGTGTTTATATAGCAACATACCCCAGTCACATAAGGACCTATACCTGCACAGGAAAATACATGTATATCTTCATGGACCAGAGGGACAGATTTCCAACTTCAGCTTTCTCTGTGCAAAAATTAAGATTATTTCCTAAGTATGGGGACTTTTTACCAACTTTAACTTTCCCTGAGCCTGATGAAGTGTGTGTGAACCTGAAAGCTTGCAGAAAAATACATATATATTTTGCACTTTCTCAGTTGGTCTAATACAAGAGATCAGCTCTGAACCAAGAGTTCTAGATTTTTGCATTTCTTTTTGTCTAAGACCAACATGGGTACCAAATACATCCCTATCTTCTGCATCTGTATTTATCCATTAACTCCTACCAAACAAAAGCCCCAAATCCAACATGCCTCGAGCTTCAGCAAAAGCAAAATTTCAATCCAAATGTAGAGTAGACACACAAGCCTGGGCAGAAGGTAGATTCTGCATTGATGTGGGAGGTGTTTCTGTAGGGTTTTAAGCTGGGCTAGCAGTTTGTAGTTCAACCTGTCAAAGCTCAGGGAGCATTTATTTTAGGTTCAATACTCTAAAAAAACATATAAGGGATCTGAGGAAGGTATTGCCTGGTAATATACGAGGCCTAAAATTGTACATATATCAAAAAGCTATGATGATAGAGAAGGTGACCACCAAGAAATGCACAGTGTAATCAGAAGCTCCGGACACCAGGAGGTTGTGATAAATCACCACAGTCTCTTCAGGCCTTACAATATATGGATCTTTGGCTACAACTTTTTTGTTGGTATTATCATATCTTCTGATGAGAAACATGAGGTACAAATGAACCTTCTTGTTCTTTTATATGCTTATGCTGTTAACATTTTTACATTTGTAGTTTGATTTAGGGCGGCTAAATACATGCTCTTACTAATGGTGGGGAGTTTGGAAAGCTAGGGAGAATGTGTGGTTTACTTCAGTTACATTACAGCAATAGTATTGGTTAACATATTGAGTGTAACTATAGTGGCATCATAATTGTGAATTATGGCATTTGAGTAAAGTAAAAATATGTTCCTAAATCTGTTAGGGCTCAATTATGCAAGCTTTTCCAGTCTCTTACTGAACTCTCACTGGAGTCTACTTCAGAAACACTAACAGAAGTTGGCCTTCAGTTTGTGGTGCCACTTTAGTATCTATAACGGACAAGATATGTGAACTTGTGACATGAAAATATATTCCACACAGATCCAATATATATAAATACTTATATATACCATTCATGTAATATATAGGTTGTACATATACATATGTGCAAGCAGTGGCTCAGTAATTTCAGAATTTATTGCATGAGACTGGGCACATCTACACATGCTATTAATGCACTGTAAGGCAGGGCATCTACACATGCACCCATTGGGCCCTGCTGTGCCCCCCTACAGCAGCCAGGAGGAGCTCCAGGTTCCCCCAGGTACCACTGTGAGGGCTGGCAGGGGGCATCAAGGTCAGGCCCTGGTCTCTGGAGGGGAGAGGCGGGGAAGCCTGAGAAAAGCTGTCCCATCTCCAGGGCAGCTGCCTCCCAGCCCCATACCCTGATACAGAAATCAGGGCACAGGGCTGGGAAGTAGCAGCTGAGGAAGGGGACATTTTCCCAGCCCCATGCCCTAATCCTCAAATTAGAGCACAGGAATGGGAAGCAGCTGCCCAGGGGAAGGGACAGTTTCTCCAGTTTTTCCTTCTGTCTGGGCTGCCCAGCAGCAATTTACTCCTGGTCAGCACTCTACACATGCCATACTGCACAGAAGTTACTGCATGGTTAGGCAACTGTGCAATAGACTAATCTACTGTGCAGTAAATGCTGCACACGTGTAGATGGTGATGCTTTCAGTAGATTAGTCTCTTGAGCAGTAAAGCATCTTGTGTAGACACGCCCAGTGTGAAATAAAGCTTATGATATTTTGATAAGATCCTTTTATTCACCTCTTGCAAAATGAAGTCAATGGTGTGAGACCTGCATCTAATTACATGGCGTTTTTTTATTTTTTCCCAGAATAATTACAATTAAAGTATGCCACCCCTCTATACTCATTGTGTATATATACACATGGGTATGATCTGTCGGTATCTGTCATAACTTTCTGACTTTGATTAAATTATAAAACTTCATTAGAAAGGAAAAAGAGAACACTGGCTGTTTTTTAGGTCTGTAGGGGGCCATTTACATTGTAATAAACTCCATCTTCCCATCCAAAAGGTAAATCTAAACACTGTAATACAGTAATATTAAAGTATTTGTCTTACTTCCTCTTTCCTTGGCTGAAATGCTAGTGAGGGAGTGTTTTTCTGCCTGGCAGGCAGCCAGCGATTTTTCAGTAAATAACATGAACTCTGTTCTGAAGAGTAAAGCAGTACATCACTTCAGAAAACGTTCAGGCCCCTGCTAGAGCTCTAGGAATCTTTGCTTACAAAAACTGTCTAGAGAAGCTGCTTTTCCCAGCAACCTGGCAGAGAAACTGTCTACAGTTCTCTTTTTTTCTCCTGAAATGACACTGTGTGCGCCTCTTCCTTATTATTTTTATGTCATTTTCCACAGCATGATCAAAGCTGAAAGAGCAACTACTAAAGCCCAAAGAACAGCCTCCCTCCCACTCCCCAATCCCAAAAGCAGCAACCAGACAAGGACAAAATCTATCTTCCATCCAAGCCCTGAAAAAATTAGCGCTCTTAGCTTCTTGTATAAGAGGTGCTACATGGTCTTAGATGGTGGCACTGGCAAAGTTTTATATTTGTAGTTCCTATTAGAATTACCATAACATGTTACTAAAGTTGTTTTAGTTGTCAGTAATAGTGGTGCCATGAGTAGATAAATAGGAAGCTGTCTGAAATGAGCAAGACCTATTAGATCGTGCAAGCCAGTCGTCTGCCCAGAAAAGGTACAGTACTTTGGTAGAGGATAAATGAACTTCAGCTGGAGCTCCAGAACTCCTATCAGAGCTCCTGAAAGTGAAGTCATGAGTTAACTTTTTTTTTTTACAAGCTTTTTTTAAATTGATAGCAAAGTTAACAATACAAGTAGATACTCATGCATAATATATATCATATGCCCTGGGTAGAAAAAAGGGACTTTCAGACCTTGAAGGCCATAGCTCTGTGTGACTAAGTCAAGCTGTTGTCATTTAGGTTTGAAAATTGAAACAAGAAGCCTCAAGTTAAAAATAAGCACACTACAACAGATTCTCTCTGCTTCTGCACAGGGGCAAAAGTTGGGACAGGACAAACCAGGCATGCATGTGTGTACATACATGTACACATGCAGGGAAGAGCCAGAAGAATCCTGGTTCTCATGATCCGTGTGTGCAACTAAGAGGGAAGTAAGAAGGTGGTCAAATATGGAACATGCCACAACTAGGGCCCGGCTGCCTGAGATGGATACTGGGGGCTCTGTTTACCCCTGCTTATTAATTGGCACTAAGGCTGTTTCTTGAAGTTCTCTAGGCAAAGTGCCTCCAGGAGTTGCTGTCTGAGTGTTGCACCTTTGCTTACCACAGTAACAGCTGGGCCTTCAAAAGCCACTTTCAAGCCCAATTGTTTAGCGAAAAGCCTGTATGCTTCCACAGATTTGAACATGGAACAAATTACTTAGCCAATGTTTGCAAGGTCCTGTGAAATGGAAAAGTGCTGTAAGAGCTGTAGATTATTATGACTGAACACTTCCCTGTTAGCACTGAAGTTATTGTTCATTTCCCCTAATGTGTTCCCAAGAACTGGACTACAAATATGAGGCTATATTTACTGGTCCTCACAAGTATCAAAGAATATGTGAAGGCAGAAACTTTTTATTGCTGTCATTACAAGAAAGACTCATCTTGAAGTTAAGTAGGCAACTGTCTTATGCTCCCCAAGGTCTTCAGTCAGCTGCTTTCTCATGTATTTGTAGCACATTTTTTTCTCCCTACTTTCTCATGTATTTGTAGCATGTTTTTTTTTTCCCATCTAACAGATATGGTTGGTTGCTGATTGCCAGAAAAAGATGTGGCCCTGTGGGATGGGATGACAACATTTTATTTTATCATCCACTGGCACTTCTGTAGTGAGCATTGCCCATCAAGCATTTTTGTCTTCTCAGTGGTGTCAGCACCTAAATGACATTCCAAGTTGTTTCTGTTCTGCCATTGCTGATGGATGAATATGCTTACTTAGGTAATCTTGTTATACTAACTAAATCTAGGCTAAGGTCTTGCAACACATCAGACAACTCATTCATTTTTTAACGCCTTCTGGGTCATTCCTAGTGTGAAAAAAAAAACTTTACAGTTTAGAAAACGTGTTAGGTTTCTATAAATCTGCCTTGTCTTCACAATAAAAGGACCTCTTTTAGGATAGGGGCTTAGAGTGTACATCTAGTGATGAGTTTATTGGGCCTTGTATTTGCTCTGACTGAAAGCTGTTTGTCTTTTTCTTAGAGAGAAAAACCTGAGCTTCAGACATCCTCTTACTATCCCAGGTCAGGGAACATCCAGAACTGATATTTTAGGTTGCCCAATCCTAGAGAACAACATGATGCAAAATTTGGAGCTGAATTTTGGGCTCCAAGTGTTTCCCAAATGTTGCAGAATAAGAATGCTTATCACAGTTGATGCTTATAGATAATTATTTTAACTTCTACCAAAGTATCAGAGGCAGTCTCTTTCTTTGCCTTTCTCTGAACAGTGTACATATATCCAATGTGGGAAGAAACAATATAACAATAGATAAGCACACACATACATATTCTTTGTTGCACATGTAAATGTCCACTAAAATCAAAATCCCTTAATGGTAAGATTTTTTTTTTTTATGTGGATGTATCTGAATGGCAAGAGGGGAAGGTTTTTTTCCATGATGATTTTGTAGGGCAGAACATCTGCCACACATGGAAACTCCACCAAACTAACACTTGCTTGAATGGTTTTCTGTAGAGATACCAGACACTGCTCTCTATAAGATGCCAATAATTAGGCACAGAACTCTTTTGCATGAAGAAAACAAAGCTTTTCACAAATGCAGTGCTCTTTACCCTGAACACCATGGAGAACTCTTCATTCTAACTGCACAGTCTTTGGTCTCGTGAACTGTAATTGCTAGCAGCTTTACCTCTGCACTCACTGTGAATGCATTGCCTGACCAATTAGCAAATTCAGCTCATTCTTCAGTCTAAGAGACTTTCAGATAGGTCTTTGATGTGCCTTTGAAGTTTTTGATATGTTTGTTAAGAATAAGGCTCATGTATAACATCCCACCCTGTACAATGGGTTAGTTTTTTAAGTAATGTTGATTGTTAAGTGTATACCATCCTGAGTGAATCAGGAGATATCTAAATGCCATTATGACCATTATCAATCACGATGGCGACGTTATCTGTCCAAATAAATGAATAAAAGATTAGTGATAATTATTTGGACTCATAAGGCCCTTTTAATTTGACTATCCCCTATTTCACAGCCCTGGAAGTTGATATATAGGCAGGTTAAAGTGACTTGCCCTAGGTTACATACGATCTAGGAGCAAAGATAAAAATAGCAGATATCGTCAGTGCTGTGGCTACTCAACAACTGGCATTTTGATGCTGTAGATATACCACGCCTGGTCGCATTCATATAAGATGTGATACTGATGAATTATGCAGGAAGAAAGTTCATATTTCTTCATGGCACATGTTTTCAATCTATAAAACTACAGAGCTGTAGAAACCTGAATGAACAGTCCCAGGAAAAGAATGCACACAAAAACCAAGAAAAGTAACAAACTGTGTAACAAGTGTCTTACTTGCTCAGCCTTTAGGGAATCCTTAGGACAGAAAGGAAAAGTTGTTGTGGTATCAGGATCTTGTAGGTGAGGCACTAAATTGGGACTCAACTTACCAGTATCTGGGTTGAATTTTCAGCTCTGCCACAGATTTTCTGCACGACTCTTGTCAGCTCATTTCATTTTTCAGTGCCTTTGCTTTCAGTTTTCTGTTTGTATGTTGTACCGGATTTTCCCAGCCTTGGTTTGTTTTATCTATGTAGAATGCAAACTTTTCAGGGTAAGGAACATCTCTTATTATGGGTGTACAGTACCTAGTACGATGGCTGGAGTCTCTAAATGTTAATCACAATCACAATTGTAAGAGGATAACCCACAGAACAGTGAGACAAAATCCCTGGCAGAAGTAGTAGAAGCAATGTCTCAAAAGAATACATGTGACGAGATGTTTGGCAATAACACACAGCTAGGAGGAGACTTGAAAAATATATGGAAAAGTCCACCGATAGTTTGTGATTCTGCCACTTATAACTCTAGTCAAGCCATTTCTTAATTGTCCTGTAATGACAAATTCTCCCCTTAGATACCTAAAATCAATAGGAGTTCCACATGCATAGGAGAGAGCAGGATTTTGCCCTTCTGGAGTCTCACCAGATGAGCCCAATCCATTTGAAGTATTTCCAAATGTATTTTAGTAAATATCCTATAAATCTTTCCTTTTGTAGCATGTTACAGCCTTCTCAGTAGGTAAGAGGTATACGCCATTTTGAGAAAGTGCCTAGCAGCAGTAATGCATTCTGCCTGTTACAACATACATTTCTGCAGCAGAGTCAGGATGGAGGAGAATATTTGGCTGAGTTTCCAGAAATGGTCCTTTTTCAGTTAAACAGAACTGTACTTGCCACTGTTTAGCCCCAGTATAATCCAGGTGTGGCACAAGGCAGTTCTCAGATTCAAGATCAGGTGTAATGTCTGTCTGGCTCACACTCATACAGGAACTGCAAAATAAGGGACATTCTTTGCCAAATTCAACTCTCGTTCCCTTTGTTGTTAAACCTACAGCCAACATCAATGGAGTTGCACAGGATCTGCACTGCCTTGAGATCAAAATTTGACCCTATCTTCTAGATACTGAAAACAAGACTGAATTTCATTTAGTAGTAATGTAAACCGTTATAATAAATATTTGGCTTTTTTTTCTTTTTGTCTTTTCCTGAATACATAGCACAAGAAAATGCAAGACTGTTTTGTTGTCTTTAAGCAAATGTAAATTTGAAAACAATTTGCATAATACCCTTGCCATTTCTTTAAAAGCATCTTAATCTGGTACTGTCAAGATGGTGAAATTCGCTGCTGGGCCACTTCCAACCTGTGCTCCTAGCTATACACCAGGGTGGGCAAAATGTGGCCCGTGGGCTGGATGTGGCCCGCCAGGCCATTCTATCCGCCCCGTGGGGCCGCTAAAAAATTTAGAAAATTAATATTAATCTGCCCTGGGTTGCCTGTCATGCGGCCCCCGCTGGCTTGCCGAAACTCAGTAAGCGGCCCTCTGCCCGAAATAATTGCCCGCCCCTGCTCTAGACTATGAATGTGCGAACCTGCCAGTGCAGCAGATTGAAGTAAAAAAAACAAACCCAGAAGGACGGATGTCACCCAGAGATGGGCTGGCTTTTGTTCACAAGGTTAAACCATTTGGCAACCCTGCGACTTCGGAGTAGCTTTTCCCTATGAAACGTCCAACGTCAAAGAGGTCTGGATAGACGTTTGCCTCCCCCCTTTTTTGGGGGGTGCTGATTCAAACACAGCGGGGGTGGCGTTTG